>NC_064420.1:10717500-11042500 GCF_023375975.1 Astyanax mexicanus | reverse complement strand
TCAAATTAGGCCAGCATCTTGAATATAAGAACAAAGACGGGGACGTAACTGGAAAAAATGAGAACTTCCCAGCAGTTACCGCTATAAGGAATAAATGTGCTGACAATGGAATAAAGGCTGTCTTTTGTGGAAAGACTGAACAACTCAAAGATTTTGAGAAAAAAAAGTACCACAGTTGTCTGTACAGCTGGAAAAAAAGAGGTAAAGGACAGCTTCTGCAGAAAAAGTAACAAAACAGCAACATGTAGCATAATAGGGCCGTGTATTGGCATGACCTTACAGGGGATACAATTCAATATATTGCAATATACTGCAAACTAATTTGGGGAAAATCCTCACAGAATAAAAAGCATAGCATAATTATATTTATAAATCTGAGTAAAAGAAAAGTTTTCTCTTGATTCTGACTAGATACAACACAAGACAAAATGAACCACTCTCTGAAACCAATCATTACATTAAACTAATAATTAAAAATAAATACCACTTATTATAAAAATTAATATATTAAAAGACAGACCATACCAAAAGTCAAAAGTGTTAAAGTCGTGGGATAGAAACTAGTACAGAAGCTAAAGGATCCAGCTCTGACCTGTCAGATGTGTGTGTGGGTCTCCTGCTTTTACTGTGGATTAGGGCTGGGCGATATGGAAAAAAATCTTATTACGATATAGTTTTTCATATCAGCCGATATCAATATGTATCACGATATAAATCAAATCACTTACTGTTACACTTAAAGGTTTCTATTTTTACTCAGAAGTGACAGAATAAGGGAGTTATGGACAAAATCACTAGCAGGCTCAGAGCCTTGTGGACAGACACTAGGATGTTAACATCTTGCCAGGTGGGTACAGCTTTTAAATTAATTTTAAAAAGGGGACAAATATATAAACTAAAAAATATGTAAGACCCTTTACATTATATGTCTGTTTAATTTAAATTGCAATAACACTTTATTTATTTTTATAAAATTATATTTAATCAAAAGATCATTCCCCTCCCTGAATGCAGGCAACTACATAAAGCAAAATACAAGAGTATATCACAGTGTTCATTTTGACAGGTGATTTTGATACAGTCTTAGTCTTTTCACTAAAATGTATAATAGTTTTAGTTACATTTTAGTCTATCGGATATTATTAGTTTTAGTCAGATTTCAGTCTAGTTTAATTTTGGTCATATAAAAAGTATGTATTACATATGTTTTACTGTTTTCTATTTTCTATTTGTTGTAATTTTAGATAATTTACTGCTTATGTTTTTTTTAAATAAGAGCCTTTAGTTTTTTTTTAATTTAAATTAAGCTAACATTTAAATATTTAAAAAAAAAAGTGGCCTATAATGGAGGTGGGAGGAATAAAGTCAAGTTTCTGAAATGATCCACTTCTACTGCAGTACAGATTTATACTAACATTACTGGCTTTCAGTAGACTAGACTTACATTACTTAAGTGTATTTAAAACTCCAGTTCAGTAACAGCAATGTTTAGCTCAGTTCAAATACAGCTAGACAGATTATATAATCTTCTGTATTTAGTAAAATATCCAGCATAACAGACTCTCTATCTGTTAAAAACTATAAAACACAAAGACAGAGGAGAATGCTGCCCTCAGGGTTTTCTAACAGAAACAGTGAGAGTTAGGAAAAAAGATGGAAAGTGCTTCCTTTCTGTGTGTTTATATACTAACCCCTCACTCGTGCTGAAGTTAACCTTAATTTACACGAAACGTGGATTAACACGGCTAACGTGCGTTACCCATTAGTTTATTAGAATGTAAAAAGCAGTGAAAGCATCTTAGCTAATGATGACAGATTGCACAGATCCCTTTTACACCTAAACATCGCTAACTTTAAACTGGAGACAAGCTAATCTAACTAGCAGCAAACAGAGCAGCGTTTACCTGCCTTCAGAAATCTGAACAAGCTCACCTCTCTAAATATCTTGGAGACGCATGCCTCATATTTAAAAGGTGAGTTTTCCAGTGTAGCGCCGCTGAATAGTATAAATGAAGTTTATCCAGTAAATGGGAGAGAAGGAGCCGCTATGTGAGGAGTTCAGAGTGGAGGGGCTCGGGGGGTGGGGCGGAGGGGGATGGTGGAGAGGGGAGGGGAGGGGTTGTACTGGGCTGAGCAGCAGTTCAGCGTGCTGCCTGATCTCGTGCTGCGCCTTTTCACAACGCTACTTAAACGGGAAATAGAAAATTTAGTTTATCGAATTTCTCGCCCCGACTTATCGCGATATATAGTTTCCTCGATAACTATCGATATCGTTTTATCGCCCAGCACTACTGTGGATGTGACTTCTGATGTGAGCTGCTTATCTGTTTGAATGGACAATTCTAGCCAGATACAACTGAATCCAAATCACTGCCAATGTCCAGTGTCTGCTCAGCCGATGGCAAGCTGCATGACCGGGATTCAAACCAGCAATCTTCTGATCATATCTGCAGCCTTTACCAGTACATTCCTGCCCAGGACATACTGGACAGGACATTATCACACAGGGCAGCTAAGAAACAGATGAAAGAATGCCACTGGCATTATTGACCAAGTGCAAACCAAACAAATATAATTGCAAACATCCGACAGCTGTTTAGCAACCCAGCCAGTCGCTCAGCCGAACACAGAGATGTGATTACTTTAAAAGCTGAATTACGCTAACAAGAAGAAAGGCTTTTCAAATTCTAATGTGAACGCAGAAAACAGTCATGTAAGATTTATTAGGCAGTAAGGTAAGCAGCATGTTCACCTGCATAGCTATTCGCTGCTACACAGCACATAAACATTAATCGTTTTTCAAATATTTTTTGTAGATTAAGAATCACTCATTTACAACAGTGTAAGATTTTGAGAATAATTACGTATTAGCACATTTAGCATTGGGCCCTATCGTACACCCCGCGCAAGGCGTGTAGCGTGGCGCATTGCCATCTTACACCCAGTCAACAGTCTATTTTTAGACCTTGCGCACGCATCCTTAAAATAGCAATGGATTTCTGAAATATATTAAGGCTGATGGGCGTGGTGGTCTGGAAATGATATGTGTGTAGGGAAAATGTCTGGCGTGTTTTTATCTTGGCAGCGGAAAAACGCGTTGCGCGATTGATCCTGTGAAAGGACGTCGAAATTCAATGGTCAGTCGCGCACCCAAAACTGAATCACGATCACCCTGCGCTCCAAAAAAACCCATACCATCACTTCAGCAATTAACTATAAACATAAAATATATTTAAAAATCTGCATGACAGTTATAAGGATTTATATTTATGTTCAATACACAGACTTAATTTAATTTCAGCAGACACAGGCATTCTGCTGTTTGAGAATTTTAACAGATGCTTATTCTCACTTAAATGCTGGAGTTTTAGAAATAAAAAATAAACATAGTGGACAAATCGACTAAACATGATTTTTTTTTTTATTTCACTTCACTTTTTTTTATATATCTGAAAAACAAAGCACATTGTCACCCTGGCCTCTGGGGCTGTCCGTCAATTATATACAACTTAAAACTTTAAAAATACACAGAAATATAAAGCTATATGTTAGCGTTCGTTTCTTATCACCAGGGCAAATTTATTAAAATATTAAATATATTAATTCATTAATGAAAATCTGGTCCAGCGCTAGGGTTGCAACGGTATGAGATTTTCACGGTATGATAACCGTCTCAGAAAATACCGCGGTATCACGGTTATCACGGTATCACAGTTTGTTACATATATTATTAAACTGACCCTTAAAGAAATTACAACAAAGGTTTTTTGTTCAATTAACTATTTATTGTAGAAACCTGGAACAATTATAATTTAATGTCTCCTTAAAAAAATAAGCTGTACACCATCAGGTGAAGGAAATTAGTTTTTTCCACTACTCTTAAGGGCATTAAGAGTGTATATAAAAAAAATATATATATAAATATATAATATATATATATATATACACACACACACACACACACACACATTACATGTCCTCTAAGAAGTAAAGATCCTGTATTTAAAATATTCAGTACAATTATTTAAGTTTAAATTATTTAATATCTGATAAACTGAGCCTGGGTCAGTGTCTGATCAACAACTGTTGTAAACGTCCGTTTTACTGCCAAGTTGGTATATAACCAGATACTGCAGAAAGAGGGGATTTATTTCTGACATGATCCTCACAATAGAGATCTCTATTTTAAGGCTTTCACAGCGAGTCTGGTTTTAACACATGAAAAACAGGCACGCCAGAATTTGAAAATTAACGCATGTAAATGAATGCCGTCTTTCACATCCAGTCCGGCCAGGACCTTTACACGGACACGTGAATCCATCGTAGCATGCACTTCACGCCTGTACCTGCGTGCCCAAATTTCGGATAACTCAGCGCTTTTGCGGGCGCTTACCGCATGGGTTGTGCACGACTACAAAGAGATTTTATTTATGTTCAGATTAAAATTATAAACTGAACACATACTTTGCGCTGCACAGCGGGGTGGTGTTCTCGGAGATGGGAGAACAGGTTTGACGTATGTCCACCTTTAGCTGTGACTTTACACCCACATTGATTACAAATCAGATAACCATCCTCGGGTGCGTTCGGCGGGTATCCGAAATAGTCCCACACTGCTGATTTTAGTTTAAGGCGGACGGAGTTTTAGTTTTTTTAAGGCGGACGGAGATAATGTTTAGTCTGATGCACTTTCTGCTGTTCTCACCGCTGTGTGCTGAGGAGCTGAAGCGGAGCAGAGTTGCGCATGCGCGGGTGAGTTTCTCCGCTGGCTTGCGTTTTACCGGTAATAAGCAAACACACACGGTATGATAACCGTGCATTTTAATACCATGGTATACCGTGAAACCGGTTACCGCTGCAACCCTATCCAGCGCTCAAAAAAGACTGCAGGCGCGCATGGCGGATTTGGCAGCGCGCGCAGCGCGGGATCAACTCTTTTTTCTATAAAAAGGTCTTTTAATAAATAAGGTCGTATCAAGTGTACTAAATCATGGTATAAACTCACTATATTTACGTATTATTAATCAAAAGAAATCAAGCAAAATGCGCTGCGCCTCTCTCTCTCCCTGTCTCTCCCTGTCTCTCCCTGTCTCTCCCTGTCTCTCTCTGTCTCTCTCTGTCTCTCCCTGTCTCTCTCTGTCTCTCTCTGTCTCTCTCTGTCTCGCAGCGTGGAGCTGAATTCAGAACGAGGCTGCAAAACTCTGTTTAGTTAAATAAATTAAGATGAGTAAGGACCTGTAAAGTTAATTAAATATAAATATAATCAACCTAAAGGATAGGTTGAGGTTTTGATGAGCTGTTTTAATGATTAAAAAAAATGTTAAACATTTATATATTTTTCCCATGATTCCCATGTTCTTTGTTTACTCATATAAATTTTATAATTTTTTTATCATTCTTATCACTTTACTTTATATTCACTACTATTATTTTTTTCTTTATAAGATATGTTATTTTTTATGTATCAATTTTTATGATATTTTAAAAATGTCCTATTTTTTTATTTTTTACGTATATATTTTAATTGTCTATAGTAAATGTCAGTTTTTATTTCTAATTTAAATATATATATATATATATATATATATATATATATATATATATATATATATATATATATATATATACAATAAACAGAATAAAGAATAAAAAACATAACTGTAAAATAACATAAAATAATAAATAATAAAATAACTGTATAGTATTACTAAATACTACTACTAATACTACTACTGTTACGAATACTACTACTACTGCTAATACGACTACTGTTACAAATACTACTACTACTACTACTACTGTTACAAATACTACTACTACTACTACTACTGTTACAAATACTACTAATACTACTACTGTTACAAATACTACTACTACTACTACTACTACTGTTACAAATACTACTACTACTACTACTGTTACAAATACTACTAATACGACTACTGTTATAAATACTACTACTACTACTGCTAATATTACTACTGTTACCAATACTACTACTAATACTACTACTGTTACCAATACTACTACTAATACTACTACTGTTACAAATACTACTACTACTACTACTACTGTTACAAATACTACTACTACTACTGTTACAAATACTACTACTACTACTACTGCTAATACTACTACTGTTACAAATACTACTACTACTGCTAATACTACTACTGTTACAAATACTACTACTACTGCTAATACTACTACTGTTACAAATACTACTACTACTACTACTAATACTACTACTGTTACGAATACTACTACTACTGCTAATATTACTACTGTTACCAATACTACTACTAATACTACTACTGTTACAAATACTACTACTACTGCTAATACTACTACTGTTACAAATACTACTACTACTGCTAATACTACTACTGTTACAAATACTACTACTACTGCTAATACTACTACTGTTACAAATACTACTACTACTACTACTAATACTACTACTGTTACGAATACTACTACTACTGCTAATATTACTACTGTTACAAATACTACTACTACTGCTAATACTACTACTGTTACAAATACTACTACTACTGCTAATACTACTACTGTTACAAATACTACTACTACTGCTAATACTACTACTGTTACAAATACTACTACTAATACTAATACTGTTACAAATACTACTACTACTGCTAATACTACTACTGTTACAAATACTACTACTACTACTACTACTGTTACAAATACTACTACTACTACTGCTAATACTACTACTGTTACAAATACTACTACTAATACTACTACTGTTACAAATACTACTACTAATACTACTACTGTTACAAATACTACTACTACTACTAATACTGTTACAAATGCTAATACTACTACTGTTACAAATACTACTACTAATACTACTACTGTTACAAATACTACTACTACTACTACTAATACTACTACTGTTACAAATACTACTACTACTGCTAATACTACTACTGTTACAAATACTACTACTACTACTACTAATACTACTACTGTTACAAATACTACTACTACTACTAATACTACTACTGTTACAAATACTACTACTACTGCTAATACTACTACTGTTACAAATACTACTACTAATACTACTACTGTTACAAATACTACTACTGCTGCTAATACTACTACTGTTACAAATACTACTACTACTACTAATACTACTACTGTTACAAATACTACTACTACTACTGCTAATACTACTACTGTTACAAATACTACTACTAATACTACTACTGTTACAAATACTACTACTACTAATACTACTACTGTTACAAATACTACTACTACTGCTAATACTACTACTGTTACAAATACTACTACTACTACTACTAATACTACTACTGTTACAAATACTACTACTACTACTACTGCTAATACTTCTACTGTTACAAATACTACTACTACTGCTAATACTTCTACTGTTACAAATACTACCACTGTTACAAATACTACTACTACTACTAATACTACTACTGTTACAAATACTACTACTACTGCTAATACTACTACTGTTACAAATACTACTACTAATACTAATACTACTACTGTTACAAATACTACTACTACTACTACTACTACTACTACTACTGTTACAAATACTACTACTGCTAATACTACTACTGTTACAAATACTACTACTACTACTAATACTGTTACAAATGCTAATACTACTACTGTTACAAATACTACTACTAATACTACTACTGTTACAAATACTACTACTACTACTTATACTACTACTGTTACAAATACTACTACTACTGCTAATACTACTACTGTTACAAATACTACTACTACTAATACTACTACTGTTACAAATACTACTACTACTACTACTAATACTACTACTGTTACAAATACTACTACTACTGCTAATACTACTACTGTTACAAATACTACTACTAATACTACTACTGTTACAAATACTACTACTACTGCTAATACTACTACTGTTACAAATACTACTACTACTACTAATACTACTACTGTTACAAATACTACTACTACTACTGCTAATACTACTACTGTTACAAATACTACTACTAATACTACTACTGTTACAAATACTACTACTACTACTAATACTACTACTGTTACAAATACTACTACTACTGCTAATACTACTACTGTTACAAATACTACTACTACTACTGTTACAAATACTACTACTACTACTACTGCTAATACTTCTACTGTTACAAATAATACTACAACTACAAATACTACTACAACTACAAATACTACCACTGTTACAAATACTACTACTACTACTAATACTACTACTGTTACAAATACTATTACTACTACTACTGCTAATACTACTACTGTTACAAATACTACTACTACTAATACCACTACTGTTACAAATACTACTACTACTACTAATACTACTACTGTTACGAATACTACTACTACTAATACTACTACTGTTACAAATACTACTACTACTACTGTTACAAATACTACTACTACTACTACTACTGTTACAAATACTACTACTACTAATACTACTACTGTTACAAATACTACTAATACTACTACTGATACAAATACTAATACTACTACTGTTACAAATACTACTACTACTAATACTACTACTGTTACAAATACTACTACTACTAATACTACTACTAATACTACTACTGTTACAAATACTACTACTACTAATACTACTACTGTTACAAATACTACTACTACACACTGTAACACTACTACTAATACCACAGCTGCGAATACTACTACTACTACTACTGTTACAAATACTACTACTAATACTACTACTGTTACAAATACTACTACTACTACTGTTACAAATACTACTAATACTAATACTACACACTAGCACTACTACTACTACTACTACTACTAATACTTCACACTAACACTACTACTAATACCACAGCTGTGAATACTACTACTACTACTACTACACACAGTAACACTACTACAACAAATACTACTACTACTACTAATACTTTTACTACACACTGTAACACTACTACTAATACCACAGCTGCGAATACTACTACTACTACTACTACAACACACAGTAACACTACTACAACAAATACTACTACTACTGTTACAAATAGTAACACTACTACAACAAATTCCCCACACTGATCCTCCTCTGCGCTCTGCAAAACTAGCAAGCTGATTGGCTGTTTCTCCTAAAAGGCGGGACCTTTCTCCTTGAGCCGGCACCATGATTGGTAAAGAGACACACATCAGTGGCCTGTCACCTCAATAATAAAGTTAACAAATTTATATTACACAGTAAAATACTAATACGGGAGGGCGGCGGGAAAGAGGAGTAAAATACGGTAGGTTTTTTGGCCAAAACGGGAGACTTGACAGGTATGTACTACTGTTACAAATAGTAACACTACCACTAATATTACTGCTTCAAATACTTCTACTACTGTTAAAAATAGTAACAGTACTACTACTAATACTACTGTTATAATTACTACTACTATTACAAATGACACTACTACTACTACTACTACTACTACTACTGCTAATAATACTAGTAATACTACTGCTGGAAATACTACTACTGCTGGAAATACTACTACTGTTGTTACAAATACTACTACAGCTTTTGCAAATAATGTTGCTAATACTCCTTCTGGAGAAAACAAAGCAATTCATCAGTAAACTGGAAGAAACCCTCGCTGATGAAACGGTTGCAGATGACAACATCAAGTGGCCTCATCTCAGGGACGCCGTGTACAACTCTGCCATCACTGCCTATGGGAAGAAAAAGCGCAAGAATACTGACTGGTACGAGGCCCACTGGGAGGAAATGGAGCCCGTAATTGAGGCAAAGAGGAAAGCCCTGCTGGCGTACAAAGCCAAGCTCAGCCCCAGTAATCGACAAGCGCTACGGACTGCTAGGAACATGGTTCAGCAGACCGCCCGCTACTGCGCCAACACATACTGGCTGAACCTTTGCAGCAGTATACAGTCTGCTGCTGAGACTGGGAATGCAAGAGGGATGTACGAGGGCATCAAGAAGGCAACGGGCCCAACCCCCTCTAAGATCGTTCCCCTCAAGTCCAAAACAGGCGAGGTCATCAATGACCGGGAGGAACAAATGCAGCGGTGGACTGAGCACTACCTCGAACTGTATGCAGCGCTGAACACAGTCACAGACACTGCTCTTGATGCCATCCCTGACTTGTCAGTCATGGAGGAACTAGACACCCAACCAACCGTGGAAGAGCTCAGTAAGGCCATCGACTGCCTTGTCTGTGAGAAGGCCCCTGGGAACAATGGAATTCCAACAGAGGTCTTAAAGAGTGGAAAACCCGCCCTGCTCCAGCCACTTTACAACCTTTTCTGCCTTTGCTGGGAACAGGGGAACATCCCCCAGGACATGCGCAATGCCAACATTGTCACTTTGTACAAGAACAAAGGACCGCAGCGACTGCAACAACTATCGGGGCATCTCCCTCCTTAGTATTGTTGGCAAGCTGTTTGCCCGCGTTGTCCTGGCACGCCTGCAGACCCTCGCCTTCCGCATCTACCCAGAGACACAGTGTGGCTTCAGGGCTGGCCGGTCAACTCTGGACATGATCTTTTCATTACGCCAACTGCAGGAGAAGTGCCAGGAGCAGCAGATGACACTTTATACTTGCACCAACACTTTTTGGCATCTTCTTCTCTATGCTCCTTCAGTATGCCTTCAAGGACTGTAGTGAGGGTGTCTACATTCACACTAGGTCTGACAGCAAACTTTACAACATCGCCCGTCTTCGTGCCAAGACCAAAGTCACAAGGGTTCTCATTCGTGAGATGCTCTTTGCTGATGATGCAGCTCTGACATCGCACACAGAAGTTGGTCTGCAGCAGCTTGTCAATCGCTTCTCTCATGCCTGCAAGGAGTTTGGGCTGCAAGTCAGCCTAAAGAAGACAACTGTTATGGCACAAGGCACAGAGACCCTGCCAAACATCACCATCGATGGATACCGTCTGGAAGCTGTTGAGAATTTCACCTACCTTGGATCCATCATCTCTAGCACACTCTCCATTGATGCAGAGGTCAGCAGCAGAATTGCCAAGGCAGCAGAAGTCATGGCCAAATTGAACCAGAGAGTCTGGAACAATTCCAGCCTCACTGAGAAGACCAAGTTGTGTTTCTACAAGGCCTGTGTGCTCAGCACTCTCCTCTATGGCAGCGAGTCATGGACCACATATGTGAGACATGGAAGGAAACTCAACAGCTTCCACATGAGATGTCTACGACGCATCCTGCATATGAAGTGGCAGGACAAGGTTCCTAACACAGAGTTGCTGGAACGCGCCAAAACGCGCAGTATGCAGACAATACTCTGCGAGAGGCGTCTTCGTTGGCTCGGCCACGTCAGTAGGATGGAAGCAGGCCGCCTCCCCAAAGACCTCCTCTATGGCGAGCTGGCAGAAGGCACCAGGATAACAGGGCGCCCGAAACTTTGCTTCAAGGATGTCTGCAAGAAGGACATGAAGCAGTGTGGCTTAGACATTCATTCATGGGAGAGCCAGGCAGACGACCGCCCTGCCTGGACTCTTGCTGTCAGGAAAGGCACACAAACTGCAGAGGAGGTGCAAAACAAAACTGCCACCCAAAAGAGAACCAGACGAAAAGAGTGGAGACAACAGCCCCCACAATCTTCTCCTTTTGTGTGTGCCAGGTGTGGCAGAGACTGCCATTCACGAATTGGACTATACAGCCATTCTCGGAAGTGCAGTTAGTCCCAGGAGTTGCACCATCGTCTCACGAGACGGAAGGATGCCGACGACTCGACTCCTTCTGTTACAAATACTATTATTGCTGTCCCTACTATTAATTCACCTTCTACTACTAATAGTACTGTTTCTACTATTTAATGTCACTAATGCTGTGCTACTAATACTACAGCTGCTATTACTAGTACATGTTTAACTGCATCGTTTTTGTTGCTAAATCTTGTTGAATTTCCATCTTGAGATGACAATGATTCAATAGTGTGAGGACATGTAGTGACAGTAATTGTAAAACATAGGAAATTGATTTCGCTTGCCTAAAACACTCGAAATTGAGGTAGTTTTAGTGCTGGGCGATAAAACGATATCGATAGTTATCGAGGAAACTATATATCGCGATAAGTCGGGGCGAGAAATTCGATAAACTAAATTTTCTATTTCCCGTTTAAGTAGCGTTGTGAAAAGGCGCAGCACGAGATCAGGCAGCACGCTGAACTGCTGCTCAGCCCAGTACAACCCCTCCCCTCCCCTCTCCACCATCCCCCTCCGCCCCACCCCCCGAGCCCCTCCACTCTGAACTCCTCACATAGCGGCTCCTTCTCTCCCATTTACTGGATAAACTTCATTTATACTATTCAGCGGCGCTACACTGGAAAACTCACCTTTTAAATATGAGGCATGCGTCTCCAAGATATTTAGAGAGGTGAGCTTGTTCAGATTTCTGAAGGCAGGTAAACGCTGCTCTGTTTGCTGCTAGTTAGATTAGCTTGTCTCCAGTTTAAAGTTAGCGATGTTTAGGTGTAAAAGGGATCTGTGCAATCTGTCATCATTAGCTAAGATGCTTTCACTGCTTTTTACATTCTAATAAACTAATGGGTAACGCACGTTAGCCGTGTTAATCCACGTTTCGTGTAAATTAAGGTTAACTTCAGCACGAGTGAGGGGTTAGTATATAAACACACAGAAAGGAAGCACTTTCCATCTTTTTTCCTAACTCTCACTGTTTCTGTTAGAAAACCCTGAGGGCAGCATTCTCCTCTGTCTTTGTGTTTTATAGTTTTTAACAGATAGAGAGTCTGTTATGCTGGATATTTTACTAAATACAGAAGATTATATAATCTGTCTAGCTGTATTTGAACTGAGCTAAACATTGCTGTTACTGAACTGGAGTTTTAAATACACTTAAGTAATGTAAGTCTAGTCTACTGAAAGCCAGTAATGTTAGTATAAATCTGTACTGCAGTAGAAGTGGATCATTTCAGAAACTTGACTTTATTCCTCCCACCTCCATTATAGGCCACTTTTTTTTTTAAATATTTAAATGTTAGCTTAATTTAAATTAAAAAAAAACTAAAGGCTCTTATTTAAAAAAAACATAAGCAGTAAATTATCTAAAATTACAACAAATAGAAAATAGAAAACAGTAAAACATATGTAATACATACTTTTTATATGACCAAAATTAAACTAGACTGAAATCTGACTAAAACTAATAATATCCGATAGACTAAAATGTAACTAAAACTATTATACATTTTAGTGAAAAGACTAAGACTGTATCAAAATCACCTGTCAAAATGAACACTGTGATATACTCTTGTATTTTGCTTTATGTAGTTGCCTGCATTCAGGGAGGGGAATGATCTTTTGATTAAATATAATTTTATAAAAATAAATAAAGTGTTATTGCAATTTAAATTAAACAGACATATAATGTAAAGGGTCTTACATATTTTTTAGTTTATATATTTGTCCCCTTTTTAAAATTAATTTAAAAGCTGTACCCACCTGGCAAGATGTTAACATCCTAGTGTCTGTCCACAAGGCTCTGAGCCTGCTAGTGATTTTGTCCATAACTCCCTTATTCTGTCACTTCTGAGTAAAAATAGAAACCTTTAAGTGTAACAGAAAGTGATTTGATTTATATCGTGATACATATCGATATCGGCTGATATGAAAAACTATATCGTAATAAGATTTTTTTCCATATCGCCCAGCCCTAGGTAGTTTTATTTCTCAGTAGCTTAAATAGAAATCTTAAACTGATGATGTTCTTCAATGCTTGTTTATGATTTATTTGAAGAGCTGAATTTTTATTAAAAGTAGTATACTATTTAATTACTTCATGCAGAAATGAAAGAAAAATGCTGCTTTATTCAACACCAAAGGGTGTGTTAACCCGATACTTGTTTATTACCTGAGGACAAACCTCAACACTAGGCTCACTTTTTTGACAGCAATGGTTTTGCTAGCTGAGCTGCTGCTGTTTCAGCAGAGGAGGTTCATACAGTAACCGCTTCACAGTGAACTTGACGGCCCGCTGGTCTGTACTCATAAAGAGGCTCAGATTAAGTGTGTGGATCTAGGCTCAGATTCCTGCCTTGTTTATTTTTGTATTTATTTAACCTCTTTTATTTTACCAGGAAACCCCGCCGAGGGCGACGGTCTGCTTTTTTTTTAACACAAGAATGGATATTCCTCGGTTTGTGAGAGCAGGCTCGAGACCTGTGCTCTTTACACCGGGATGCCTTGAATGCCAGCCCTGACCGCGGCTTGGTTCTGTGTATCTTCTTAAATCCACATCCAGGAATCAGCATAAACTACCAGCGAGTTAATCCCTGTGATTATAGTCGTTAGATAGTGTTTCATTCACACAATGATCCTTTCAAAAGACTTACTAGGCAGAGGCTTGGCCCACTGAAGGCAAAGGAGGATCCAGCGGAGGGTCAGCGTACAAAGGTCATCTCAGCCATTTCAGACCGGTACACACAGCCGCACAGACAGGCACGTAATGTCCGCTGGCTGCTTCCCCGGCATCTCCCGGACGTTTCGGTCACAGATGTAGCAGTGGTGTGGACCCGCCTTATTTTTTTCCCTCCATTACGAAGTATTTTTTCTTCTCGTAAGCTTCCCTCTATCTTTCTATATCCATCTCTCTCTGTCTCTCTCCACTCGTATCTATTCCCTGCATTTCACCATCTCTTCTCTATTCTCTGTTTCAATCAGAGCCTCATTCGTGTTGTCTTCACAAGCGCTGCATGTGTGCTGCGGGGGCGTAAGTGACTGAGTGCCAGAGGGAATCGGACACACTGTGCTGTAAAATCTCAATAAACAAAAGAGCAGATTCTGTCATGTTTCTGCTGCTCAATCAGTATTATTATTAAGGGAGGGAAATGGAAAAACACAATATGACATTGTTTTAACAAAATAGCAGACTGTAATTACAGATATGAACAACCATATTATAATATGGTAGCTGTAATATTAATAAACAAATTAAATTAAAATTTAGGAAAAAGCACGAGGGCAAAGGATTAATAAAATAAGTTAACGTCATATTAAAGTAAAACAGTACGCAGTTTATTATGCCGTGGTTGGTTGGACCAAACAGGTTTTTGGTTCTCACCAATGAATACAAGTAGGAACCAGAAAAAAAAATCTTTGAGGACCGTGCCAAGCAAACCAAGGGCAAATACTGTTAGTCCAACACATAAATAGTCCAACACCTCATAATATACAGCTCTTAAAAAAAAAAACAGTTTCTCTGCTTTTACTATTTATAGGTATATTTTTGAGTAAAATGAACTTTGTGGTTTTATTCTATAAACGACTGACAACATTTCTCCCAAGTTATAAATACAAATATGGTCATTTAGAGCATTAATTTGCAGAAAATGAAAAATGACAAAATGATAAAAAAGGTACAAAACAAGTTAATACTAATTTGAAACAACAATGCTAATGTTTTAAGAGTTCAGAAATCAATATTTGGTGGAATTACTCTGATTTTTAATCACAGCTTTTATGCATCTTGGCATGCTCTCCACAAGTCTTTCACACTGATTTTGAGTGACCTTATTCCACTACTGGCACAAAAATTCAAGCAGTTCGGCTTTGTTTGATGGATTATTACCAACTTACACCTTGTATAATTACATTCATTTTGATTCTTTAATCACAGAAAAAGTAAAGCATTTTTTCAGATTATTAAACAAACTTTAATATCAGACACATATAACCTGAGTAAATATAAAAAGCACTTTTTAATATGATAATTTTATTTATCAAAAGCAAGTTCAATTTCATTACTAACCACAACCAGGGCTGATTACTGACCTGTAGAATCAAGAAATCACTTAAATAGAACCTTTCTGACAACATGAGGCAGATAAAAGATCTCAAAAAGCACCACATTATTATACCCCGATCTGAAGAAACTCAAAAACAGATGAGAAAACAAAGTCATTGATCATCTATCAGTCTGGAAAAGGTTACAAAATCAGTTCTAACGGTTTGAGACTCCAGAGAACCACAGTGAGAGCTATTATTCACAAACGGAGAAAACATGGAACACTTCTAAACCGTTCCAGGAGTGGCCGACTGACCGAAATGACTCCAAAAGGGCACAACTCATCGAAGAGGTCACAAAAGAACCCAGAACAACATTTTAAAAAGAGCAGGTCTCACGTGCCTCAGTTAACACATTTGTCAAAAAACATCTGGATGATCCCCACTTCGGATAAATATTCTTTGGACTGACGTTACAAAAGTCAAGTTGTGTCCCGTAACATGTGATGTAAAACTATCACATAATTTCAGAAAAAGAACATCATACTGAACGTAAAACATGGTGGTGGTAGTGTGATGGTCTGGGGCTGCTTTGCTGCTTCAGGGTCTGGACAACTTACTGTAATAGATGGAACCAGGAACTCTGCTGTTTACCAGACAATCCTGAAGGAGAATATCCAGCCAATTAAGTCCACCTCTGAATGGCTTAAAAAACAAAGTCTGATTGAGATGCTGTGGATGATTTTAACAGGACGTTTAAATCCTCCAGTGTGTCTGAATTAAAACAATGTTGTAAAGAAGAGTGGACCAGAATTCCTCCACAGATATGTGAAGTGTGATCGTAGCTGTTGCCACCAAGAGTGGCACAAACAAGTTAATAGGTTAAGAGGGCAAACACTTTTTCACACAGGACTACTAGATTGGTTGGATTTTTTTTTTTTCTTTAAGAAATAAAATTTACTTTTATAAATTGCTTTTTTTATTCAGGTTATATTTGTCTGAAGTTTGTTGGAAAATCAAAAAAATATCAGTATGATAAAAAGCAAAAGCAAAAGAAATCTGTAGGAGGGCAAATACATTTTCACACCACTGTAGGTCCTGGCAAGAAATCCTTTTGATCTCTGTTAGTCAGGGATTAATAATGATATTCTCAGTCTTCAGATCCTAGTATTCTAACAACATAAAAAGTAAACTTTTCATTTACTCAGATTTTATGCATATGATAAATACTATTAAAGTTTTAAAAACATTTAAATCAAGTATAACATTATGACCACATTCTTGTTTCTACACCATTTATTCCTATTATTAATCAGCTCCAGCTACAGAAGTGCTTTTTGTTGATCTATAATTATTATAGACTGTAGTCCTGTAGTATCTGATTCTCTGCATACTTTATTATCCCCCTTTCACCCTGTTATTCAATGCCCAGGATCCCACCGGATCACTACAGAGCAGCTATTATTTGGGTGGTGGATCATTCTCAGTACTGCAGGAACACTGACTGGCATGACTGTGCTGGTATGAGGCACAGCAGTGGTGCTGAAGTTCACAGGTGGACTGAGAATTGTCCACCAACGTCAGAATACCATCAGAATACTTTGAATTGTGACTCCTGTATAATAATGCACATCGTATAACCATAAGCTCCTTTCAATTCACAACTAAACTAGGCAGAATTCAGACATATATACTGTTGTGAAAAAAATGGACAAAATCTCTTTAAACATATTTAAAGGTGAGATTAATTTGAACAGTACTGATAGATTGAGTTTGTATATGTAAACAAATCAAACTGAAGAAATTACTCCATTAATCATGTATTCGAAAATGTTTGGGAACATTGTTAATAAAATATGAACAAAGAAGGAAACTGCAGCCATTACACAAACACTGAAAAAACAGCTCAGGCTGGCACCAGTGCTTAATGTCAACTACAGACTGAGCCCTAAATTATTCAAATCCTATAGCTAAGTCCCTTCCACCAGCTTTACACAGCAGCCGAGTGCCGAGTGTGCCTGCATGCACAGAGTCTACAGCTAAACTCTGCGGGGAACGAAACGCAAAAAAGCTTTAAAAGTATGTTCAACATGGATAAACACTGTTAATTAATTTAGACTTAACATGCATATCCATATATACAGCCCCACTCCAAACCATGATGTCTAAATGCTTTCTTTTTGTCCCCTTTCACACAGAAGCGGCTATAAGCTGGAAAAGTCCACATGACATTGGAATGTTCCAGTTAGCACACTGAGCACATGCCAGTGGGAGACCTCACATGGCTTTTGTGTATGTTGCGAGAATGGCCTTACCATCACCTGATCAGGTTAAAAATGCATCAGTACTGAGACTCAGCAGTCCTGCAGACTGCACTCATGTCTAACTGGAGCAAGATATATTTATGATATCGAGTTTCATGCTGGAATTTTAGTTGAATAAATAAACAGACCAAAAAAAATCTGCAAACCAAGGAGAAAACAGCAAAATCAGATTAAATAGTTAGAGGTATAGGACAAAAGTTGTTTACTGCTTAAATCCAATTTCCCCATCAGACACTTTTGCTAGATAGTAAAAGCTTAAAGGAAAACTGGCAAAGTTTTATGATTAAAACAATACTACTTTTACGACGGCACTACAATTCCCACAAGGTCAGGCAAATGTCACGCTACAGCTTGAAGCTTAAGCCTTCTGAGTCAAATCTACTCTGTATTCAAAACTACGTACAAGGTAGCGTAAGCCACTATGGCAAAGTAGTAAAACTTTTAGACACACTAATGCAAAATATAAAAACTCACACCAGTGTAGGCCACTTGAGCATGTTATGCTGTAGACTAGGGCTGCAACTAAAGATTAATTTGGTTGTCAGCTAATCAATCTGTAAATTATTTTTTAGGCTAGTCACTGATTATTTTTTTATGCACCCCATCTCTGCTTCCTGTGGTTGCAGACCCTGTTCCAATGCACGTTCGTCTGCACCAGTCAGCTTATTGTCCTATTTTCTCCTACACCGATATTAGTATCATTATTGGCACTGAAACACACAGTATCAGTATTGGCAATTCCGATATGGAAGCTACCACTGGTTTATATATTTTTTTTAATAATTCCATAAGTGTTCCTGTATAGCTTTAGTCTTCAATATTAAATTTACAATGTAAAAAAAAAAAAAAATACCATCCTATACTATCCTACCCTATCCTATACTATACTATACTATCCTATCCTATACTATACTATACTATACTATACTATAAGATAAGAAAAAAATGTATTCATCCAACAAAGGGGAAATTTGCATAAAGTAAAGACAGGAAAAAATAGTACAAAATAAATTGGATATAATACAATAACAAAAAAAAACAGTTTTAAATAAATTGAACTATCAAATTCAATATAGACAGTCATGCTTTTTGTTCTGTCGAACGAACTGCAGCATAAGCTTCTGCGCTAATAGCCTGCATTATGTACATAGCATGTACATCAGCGTGATAGAGTAAATTCAAGAGCTCTTTTAATTAATCAGCCACTCGCTGGCAAAAGAAACACTGGTCACTGCACGGAATTAGCCTACTAAAACGACTGCTTCTATATCTGGAAGTGGATAGTCAAGGGGTGCTCAGCTGCTATTAAACACACCACTTTGGACCTCAGAACCAACCCTATACAAACAGAGGTAAGCCGACTCGAGAGGCACTGGGGAAATAGCCAAGAGCATTGTGCAATCTAAAGGCCACCAGACCAGTTTAAGAGGCCAACACTTTACCCAGTCCTAACCTCACTCACCATTTACAGAGACGAGCAGAACAGCGATATAATAACAATATTGTACCACAATATTTAAAGCAGACGTACTTCATTTTTCCTTTTAAACTAAAAGCAGTAGTATTTTTGCACAAAGTGAAAATATTCTAATAAATGATATCAACACGCTTCTGTCACAGTCCTTTCAAAGGCAAATGTATTCATTCTAAAAACAGAGTCGTTTAGCAGGTGTTTTCTGGCCGTATTATTACCTGTGCAATTGTGATGCTGCTAATGACCTCCCTGAAATCAACTTTTGCAACTTGGGATGTCTCTAACAGTGACAGTGCCTTTTTTACACACACACACACACACACACACACACACACACACACACACACACACACAAACACAAACACAAACAACCACCCCCCATTATAAAAGGTTTAGAGAAGTCCAGTCTGGATGGACTTTGTTTTTAAAGTTCCACAGCTCCGGTGTGGGAGTATTTTGGCTTTAAGCCAAATGAGTGAGGAGAACCATCAGCGCGAATCAGCCAGTATGTTGAATTTGTTTTAAAACAGTGGCATCGAAGCTGAGATCTTATTTAAAGCACAACCATCCAGCCCCATTTTCCGAGCTAAATACTGAATCTGAATATTGTTCCCCCAGAGAGATCCTGCCTCAAGCCCCACACGCTAAACATGCTGGTGTTTCTTTCTCCGAATTTGTCTGACAGTTATAGCAAGAGCTCAGGCCTGCTGAGCTATCTGTGTCTTCATAGATGCAGATCCATGTGATCATATGGACATATGTGTTTTTGAGGTAATTTGTGTTTTATAGCATATACATACATGAGCAGAAAAATGATCTGTAAGTGCCTTTGTGTCCAGAGTTTAAAAAAAATATTAATCTAAATGTTACTTTAATCTATTTGTTGTTACTTTACTTTATATTTAGTGCCATTTTCTCAGTCCCAGGGTGGTTGTACCTTATTTGTTTTATTTATTTAGCATATAATATTTTTATATTAAAAGCCCAATGTCTATTCTTAATAATAAAACATTAATTTTAATGTAAAACAGTGTAATAGTATTATTATGCTAGTATGTTATTACTGTGGCACATTGTCTTAAAGCTCCTTTGGGAGCGCAGAAGCAGGGAAAAAAGCATAGTGGTGCTTTAAAATGACAATATAATTTAATACAATTATTATACAATATATCGTCCTGAAAATTTTGTTTTCGTGACAGGCCTACGTTCAAGCAAATTTTATTTATTTTTTATTAGTTTTAATCAATTTAAATGTAGTGTGCCAGAATTATTCCGGCATACAATAAATACATCAGCAATTATTGGGTTGGGTTGATGCCAATGTTTAAAAAAATAAAAATAAATAAATAAATAAAATAAAACCAAACAATTATCAGCCAATACAGTATAATTCTGTTCTCATCCTGCATATCTAATCAGAACAGCAAACTCCAGTTTTTATTCTACTGAATAAGCAGATAAAGACTAAAGAGCTGGCACAACAGATTTATGCACTCTGAAAGGACACCGCACCAGAATGCACGTTTTAACAGTACTTTTCTGCATAGTCAGTGACACTACACATTCTCACTAAAACTTACAGACCT
Organism: Astyanax mexicanus; assembly: GCF_023375975.1. Lineage (NCBI taxonomy): Eukaryota > Metazoa > Chordata > Actinopteri > Characiformes > Acestrorhamphidae > Astyanax > Astyanax mexicanus. Next base: position 11,021,312 of record NC_064420.1, on the reverse strand, counting down.
TTTCTTCAAAGCCATGTTGACAATACATAAGTTGGTATGTGATGCATATGATCAAAGTTAAAATTAAGCACTGGAGACAGTGAAAATCTTTACGTTCATTCTTTCAATTAAACTAGATTAATTATGCACTCTGTATGTAAATGTACAGTTGGGTCGGTTGTTTACATTGTCGATAAGATAAAAAAAATGTATTACAAAAAGATTGTCAAATTGAAGAGCTCTAGCTCACAATAGAACTTTGTCTGCTCTAGAAGCAGCACTGGTTCGGTAGATATAATGTCTAAACGCACGCAGAGATACCTGAGCTGAGCCAGGATTTGCAGGGTTAGACTCTATTTGGGTGCAGTTCTGTAAAACTCCATCTACTGTAGCTGTGGCAACCATGCAAATACAGCCCAGACTACTTGATCTTTTTTCTACTGAACTTTATGCGTGTTTTCAAGTGAAAATTTGCCCACTGAAGGTCAGCAAGGGTCAGGCTGTGAATTTGTATAAAATGGGAAAATTATGGCCATTAATATGACTGTGTTTTGATAGGTGTTTAACTTGGGTTATTAGTAGTGTTAATTTTGACAACAAATTTTAATTTAGTTTTAGTTGTAGTTTTGTGACGAAAATAGCATTTACCGTATTTTTCGGACTATAAGGCGCACCGTATTATAAGACGCACCATCAAAGAACGCCTATTTTCTGCTATTTTTCCATACATAGGGCGCATCGCATTATAAGGCGCGTTAAGTGACACTAGAAAGGGTGCCTATATCAAAGTGAACAGGGGTGGCGCCATGTTTCCCTTCCCGGTGGAGCGTCTCAGTATACAAATCTAGCTCTTTCAAAGTCAAACGAGTGCTGGATATTAATCTACACAGATTCCTCTCCTGAAAACTGTTTATTTGGGTGAGTAACGTGCTTCAGTTTATTTACAGTAAGCTTAGATTTCCAGATGTCCACTAAGGCTTGCTGCACCAGCGTTAGCATAGCTATCCACTAGCACGCTAGCTAGTCACCTAAACTAGTAAAGTTAACCCAAACTTAAACGACAGCGTTACACTGAGTAATCCTGCGTGTTCTGGTAAGACAGTGAGATATTAGCTAGCGATTCGTCCCCCGTAGCTTGTTTTAACACGGTAAACAAGCAGATTACAGGCTGATAAAACTCACCTCTGAGAGAGTTAGCGCTTAGCATCTAGCTAATGCTAGCCAGGCAAAGCAGCACAGACTTACAGGCCGATAACTCACCTCTGAACGGTGAACGCTTAGCGATTAGCATCTAACTCTAATAATACTGCTCCAGCAGTATTAAAAGTGCTAAATTTAGAAAATACTGATCTCTGAACAGTGAAAAAGCTAGCTAGCTAAGCGGTTAGCATCTAGCTAATGCTATTGCTGCTCCAGCCTCGGAGCGGCACGGCTCTGCACGGAGTGTGTGTTTACTGCTCCTTACACCTGACGGGTAAAATTTAGATAATACTGATCTCTGAACAGTGAATAAGCTAGCTAATGCTATTTGCTGCTCCAGCCTCGGAGCTGCACGGCTCTGGACTCTGTATAGCACTGAAACTCTGTATAACGCTGCACGGAGTGTGTGTTTACTGCTCCTTACAACCTGACGAGTAAAATTTAGATAATACTGATCTCAGTGAATAAGCTAGCTAGCTTAGCGGTTAGCATCTAGCTAATGCTATTGCTGCTCAGCCTCGGAGCTGCACGGCTCTGGACTCTGTATAGCACTGAAACTCTCTATAACGCTGCACGGAGTGTGTGTTTACTGCTCCTTACAACCTGACGAGTAAAATCCATACAAAAGGCGCACCGTATTATAAGACGCACTGTCAATTTTTGTGAAAATTAAAAGTTTTTAAGTGCGCCTTATAGTCCGAAAAATACTGTAGTTTTATTCATAATTTAGTCAACTGAAATGTTTTTAGTTTTAGTCTAGTCTAGAATGTGAAATATATTTATATTTATATATATAATTTAATGTATATTATTATTGTAGGTATGTGACTATAAATATTTTACATTTATATTTATTTATATATATTTTACATGCTATCAATGAGTTTGAAAACACACATGCACGAACTGTCCTGTAGAGATGCTGTCAGGATGTACTGAGAGACTTCATGGGTTAAAGTGAGAAAGTGCTGTAAGGAACTACTTTACACAGACAGTCGAGTTAAAAACACTATCAGCTCATGAAATAGCATTAGCATTAAAACGCTGATCTGTGTGACTCTTGTCTGCAGAAGCTGAAAGATTAGTGGTGTTTTTACCAGATGGAGTCGCTCCACACAGTTTACACGTTGTCTTGTTTTTCGCGACGTCAAAAGAGAGAGATATAATCTCTCCTCTTTCTCTCTGCTATGACTGTCGAGTTAACTTCCAGGCGAGCCCCATACGTAACGACAGTTTAGGCGAGGTTGACTGGTTGACTTCTTCACCTTTACTTCTTCAAGTAGTAGTGATTGGATCTCTTCTTAACTGGTCCCTACCTTTCACAGAACAAAATTAGTTCTGATTGGATGTTGTCCCTGCCAAATATTTTCGTCTCGTTTTTATTCGTTGACGAAAAAAGTCAGTTCATTTTGTCTCGTTTTAATTTTTTTATTTATTTATCGTCTCGTTTTCCTCTTGACAACTTTACACATCTAGGCTGGATTTTGTCCGTCAGTTTTATGAGGTAGAGTCATCTGGAATGGCTTTCAATTAACTTGTCAAGAGTGAATTACTTGAATTTCTTGTCTCTTAATGTGTTTGAGAGCATCAGTTGTAAAGTTCTGAAGAGGTAGAATTACAGGTATACAGTGAATAGTGAATATTTCAGTAATGTTCTAGTCTATGTTATAGCAAGTACTATAAAAAAGTGTAAAGAAAAAAGCACTTTAAAAACTAAAGGTCAGTCGAAAAAGTACCCTCCAGTGCAGTAGAAAAGACATCATGTCACATGTACTGATGAAACTGGCTCTCATCAGTACTGCCCCAGGAAAAGAAGACCAAGAGTTACCTCTGTAACACAGGATAATTTAATTTCATCAGTTACCAGCCTCACTTTTTACACACACACACACACACACACACACACACACACACACACAAATCACACACACACAAATCACACACACACACACACATACACACACACATACACACACATCACACAAAATGATGTACTACACATTCTAGTGTCCTTACACTGAAAGTAAGAGACACAGATTTGAAAGGTACCACGGCACTGCTGTCCCTTCATACCTAATGCCAAGGATATCTGAGAGAATCTGGCTTGGACATGACAGTAAAACTGTTAACAAATAAAACGCTACAAATAGAAGAAACCTATGTGCTCTTATACAAAGAATAACAAAGGACAGAAAAGCAACCTACATTTTAACATTTAAAAATATTATCATGCACTGTAAATAATATCAGCATGTCTCTGCTGTACAAAACTTTACAACTGTGTAATTTTAGTTACTTCCTTTATTTTATTAAAATAATCTTTAAATTTAATTTTCTGTGTAAACGGTCCAAAACTTCTGCATATTGAACTGCTAAGTTACATATTTTGCAAAAAAACTCACATTCCTTACAAATACACAATTACACAGCCACTCTTCAAACAACTTGCAAAAGTCCTGCAATTGTTATCAGCAATGCCAAGACAATTCATTGATTGGGTCTTCTTATTTTTGGCCACACGATAATGTCAGCGGTAATTGTATTCAGTGTAATATATATTCTTTATACAACGCATACTATCAACAATATACAACAGAACATTTAAACCACTGCATCTAAAGACTGAGGTTTTTGCCCATTCTTGCAGAATAGCTCAAGCTCAGCCAGGTTGGACGGAGAGCGTCTGTGAACAGTAATTTTCTTGCCACAGATCCTCAATAGGATTTAGGTCAAGACTTTGACTGGGCCATTCTAAAACATGAATATTTTTTAATGTAAATCATTCCACTGTAGCCAAGATGTGGATTTCTGCCGCTCCTTTAGAGTGGCCATGGACTCTTGGCTGCTTCTATAACGAGTGCCCCCGGTCTGTGAGTTTGTGTGGACAGTCATGTCTTGGTAGGTTTGCAATTGAACAGAATTGAGCAGCGTTCCTTGGGATGCCCAAAGCTTGGAATATGTTTTTATAACCTAATCCTGCATTAAACTTTTTTTTACAACTTTATTTCTGACCTGTATGGTGAGTTCATTTGAACTGAATTTAACCAGCAAGTCTCTTCTCATGTTTTGTGTTGATCTCCAAGAATTTTGAATATACAACAGATACTGACTGTTCTGTAATCCAAAATGTTTCCCACTGTATTTAAAGTATTGAACCTGAGTTTATTGTAAAAACTTTATGTTACAGATATATTTAGCTAATATAGTGGTATCAGGCCTGGTATACTGGTATCATTTCACAATTTTTCATTTTTCATCTTCCACTGAGACAGTCCTGAGGCATATCTGTACTAATAAAAAAATCCTGGCATGTTAAGTAAAATATTTTAACTCTGTTTTACTTAAAAAGCTCATAAACCTTACAACTCCTCCAGTGTGCTAAACCTACTAAGTTCCAAATAATGGGATAAGTCTAAATAATGGAAACATATTGCAAAATGAATTCCAGGAAAAAAATAATACATTCTAGAATAAAAAAGCATCCACAGAAATACGAATAACTGGTCAACTGCAGTCAGAGCTCAGTCCGAATCTAGCAATTTCAGAAGAAGCAGCATGATCTGACCAATTGGAGCTGCAAAACTGCAGCACAAATAAACAGAACCGCTGGCCCAAAAGTATCAGAAGTGCACACAAATGGAGAAGTGTCATTAAAGTTAATAGAGCACATGTTCAGGAACACAGAGTACTGCCCCGGCAAGAGCTACAGGGCGCAGGACTGCAGCATCCGTGAACTGACGATGATGTCCTCTACAAGACTTCAAAGCAGAACAGGCATAATTTACTGCTGAAGTGTTCCTTCTTCAAAATAACTGACTGGCCACATCAAATCATTTGAAATACAGGCCTTGTGTAACTCCCGTTCTCTATGCTCTATAGAAAGAACGCTCTTGGGTCGAGCACCAAGTCTCCAAATGAGAACAAACATACTATACTGAAAAGTACAAATAAATTAAAAGTTTGCTGATCTTCATGTGGCTTTGCAGATAAAATATGCTTTTTAGCCTACAACAGGTCAAGAAACATCACTAGCTCAACTATCACACAATAACAAACTTTGTTGTGAACTCAACATAGCTTAATTTTCACCAGCTGAGAACAGTTGCCTGAGTGGAGCAACTGTCTAATGCCTGCAACATTTTACTAATGTTTGAGTCAGCTGTGTTACAGTGGCATACAGTGGCAAGTACTCACACTCCTTGATCATTTTATTTATCTTGCCGCTGCTAATTTGAATGTACTTTAATGAGATTTTAAGTGATAGACCAACACATAGTAACACAAAATTATGAAGTGGAACGAAAATTATACATGGTTTGCAAAATTTAAATGAAATAAAAACTTGAAAAGTGCATTTGGCAAAAGTATTGAGCCCCCTTTACTCTGAAATCCCTAAAAAACAATGCAATCATCTGCCACCAGAAGTCACTTAATTAGTTAATAGGGTTCAGCTGTGCGCAATTTAGTTTTAGCATATATAAACCATAATGTTCCATTAGGGCCTTAGTGGTTTGTTAGAGAACAAACAGCATCATGAAGACCAAGTAACTCACCAGACAGGTCAGATATAAAATTGTGGCGAAATTTAAAGCAGGGTTACGATATAAAAACATATCCCAAGCTTTAAACATCCCAAGGAGCACTGTTAAATCCATCCTCTAAAAACAGAAAAAATATTCTACAAATACAAACCTACCAAGACAACCGCCTTCCACAAACTGACGGAGCAAGCAATAAGAGCACTGGTTATAGAAGCAGCCACGAGGCCCATGGTCACTCTAGAGGAGCTGCAGAAATCCTCAGCTCAGCTAAGAAAATCTGTCAACAACAATAAGTTGCAGACTCCAAACTTTTGGAATAGTAGCAAAAAGAAAACCAAATGTTGAAATAAAAACAGCCGTTTGCAGTTTGTCACAAGCCATGTAGGAACACGTGTGGAACATGTGGAAGAAGGTGCTGTGGTAAGATATGACCAAAATGTAACTTTTTGTTCTAAATGCAAAGCTCTATGTGCGGCAGAAAAGTAACACTGCTTATCACCCTGAAACACACCAGCCCAACTGTGAAACATGGTGGTGGCAGCATCATGCTGTAGGGATGCTTTTCTTCAGCAGAGACAGAAAAGCTGATTAGAGTTGATGGAAAGATGGATGGAGGTTAATACAGGGCAATTCTGCAAGAAAACCTGTTGGAGGCTGTAAAAGACTTGAGACGAGGAAACAGATTCATCTTCCAGCAAGACGATGACCCTGAACATACAGCCATTAGATTATTTGTGTGTTAGAATGCCCTAGGTCAGGACTTTGACCTAGGCCATTCTAACACACAAATATTGATGATCTGTGATAAGACAAGTACAAAAGAAAAATGGGATATAAAGGGACAGAGTTCAGAACTTTGAAACCTGTCAACAACAAAGCCCTCCACTGTTAGGAGCCTGAGAATAGGACGGCCTTATCCACAATGAGAATTAACCTTTTCAGAGATTCAGAAGGGAGGCGACATAGACTAAAATTCCTACAAAATATGTGGAGGCAGTACCTGCTTATTCTACTTGGCCTATATCAGCAGTTTAATCCTATCCAATAGGTTTTATTCTCTGTTTGGTGTGAATATCAATACAGCTCATTTCCCAAGTGAGAAAAGTATCTATTCCGTCAAAAAGAGTTGCAACAAATCATGTGAGACTGCCAAACACTGACACTTGCTAACATCCTGGCCATATTAAATGCTCCTTCAAAGCTTTACAGAAAGCAACTCAAGAGTGTTTTCCTTATCTTGGCCCACTTATTTGGGCTCCTTCCTGGTCATTCTAGAAGCGTTACTGCCAGCTCAAGAATGTTGGCCTTTAGGGAAGCTTTGGGTGGACTTTCAGTTCTTCAAATCTGTGCAAACGGACAGACTTGAACAAACAAAGCACAAATGCCTTACCCTGATCAAAAACAGATGCCTACTTGTTACTTAAATTGTTAGCTCCTGCTTAAAAGTAAAAGACGGGCAGTGCAAACATACATACAAGTTCAATTACACAGTGATCTGCTCACGTATCTTTACACAGCCTACAATCTATCAGACCACCGCTGCCCTGCAGCAGTAGGAGTGATTACAAGGCAATGATAGCATTGATAAAGAGGTCTCTTCACTCTCTAGACAAGGATATATGAGCAGCAGCATATCTTTGGGTGGTTTTCTCTACCTTAGAACTCACATTCAGACCAGACAAGTTACATATTCTCAAAGAGGTGGGATTACAAACCAGATTTGAACAGAATGAGCTATATTAAGGGTAATCAACAGGACTTAACTCTATCAGGCACTACAAACGCACATGAAAAACATTACATTTACTTCACCATTTCACCATGAGAAGTAGCTATGTGCAAGGGTCTCTATTCATACAAAGAGAAATAGAAACAGTCATGTTTAGGTTAGTGAGTTTTCATTTTAGTTTAGTAAAAATGTATTTGAAGTGTTTTTATGTAGTGTCATTTCACAGCTCTAGGAAAGCTGCAGCTTATTAAGTGTGAGATGATCATAGGTTCCAATTCCAGTAAGAGCTCTATTTTTAAAGCCTCCCAGTGTGGGAATTTCAAGTGATTGGGTGAGTTCTACCCTAAAGGTAGGAATAAACAGTACACAAATTAAAGGGGGAGGAAATCAGACTTCCACAATCTTACACAATTTCTAATCAATTTCAGATACAGATCACTAAGGAACGTATTTGAGCTGCCTCAACTGAGAAACATTTAAAATGTGAGAATTTGAAGTAGTTATCAATTAACTACTCAATGATAATAAAACTTGTAATTTTATATTTCAGTTGGCACGACCTATGTTAGTTTACAGATCATTTTAATAATACTATCAAGCCTTGCCATGAGCATAGGCCAAAATGTATATCACAATATATATTTCTTCATTTTGCTGGATGTGCTAATTCTAAAAACAATAGGAATAGTATAAAAGCCACAGTCTGTGGTGTATGCAATCACTTACTGACATGGTTAGACGATGTAGTAAAAATAACATATCACAAAATTTAAGGACATTTTCACTATACAAAATCTCTCTCTCACTCTCACTCTCAGATATTAGGATACAATAAAAACTGATCTAGTCTGCCACACCTAAACCTCACTACACTATAATTACTAGGAATGCAACAGTACAGTGTGGCCACGGTTCGGGTCACATCACGGTTCTTGGGCCACAGTATCGGTTTGGTTTCGATATATTAATATTACCTAGCTCCAACATACAGCAAGTTTTTAAGCCCTTTCTATTTCAAACCAACAAGGTGCTCCTACTCACACTTATTCTTACCATTAGTCAAAAACAGGCAACTGATATCACACTTTCTGCTGACTGTCTTTTTCCTTGTTTATCAAACTCAACGCTGAAGCCAAAATGATCCCAAACAGCGGATTTGTAAGATGATGGCGCCTCTTCTCAGTTTCCCGTTCACTCGCCATGATCACACAGCTGAGAAAGTTTTGTTTAATTAACACTCAATTCTTCAGCGTCTGCCTTCAGAGCTGATTTGCTCCTGGGAAATTCAGAAAAATGTCTGATTGGTTGTTGCATGGTGTGGAGAGACACGCTGAGAGAAGTAATGTATAAAAAACTATCAACTATGAAATATAATAGACTTAAAAATGTGAACAGTAACTATAAGTTAGTTTTAGTTATATTTTTTTTGACATTTATAAGGATTTATATTTATGTTCCGTAAATACACTTAATAACGGCAGCACATGCCGAATTGCCTCCGTTTTCTTAAAGAAAAAACGTTTTAATAAATAACATCAGATCAAGTGTAGTTTAAACAGCAAAACCATGATATACAACACCACTGTCACATAACCAAGAGAGAAATCAGGCAAAATGCGCTGCGTCTCTCTCTCTCTCTCTAACTGAAACTGAAACTTTTATTATTATTAGGCTTTTTATTCAGAAAGCCTGTGACTGTTTAAAATAGTTTTATTTAATATGTTTATATTTTATATTACTTAAGTTTTTATTCATTTTATTTATTAAAAAAGTGTATATAATTATATTATATATATTTTATGTTTTTTTTTCCATGATTCCCATGTTCTTAGTTTATAATTTCTTATTATTCTTATCATTTTACTTTATTTTCACTATAATATTTTTTTCTTCATAAGATATAAGTTCTTTACTTTTTTGTAATTTTTAAAATGTCCTATTTTTCCTTTTTTACGTATATATTTTATTTGTCTATAGTAAATGTCAGCTTTTATTTCTATTTTTTTAAATATATTTTTAATCCCTTTTAAACTGTAAATGCTCATTGTAAATGTGGCATTGTAAATGAGGGTCCCCCTACAGAGTAAATAACTGTTCATTGCTTGATTAATATTCAGTGTTGCGAACCCAGTTTTTACATAAACAATAAACAGAATAAAGAATAAAATAACTTTACTCTTAAATAAGCTGCTGGTGTATCTTCACAGTGTGACGCGCAGTCACTGCATCCATTCTGGAATTATTTGGATTTGTGTCATCACTTTTTCCTCAGGTAAATCCATACTTGAATTGAATTTAAATGTATTAAGCGTAATTTGAAGTTCTCTCTACTTAAATGCACGTCTATAATTTGTTATAAGATAAATCCTTCTCAATTTCTGACCCGAAGCTGCTGTTGTTGTGTTAGAACATTTACTTACTCCTTCAGAGCCCATGGCTGTGCCACTACTGCAACATGTTTTATGTGACCAGTTCTACTCATTAGTGAAGAATATCAGCTAATGATTGTTCTCCAACATCACACATCTCCATTGCTGAAGTGGCCATCATTAGTAATGAGAACCAGCCCATTGGGACGCTTGAGGACAGAATTGAAAGACTACTTAACAGCTGATGAAAAGCATATTCGCACATCAGCTTTGCAGCTGTAAATCATGCAGCACTTGTGCATAGCTGTGCCAGAGTCAGCTGGAGTGAGAAAAACGTGCCTGTTTATGCTAGGAGCTAAGCAGTTGTTTATTTCTGCCTTTTACAGAAGTTTTAACCGTTAACCATATACCATTAAATAAATTACACAAAATAAATGTTTTTATTTTGCTTTTCAAATAAAAACAGTTCTAAAACTATCATTTTAAAATAGATAGAAAATAAGATAGATCACTACACATTTTAATGTCCCAGAAAACAAACTTACAAAGTACAAAGTACAATGTATGCACCTCAGTAGTAGGGGTGTGCCATATCGTATCGTACGGAATAACAACATTTTTGAATATCGTAATTAATATTATACCTGAAATATAAATTTAAATACAGGAAGTTTACCAGTTTGCCAGGGACCTGTGGAAGCTGCCAGCAAGTTTGTAACACTCTTTTAAAGTTGATAAAAAATAACCTTTTTAACAGCTGGTATGTAGTTGCCACATTTGGATGTGGTATGACCTCAAAAAAATTATGAATATTAAGTTATTTCTACAAATATATATTTTGATTATAAATTTCATAGTGACCTTTTGTGGGAAGTTAGCTTATTTTGTAAAAGTGGCCAATTCTCTGCCTGTAAATTCTGACTGAACTTGAAAACATCATGTGGTGCGACCAAATGTCATATGGTGCGACCATTGCAGAGTGTTTTCCACGAAAGATATATGGGCTAGATTGTCACTTTTTGTGCTTTTATATTTAGGTGATGACATGTACACATGAAGTACTATTATTAGTATTTTTTTGGAAAATATTTTAATGCAATTTGAGTCATTTTGAGTCAAAATTACAGATGTTTAATCTTTATAAAATATAATTATAAAAATGCAAAACAAAAAAAATTAAATGTATATTAGTGCTGGGCGATAAAACGATATCGATAGTTATCGAGGAAACTATATATCGCGATAAGTCGGGGCGAGAAATTCGATAAACTAAATTTTCTATTTCCCGTTTAAGTAGCGTTGTGAAAAGGCGCAGCACGAGATCAGGCAGCACGCTGAACTGCTGCTCAGCCCAGTACAACCCCTCCCCTCCCCTCTCCACCATCCCCCTCCGCCCCACCCCCCGAGCCCCTCCACTCTGAACTCCTCACATAGCGGCTCCTTCTCTCCCATTTACTGGATAAACTTCATTTATACTATTCAGCGGCGCTACACTGGAAAACTCACCTTTTAAATATGAGGCATGCGTCTCCAAGATATTTAGAGAGGTGAGCTTGTTCAGATTTCTGAAGGCAGGTAAACGCTGCTCTGTTTGCTGCTAGTTAGATTAGCTTGTCTCCAGTTTAAAGTTAGCGATGTTTAGGTGTAAAAGGGATCTGTGCAATCGGTCATCATTAGCTAAGATGCTTTCACTGCTTTTTACATTCTAATAAACTAATGGGTAACGCACGTTAGCCGTGTTAATCCACGTTTCGTGTAAATTAAGGTTAACTTCAGCACGAGTGAGGGGTTAGTATATAAACACACAGAAAGGAAGCACTTTCCATCTTTTTTCCTAACTCTCACTGTTTCTGTTAGAAAACCCTGAGGGCAGCATTCTCCTCTGTCTTTGTGTTTTATAGTTTTTAACAGATAGAGAGTCTGTTATGCTGGATATTTTACTAAATACAGAAGATTATATAATCTGTCTAGCTGTATTTGAACTGAGCTAAACATTGCTGTTACTGAACTGGAGTTTTAAATACACTTAAGTAATGTAAGTCTAGTCTACTGAAAGCCAGTAATGTTAGTATAAATCTGTACTGCAGTAGAAGTGGATCATTTCAGAAACTTGACTTTATTCCTCCCACCTCCATTATAGGCCACTTTTTTTTTTAAATATTTAAATGTTAGCTTAATTTAAATGAAAAAAAACTAAAGGCTCTTATTTAAAAAAAAACATAAGCAGTAAATTATCTAAAATTACAACAAATAGAAAATAGAAAACAGTAAAACATATGTAATACATACTTTTTATATGACCAAAATTAAACTAGACTGAAATCTGACTAAAACTAATAATATCCGATAGACTAAAATGTAACTAAAACTATTATACATTTTAGTGAAAAGACTAAGACTGTATCAAAATCACCTGTCAAAATGAACACTGTGATATACTCTTGTATTTTGCTTTATGTAGTTGCCTGCATTCAGGGAGGGGAATGATCTTTTGATTAAATATAATTTTATAAAAATAAATAAAGTGTTATTGCAATTTAAATTAAACAGACATATAATGTAAAGGGTCTTACATATTTTTTAGTTTATATATTTGTCCCCTTTTTAAAATTAATTTAAAAGCTGTACCCACCTGGCAAGATGTTAACATCCTAGTGTCTGTCCACAAGGCTCTGAGCCTGCTAGTGATTTTGTCCATAACTCCCTTATTCTGTCACTTCTGAGTAAAAATAGAAACCTTTAAGTGTAACAGAAAGTGATTTGATTTATATCGTGATACATATCGATATGGGCTGATATGAAAAACTATATCGTAATAAGATTTTTTTCCATATCGCCCAGCCCTAATGTATATATATATATATATATATATATATATATATATATATATATATATATATATATATATATATATATATATATATATATATATAAAATATACATATATGTATTTCTTTACAACTGTAAATCTATTTTACCAGATGCCACTGTCAAACAAAGTACAAAACGCCCGCAGAAATTCGACTTGAGATGAGATGAGATGCTGGCCAAAAAATCAGGATCAACTATTACTTGCTATTGAGAGTGTTCAGAAATATGATGTAAAGATTCCAGGCAAATTAACAACTGTTAGAGGCACCTTAAAATTCACCAGGTTTTGTTTTCAGATGCTGCACAAATTAGTTATAGGGAGGTGAAGAGCTGGGCAATATGGCCCCAAAAAAAAATTATTTTTGTTTTTTTTTTTTAAACAAAAATTAAACTACAGATTAGAGCTGGGCGATATGGCCACAAAAATCTTTTTGATTTAAATAAAAAAAGATTTTTGATTTAAATAGATTTTTCCCCGCCTACAAATCAAATTAAAGATGATAAAGAAATGGTTAAAAACATTTTTTTATTTATTTAGTTTTCACTTAAATGTCCTCTTTGTGGTTGAAGTGCAACCAGAAACAAGCAAAGGTAGAAGTTTAGGTACTGACACAATGCACCCTCAAACTTAAAAAATAAATAAATAAACCCACCCTCAAAAAACAAATAGTAATTGTTAATAGTAAAACAGTTTTTTTTTTATATAAAACTTAAAAAATAAAAAACAAGTACAATTTAATATGCTATTAAGTAAAGACTTTTCCCCATTGGGCTGGAATTGCAAAACAAAGCTTTTAAATAAGTGCCAGTGTTCTATAAAATGAGATGATCTTTTCTCATGAAAATGCAAAAAAATCATAAACTGTAGTGCATACAGAACCTGGTACCTGGTGCCTTTTTTACTTGTTGCTTGTTTTACTTTGGATGGTGTGCTAGTGCTGCTGCGGGGGGTGCGCCCACAGGGGAGCGTCGGTGGTGAAAATTAAAACTCAGAGAAAATTGATTTTTATAAAAACACATCGTCCTTAACTGTAAATTCGAATTAATAGATAAAATCGATTAATCGCTAAGCTCTGCTACAGATGATAAAGAAATGGTTAAACACACGTTTTTATTTATTTAGTTTTTTACTTAAATTTCCCATTTGTGGTTAAAGTGCAACCAGAAACAAGCAAAAAACAATTGTAACAATTAAGAACATCTAGTAACTTTTAGAAAGCTTTCTCAATGCAAACCTGGTTTATTCAATTCTAGAATTAAATGTTCTGAACAAAACCATAATATTCGCTGCACTTTCAAAACATCATAACACTTATGTCTTACACATATTACATTATGATGGGATTTTTGTAAACAAAAACAAAAAACTTTATAAAACATTGGTGTTCATGACAAATCTTTGATATTTTAATTGAATCTAGTTTAAATCAGGGCTCCGAGTTGTCCAGTGGGCAAAGTGCTGCCATTATGATCAGGAGATCGCCAGTTCAAATCCCTGTCATGCAGCTTGCCATCAGCTGCTGGAGCCGTGAGAGAGATTTTTGTATTATTTATTTTGTTGAATTTATTGTTTATTGATCTGTTTTAAAAGTTAAATAGCAATGATACGATACTTTATGACATTTGGAGCGACCACTGATCATGTGGTGCAACCTACAATAACAGTAACTGTATTAAATTTAAAATAAAGTATATTCTGTTGCTGAAATATTAACTATTGATACTGTATGCTAAAGTTAATGGTATTTTAGAAAACATTTTAACAGTTTTAAAGGATTTACAGGAAAAATTACCCTATTAACTACTTTAAAGCCAGTGATTGTGACACTAAAAACAAAATTGATATCATTATTTACAAAAACTAAAAAATAATGCAAATACATTATTTATAGACACTTTATATTAGTGGGAATTTGTAAAATAAAAATAAAGTATATTAAGGAAATGTATTAATTTTAACATAAATCACAGTCGCACCACATGACAATTTAAAAGGTCAAGGCCAATTCTTCTAAATAAAAATACACTAAAATCACTAAAATTTTAATATGAGTTTATGTGTTTACGACATTTTAAATTTGCAACAGATACTCTTATTTTTTGTATTTTAAAATCCTTATATGTCATTGACCCTTTTACAGAAGCGTGGTTGGAGACTTGGAATTACATTGTGTTGTTTAAGTGTTCCCTTTATTTTTTTGGGCAGTGTATAAACAACTGACAGAAATCACAGTAACATAATTACAGGGGGTGCAGGACTAGTACATTTTACTTGTCGACCAGTAATTCCTAAAGGTATTTTAAGAGTCGTACTTAGTGCATATTATTTTTTTTGTTAATTGTAAACAAAAAAATGTAGGTTGAGATATGTAGCTCTTTTTTATAAGTGCTGTTTAATGTTTCAAATAAGAGCCACACTGTTTTTTAGAGTGGATTTTAAAGCTCCTACAATCGCCTACAAGGTGATGACATACACTCGCTTCTGAAGGCTTATGCTACCTTCCGTCCGCTGCGCTCCTCAAATGAACGTCGCCTAGCTTTACCAAACACTCACACAAAGAGTTCCCCAATGGTGGAACAAACTACCTTCTACTACCAGATCAGGGGCATCTCAACAGAGTTCTTCAAAAAGCACCTACTCTCCAAACACCTATCATAATTACTACTTCTAACCTTATTTCCTTCTTCCTCTCCTTTCCTCCTCTATTCCACTATTTCCCTTTTGCCTTCTTTTGGCCCTGTCAAAAAATGTTTTTTTTTTCTACCATGAACTTCTATTACTAATGTACATTATTATTGTTATTCACTTTAAACAAAAGTGTCTGCCAAATGTAATGTAATGTAATATAATAAAATACATTTACACAGTAAAACTGCACAGGCTCTTACTTTAAACCTCAACCTTCACAGTGGACATTTAAAAACAGAACAAACTGTTTAAAAAAGTTATAATATACTGGTAAATTTTCATACTTTTTTTTAACATACAGAAAAATCCAAATGCACCTGCATTTTCATGTGGACACAGTTTGAATACTTCTCTGGTGAGACTTCAGGTAACAGGTTTACGTACTGTGTGTACACTGAGTGCTAAACTGTTTTACGAAGCCACTAAACAGCCATTAAACCCTTTTCTCACAGTGAAATCAGATAAGAAAAAAAGATTGTTTGGGTGAACAGTGACGATTTGCTGTACTAAGTTTGGCCCAGTTAACGGTGAGAAACAGCTGTCTGATATTGTGGGAGGTTTGTGAGTATGTGTGTGTGTGTGTGTGGGGGGGGGGGGTAAGAATGTGTGTGTATACACGTGTGTGTGTTGGAGTGTGAAAGTGGTTTCGATACCATGCTGTTAGTTCTGAATGCCATTACCTCACTAACTCATAAGCACTTTTATACACTTTTATATAAGGATGCGCTGTCTCTCAGACAAAACTTCTGCCAATCTAGCTCTAAAACTAGTCTGAACTGTAGTCCTCTGCTGCTGTTAGCTTGTGAGCTAACCCAGCTCTGTGACTCACTGACTGGGCTGAAAGATGAACTGTAGTAGTGGTATTATCCGGTTAGTGGGATTAAAACCTTTATTTTATTTTCACTACGTGGCGCATTGGTCCTACACATATGAACTGCAGAAACTGTTAAAACGCTCCAGACCAGAGACTGTAAAAAAAGATGGACGCCGTGTCGCCGTTCTCATTCATTCAATGAAAATGAAGCCAAAATCTTCCTCCATGTTGGTGAACCTGAAAACCTAGTCTGCGCAGTAGAGACCAGAGGAGGGAAAAAGACTGTGGAGAGAAAGCCTACTCATTTAAATAACCCCGCCCCTGAGAGCTGCCTCGAGGTCACAGGCTGCAGAGCGGAGTAGAGCGGACGGTCTGTTATTGGTCCCGCCCATAACCAGCCTTTTTACAATAACCACAACTTTTTTGAATAGAGCTGAATAACGTTTTAAAAACAAATTACGTGGGGATATAAAATGTGACAATATAAGCAGAGGTTGCACTAGCTGTAGCATTTAAATAATGGAGGTAGAATTACAGTATATTAGAAAAAAACGTGATTGAAAGTTGTCTGTTTTGCCATTGAAACCTAAAGGAATGGGTGGGGTTACACAGCTTTCTGCAACCGAACAGCAGGGGGCGCCCAACCTGTGGTGGCTTCACTTTTGAGAAACCATGCTCCGTCCAGCTATTCACAGTCTATGCTCCAGACTGACTGAGCTAAGTCTGACTGGGTGAAGACCAGCTGCTCCAGCTAATGGTTAGATGAGATGCTGGCAGATTTACTACAATAAAGTCATTTAATTACACACAGCATGGTGTAAGATATCACACAAATTAAGGATCCGTTTCCCAGACTCACTTAAGCCTAGTCCTAAACTAAATTTTCCTTTTAATGGGAAATCTCCATTCAAAATGCTGCATGTCCAAAAATCGGACTGACCTTATGCTGCCCTGCCATCTGATCCGGCCTGCTCTGTGAGCGGCAGCGACTGATATAGGATGAGCTATAGGATACGGATCCTGGATGCTGAATAATGTAGTATAGAAGGTGCTTCACCTTAATTTATGCAGGGGATACATAAGCCAAGTCCATTTAATAAAGAGAAGCAAGTGGATACTGAAGCAGTGGGGCTTTTTATAAGGAAACAGTACCAATGCCAATGTTGACCTTTAGTTGGGCTTCACTATATGGACTAAAGTATTGGGACACCTGTTTATGTAGTTTATTTAATTTCTCCATTTATGAGCATTGCTGTGAGGATTTGATGTATTTACCAGTTAGTGAATTCCCCAATTACCCCTGCAATACTACTACTTTCTGGAGAAAATACACAAAAACCTATTGGCACTATGCCTAATGACAAATCTGCTCCAGGAAGTCCTAACTACTGGCAATACTTCTCAACAGCAACTATACAAGGAATATGTGCCATGGATGCTGGATGCAACTTTGTAAAGTAGCTGTATGCATTCATTAAAAGGGATGTCCACAAATACTTGGATATATGGTGGGTTTTCTGCATTTGGCTTGGTTGCACACATTGTTCCCCGGCTAAGCAGTAATTTGTAGTGCGTGTTTACTGGGGACCTCTACCTCACTCTACCTCCAGCCTCATTACGTCATATTACACAGTCTGCAACATGAAGCAATCCTTTGTTTATCATAAAACTCAGCGCCTAATAACAAAAATACAATTTATCATACAGCCATGTATCATACCCAGGATGTGAATTATACAATCCTCAACATACAGTGGAGTTAAAAAGTGTTGGCTTCCTTCATGATTTACTTTTTTTCACTCTTAAATATTTCAGATCATCAAAGACATCTATTAAGGGAGAAAAAATCCAAACCTACATGGCTCTGTGTGAAAAAGGATTTGCCCAGTAACCTAATAACTGTTTGGGCCACCTATAGCAGTAACACATGCGTTTGTGGTAACTTGCAATGAGGAATTCTCGTTTTTAGAGAATTGTGGTAATTCTGCCACATTGGAGGGGACTGCATTTTTAAGCCGCTCCTGCCTACTTCGCTAACCCGCCACATACACATTTATGCTGCTCCCGCTCGAAGTTCTAATATGATCTGAATTAAATGTGTGTGGTGCTTGAAATGTACTTATGTATTTATTAATATTAGTAGTCATTTATTAACAGCAATATAGAACTGGGTAGTGTTGCCCACCATTATTGTGTCAGGTGAATTGGAGAAGCTAAAATTGTTTCATTGATTTTTGCGTGTTACATTTATCAGTAATATCTTAAGGGTTTTTTGTTGCTTGCACTATAAACTTGAAACAGGCCACTACAAAGAATTTATTTAGTTATTACAGCCATTTAGAGGTGGAGTGGATCATTACCCTGCTGAAGAACCAAAGTTTCTTTCACCTTGAGGTCATTAACAGATGGCCAGACATTCTCCTTTAGAACCTTAAATGTTATTTCACTCAGCAGTGTTTTTTTTTGGCACTCTTTCAATGTAGGCGATTTTTGCCCAGTCTCTTTCTTACGGTCGACTCATAAATGCTAACCTTTACTAAGTCAAGTAAGTGAGGCCTGCAGTTCTTTGGATGTTGTTGAGGGTCTTTTGTGATCTCGTGGACGAGTCGCCGCTGCACATCCTGGGGTAATTTTGGTCGACCAGCAACTCCTGGACAGGTTCACCACTGTTTTCTTCGTTTTTGCCTCTTGTGGACTCTTACTGTAGTAAGACTCCCAAAACATTAGAAATGGCTTATAACTCCATGCTGATAGATCTCAATTACTTTCTCTCTCATTTGTTCCTGAATTTCTTTTGGATATTGGCAAGATGTCCAGCTTTTAAGTTTGTTTTCGTCTACTTCTACAGTTATGTTTTTTACACAGGGCCATGTAGATTTCCTTTTTAATAATAAAAACCTTCATTTAAAAATGGTATTTTGTGTTTACTTGTGTTGTCTTTACTAATATTTAAATTTGTTTGATGATCTGAAACATTTAAGAGTCTAATTCTCAGATTGTTTTTTAAATCATATTTTCTGCTTGCTGTTTTTTTTATCTTGATATAAATACAGAATTACTACAAAATTAATACAGTTTAATTATGTAGTTTACAGTGTATGGCTGCTACAGTGGTGTAAAAAAGTGTTTGCACCCTTCCTGATTTCCTGTTATATTGATACACTTAAATGTTTTGGAATATCAAACCAATTTAAATATTAGTCAAAGACAACACAGGCAAACACAAAATGCTATTTTTAAATGAAGGTGTTTATTATTAAGGGAGAAAAATCCAAACCTACATGGCCCTGTGTGAAAAAGTGATTGCACTCTTGTTAAAACATGCCGTCACTGTGGTTTCTGACTCCTGAGTACACTGTTTCTAGCCACACCCAGGTCTGATTATTGCCACACCTGTTCTCAATCAAGACATCACTTAAATAGGACCTGCCTGACAAATTGAAGTCCACCAAAAGATCCTTAAAAGCTACACATCCAAAGAAATTCAGGAACAATTGAGAAAGAAGGTAATTGAGATCTATCAGTCTGGAAAGAGTTATAAAGCCATTTCCAAAACATTTTGATGATCCCCAGACTTTTGGGAAAACATTCTGTGGACAATGAGACAAAAGTTGAACTCTCTGGAAGGTGTGTGTCCCATTACATCTGGCATAAAAAAACTGCATTTCAGAAAAATAACATTATACCAGCAGTAAAACATGGTGGTGGTAGTGTGATGATCTGGGGCTGTTTTGCTGCATCAGGGCCTGGAAGACTTGCTGTGATAAATGGAACTATGAATTCTGCTCTCTACCAAAAGATCTTGAAAAAGAATGTCCGATCATCTTTTTCAGGACAATGATCCAAAGTACACCAGCAAGTCTCAAAACACACCAGCAAGTCACCAGCACCTCTGAATGGCTGAAGAAAAACAAAATCAAGAATTTGGATTGGCCTAGTCAAAGTCCTGACCTAAATCCGATTGAGATGCTGTGGCTGAATTACAACAATTCTGCAAAGATGAGTGGAGCCAAAATTCCTCCACAACGCTGTAAAAGACTCATCACAAGTTATCACAAAGGCTTGGTTGCAGTTATTGCTGCTAGGGGTGGCCCCACCAGTTATTAGGTTTAGGGGCAATCACTTTTTCACACAGGGCCATGAAGGTTTGGATTTTTTTTCTCCCTTAACAATAAACACCTTCATTTAAAAATAGCATTTTGCGTTTACCTGTGTTGCCTTTGACTAATATTTAGGTTTGTTTGATGATCTGACACACTTAGATGTTTGAGATCACAGTTGACACTTACATGTTGAGTGACAAACATGCAAAAAATAGAAAATCATAAAGGGGGAAAAACACTTTCACACCACTGTATGTCATTGTAAAAATATTGTGAAATGCAGTAATGATCTGTTCCACCTTAAAGCTCATGACCTTAAAATAAAATAACCTAAAAACACAGCCAGAAGTCCTGTGTGTCGCCACATCAGGATTTAAGGTGGAATGGTAAAGTCGAACAAACCAAACTCTTTGTGTGAATGATTTAAAAAAAAAGACTACTTGCATGTAGAGTCATGGCTTTGGTGCAAAGGCTACCTCAATAAAGACGCAAAATATACATCCAATAAAATTAGCAAAAGAAGAAGGCACAGAAATGGTTACCAACATGGAATGAATGGTACACTTTAGGTGCGTTTGAAATCATAATACATGATTGTTCTTGGCATGAATGCTATGAATTTACTGTAATATTTAACATTATAAGCAGAAAGGATCTGTAATGTTTTGGACCCCCCAAACTAGGGGTTTAACCCATTTAGCAGGTTTAATTCCTAATAAGGGGAGGTTAGGTTACCTGCCACCCATTGCCCCCCACCATCTGTCTGACTTTAACATTTAAAAATCATTTAAGATTTTACATTTTTATACAATGAAAGAAAAGTGACCTGGTGTCAGACATATGTAAAGGTCTTTCTCTAAACAAGGAGAAATTAAACTGCTCCTAATGATACAGGGGTCCCCATCACAGGGGTTGCGCTGATAAGACCAGGTTTTTAATGGTTTATGTACGACCTGCTCTTCAAACCGGAAACACTGCAAGAGCAATTACAGGGCGAAGCACTGCTTTCTGGTCAGCCACAAAGGCACCCATGAGAAGCACCAGTCTTCCTTTTAAAATCTAAAATGAGATAACTCTGCCAGCTCTACTGTGGCTTTTTAACTGGCCGCAGAGCTTGAGGAAAAGAAGTGAGAGAGATTAAATAAGATTTTACTCACCACAACTTTTTAAGCTGCTCTTAGTTTTAGTAGGTGTTCTTATCCTGGGGATCATGACATAATGACATCATTCCAAAAAGGACGCAAGAGTGATGCTAATTTAGGGTGTTTTCTGCACAAAAACAAATGGGCAGAGGGGCTGGGGGCGCACCATGGTTGATGTGTTTGTTACATTGTGTACATTTGATGCGATTAGTTTTGGTTACACACAGCAGTTTAGTGAGTGGACTAAATAACTGTTCTACATCCTGTTGTCATAAGCTATGTGGGTGGAGTCTCTCTATACCTCAAATTAAATGGGTTGTAGAATGTTAGTTATGAGTTCGACGAGTTGCTTTCCCAGGTAATGTGAGGAATTCTAGCTCTCTGTCAGAATCAGACTCCCCTTCTTGTACACTCTCCTCAGATCCCTTTTATTTCAGTTTGTAAAGAAAGGTTAATCTACTGTTACAGTAGAAGGAGTTCACAGTCTAAGTGTGTGTGTTCACATTGCTGTGTGATGTGCCTGCACACCAAGGGGAGTCAGGGCTGGGTATTGTTTTAAAAATTTCAATATCAGTATGGTACCGATATCTAAATGTACTTTTTCTAAACTACAACCAAAAAAAATACAAAAAGCGCTAATTATTCCGACACAACAGATTGGTTTAACAGCAGACATGAGTCTGGAAGAGATGTAGTACTGGCAGGTTAGATTAGGGTTAAAAGAGAATTTGTAAGATTCATAAACATTTTCACACTAGCCTTTTTTCTGGAACTGGGTGCACCTGTTCAGTGGGTTAATCACATTTATTGAAGTGTGATAGGTGTTTTTGAGCCCTGGAGTGGTTCAGAATACTGATTTCTGGTACTCTGAAATTGGTTGCCTGCAGTTTTATGCAGGTGTGGAAGCTATCCGCTCCACGTGCAACATGCGAGATTGTGTGATTGGTTAATTTTGTAACAGGATGCTTCCACTTATTGCATTATCTCCTCTTTCTTTAAGTATATCCTAAATAAGACACACTGTGGTAGGACCAGGTTGAGGGAAGCGTAATGTGTACAGCTTTGGGAAGTGAGTGCAGGTACTGACAGCATGGTACAAAGCTAAAAAGCATAGGTGTTGAATGCTTATTTTTCTTTCCCCCCTACTCCCCCTATTCTTGAATAGCAGCTGGACTATTTTTCTCTGGAGAGACTGATGCTTTCACAGATCAGGTTGTTTGGGTAGACAGGATTCCATAAGTATGATTCAGAAATCATTTTTTTCACTTGCAGAAATCTTTCACAGCACCCAGGTGGGCAACTTTATTAAATACAGCAATTACTGCCTCCACAGTTAAGCCTGTTCAGACATGAATGCTTAAATACATTTTGTTAAGGTGTTCCTTAAAGAGCCACTTAACCCTAATCCATATTTTTTCCATTAATAGCTGAAATGTGTTTCTTTGAAGTAATAAAACACACCAGACCTGCTTTCCGTGTGAGGTTTCTTTCACAGTGATTTTTCTGTGACTTGTTTACTGCTTTATTTCGCAGTATTCATTTCTAAAGTATAATCCTATGTTTATCCAGTGCGAGGTTATCCATTTGTGTGTGTTTTTTATATATATACATAGGTGGGGATGCTGGTGGAGAAAAATCTTCCACTTCAAAAAACGTCTCAGTCACAAAAGTGCTAGTAGACTCGGTATCACTATCCATGTTCTGAACGGACAAATTAGCTGTGAAAAACGGCAACCCAGCCCACTCGGCTCTCCCTCCCTGCCCCACCCCTAACTGCAAACATCACTGCGGTGTCCCTCCTAAAGTACCACTTCCATTTTTTTAGCATTTTTCAAAATTTTCAAAACTTATAATTGAATATTCTTACTGTACATAGGAACCTGGTATAAATTAAAACACATAATTCAATTGTTTTCTATACACAACAGAGAAATGAGAAACGTTTAAGCTAAAAGGGGCTTGTTTTTACAGTCCCTAAAAATGTATGTTGTAATAATATAAACAAATATTTTACAGAATTTAGAGGTAAAACTCCTTAAAACATTTAGAGGGGAAAAAATCTGCCAGCAATAATAAAACATAAAAACAAACAAGTATTTGTATTAGGTTTTTGCATTACTGCTGTGCAAAAATACTTTTAAAATTTATATTAAGGTTTTTGATATACATTAATAACCGCCAATACTAAAGCCCTTTCAATGTTAGTGCTACCAAGAGAGTTTATTAAAATAATATCACAATAAAGATATTACTTTTAAAGCACATATCTTAAGGTTAAATCTTGGTCACAGATGACCAAAGACCTATTCTGTTTTAAGTACATAACACCCTAATTAAAGCTTTTTAAATTAAGGCTCTGAGCTGCTATACACAAGCTGACACAATTAATAAAATATCATACTTCTTTATTTATTGTTAATGTTATATGTGCATCATAGTGCGGAGCACACTACATATGGAGCAGCAGTATCGGTGGCTAATGAAGTAAACAGAGATTTTTCCTTTCTCTCTCCTACGCAGTGCCACACGACCAAATAACAGCAGTGAAGCAGCGACAACTTTTCAGCAGAAGGAGAGAGAGGGGCGGGGTTAAAGGGGCTTCTGGAAAAGTGTGTGCGTCTCCAGTCTGCATCCTTTGGCGGTGGCACTGCAGAGAGATGAGATGGCCTCCGCAGACGGCTGGACTTTGGCACACAGCCTAAATCACCAGACAGATCAGAACCATCGAGAGCAGGAGAGAAAAAAAATCATGGAAGAGACAGACAGAATAAACCAGCAACTAAGGGTGGAAAAAAGTGGAAAAAGGAAGGAAGGATGGGAGGAATGGCCAAAGTCAGAAATGAGCAGAGAAGGCCAGAAAGGGGGCAACACAGAGAAAGTGCAGAAAGAAAGACTTGAAAGAGAAGGGAAAAAAGAGAATGAGAACAGGAAGTGAAAAGGAGAATATGAAGAGACATTGAAAAGAAAAGAGACGAGGAGAAGAACAGCAGAATTAAGTGAAAAACAAAATGAGAAGATGAAACAAACTGGAAATTGAAATAATAGAGAAAATGCAAGGAGAAGGAGAAAAGAAAAGAAGAGGAGTAGGGAGGAATAGATAAAGAGAAAATAAGAGAACAGATGAGAAGAGTAGAAAGAGACTAAATGAAAAGAGTAGAAATAAAAAGAAAGATTAGATTATGTATGAGGAGAGAAATAATTAATAAGAAAAGAAGAAAAGATCCTCAATGAGAAGAGATGAGAAAAATGTAATGAGAACAGCAGAGATAGAATGAGAAGAGATGAAACAGACTAAATAATAAAAAGAAATGAGTAGAATAAAGAGACTAAATGAGAAGAGAAGAAAAAAAGAGAAGAGAGTAAAACACAGATTAAGTAAGAAGAGAAGAAATGAAGCAGACTAAATGAGAAAAAGGGAAGAGAAGAAATAGATAGAACAAGTAGAGAATAAAGGAAACAGACTAAATGAGAAGAAAATAAATAAATGAGCAAAGAAGAGGGAGCAAACTAGAACAGCAAATGACAACAGAAAGATATGAAATGAGAAGAGAAAAGCAAAATGACTAAATTAAGAAAAGAAAAAGCAGAGACTAAATAAATAGGAGTAGATATGAAATGAGAAGATAAAAATCAGAGAATGAACAGAAGAGAAGAAAAGAAAAGAGATGAAGTATAAGGAGAGGAGAGAAGAGCAGAAGGGAGTTGAGCACGCTGTGTTCTAAGGGAGCCCCCACCCTTAGATTCCATCACAGTCAGCAGCTCCTCAGCAGAAAAAGGGGTCGGTGTTGGTGGTGGCGGTATGTGTGTGTGTGTGTGTGTGTGTGTGTATTTTCTGGGGGCAGTGGCATGAGCTGGTGAATGCCTGAGGCAGAGACAGGCAGGGGAGGAGGTGGGGCGAGTTTTTGGGGGCTTGTTGCCTGCTAGCCAATCACAGATGACTGTCTCTGCTTACACACCCAACTCCTCATACTGCAGCAACAACGACCCTGACACACAGAAGAGAAAAAAAGGGAAAAAGAGAGAAGGAAAGAGAAAGAAAGAATATGAGGGGGAGAGAAAGAACAGAGAAAGAAAGAGAGAGAGAGAAAACGCTGCCTTGCTCTCTCGTACTGAAGATGAACCCCTGTCTTAAAGCTGGAAAGCACCACAGAACACCTGCAGGATCGAGGACACACACAGCGGGGGAAAATCTCCTGTTCTGAGGCGATTTATGAGCTGGGCTCCCTCGTCCATAAGGTTTAAATATATATATGCTGTGTCTAAACCGGCCAAACACAAAACAACTGCTCTTACGGAATGATGGACGCTGATAAGGAGCTTAGCGCACATCTCCGATTGAGCAGAAACAACCCTCTCTTTATATTTACTCATCAAATTTAAAAGGTGTTTACTACACTGTGTAAATTAATCATTAGATCAGGTCAGATTTCCCCACTTTCAGCTTGTTCTGGAGTCTGTTCTGGCAGTCTGATATACAGAAATGCAAGCTATATATGGCCTAGTTTGTATAAAAACAGTCAATGTGTTTAAAGCAAATTCATTTTTTTACGCATACAAGGGCATCTAGCTTGCATTTTTCGAAGCTGTAAAAGAGATGAAGGTTCTTAAACCCTAAGTTTAAGATACAACTAGGTGTGAAACAATTACTCGGGTAATTCAAGTTAATCGATAAAAAAAAATTTAGTCATTAAGACATTAAGTTACGTCACCCACGCACAGGAAAAAGAAAGAGGAGGAGGCGGAGGTTTAGTTAAGAATTGGGAATATGGAAGCAGCGAGGAAAAAAAACAAAAGTATAGGAGAATTTTAAGATAGGCCTGTCACGATAACAATATTTTGCAAACTGTATGCTGTCTCAAAAATGATTGCGATAAACGATATTGTTGGCATTTTAAGACCATTAAATGGCAGTAATATAATGACAACATAACACTGAACTGAACTGGTAAACCTGATTGTTCCATCTCTGCTAATCAGCAGAGGTAAGTTAGGCTAGAATAATCCAGTTAAAGACTTTGTTTTTCCAATAGTATGGCTTTTCAGATAAGATCCATAAACCATTTTGTATTTTATCATCATGTGTTGTTCTTAGAGGGAGGGGGAAAAAAAGTAATACTACCCTATTTTTTTTCCTTGTTAAGGTTGGGGATATTTTAGTGTTAAGTGTCTAATATGCATCATATAAGACAAAAAAATTATTTAATAAAGGTCACACGGAAATGGTTAACTGGAAGTCTTTTCCAGCAGAACACACACCGCTTCAATGGCTACTATTGTATAAGAGCACTGTTTTGTCAACATTGGTCACTTCAAACAGCTTTGCCACCAGTAGGGCTGGTAAAAATTAATTCAAACCCACAGTCAAACATAAGCGCACTCACTGAGTACCAGCGCTGTTTCTCAGCCTACATTTGATTCACTGCACAAAAATGCTGTGGTTGCCTACATGCACAAACTACAACTCCCTAACTGTTTCAAATTTACAGCAACCTCTCATCTCCTATCCAACATAAATGACATACATTCATTTCAACTTGATGACTAAGTAGCAATTAAATTAAGAGTTTTGTGAATCATCTCATTATAGAAAGCCTCGCATTCAAGTTACACGAAAACACTTTTCATAACGAAAGAGAAGAGGAGCTCTGAGTTTTACCTAAATCTCCCTAAAAGTCCAATAGCTAAGAAAATGATGTAGATATCACTTTTTATCCAACTACAAGTACAAGTAAGAATATTTTTGTATTTACTTAGAATGAAGCAATCAGGAGCATTACGTAAGTGTTATTAGAGTAAAATAGAGCAATGCTACAGTTTTATTGTATAATAATACATTTTATGTATTTTTTTTGACAAGCATATTTTTATGAAATTACTGACAAAAAAAAAGATTCCGCCAAAGTTTTAATGTTCATACTTAGCAGCCTCTTACCAAACAACGAACAGAGATATATAGTAACAAAGTAGAACTACGTTACTACTGTACTTAAAATGTTGTATATGTATCTTCTGGAGTAAGGAAGGATGCTGGAAAGGGGAAAGGAACAGAGTTGATCTGTTTTTTCTTGATAAAGAGTTAAGCTCAGTACTTTAAGGAGCTCTGATTGCTTGTTTGTTCATTTGAAACACCTGTATGTGGAATTTGAAAGCTTTAGTTGATTTTACTATAGGTAATAGAACAACTGATGACCTCTTATGCAGAACTGGTTAAAATAGACTAATGGCTTGCATCTACTCTTTCTTATACATTCCTGTACTTGTACTGCCGATGCAGTCAAAGGAACTGTGAGTGTCCTTTAGCCTAAACATTTAAATTAATATAAACAATATAATAATTAAACTGTAGCTGCCTTTTGTAAAAACTACATGACACGAGAGCTGAACTTTTGTACTGAAGTGAGAGACTTCAACTTCTACTCATGTCACTTTTCTGACAGAGCACAGAGCTGGATCTCTAGTACTGTATACATGTCTGATTATGAGTAACTAGAACTACAATCATTTTATCAGAATAATATTGGATATTTAATTAAATGATCTTTACACATTGAAAGCATAAGCAAAAAGGCTTAAAAACAAGAGACTGGTCAGAACACTGCTGTTGTTTTTTTTCTCTAGTATAACATGTATGTTATGATCTATCTGTTGGTTTACGCTCCAAAAACAACTAACCTTTATTTTCACATGATCATTTTCCAACCTCTCTATCTCTTTTGGGATTGTACAGACTGTTCCTGTTACTGTGCCTTTAAGACGGATATATGTACTGTAAATGACCTCTACCCTGATTGGCTGCCCTTGTATCGTGCCCCATTCCCAAAGCAGACCAAGCTTTACATGCTTTCATCCTTCAGCACGAACAACAGGCTGAACACACTCACACAATATGTGAGATCACAGTGAAATGTTCTTGTTTTCAATTGAAACTTGACACTTAAGATTATAAAATAAAGAAAACAAACAGGACATGCAGACATAGAGTAGAAAATATTGATTTTAATGAAAATGATGACTTTTGTTTTCATCAAAGAAGACATTTTTTGCAGCAACATGGATTGGCCTGACGCAGTCTTTCTCTGTACCATACGGTCAAGCTGCTCCCACAACAGCTTAATAGGATTCAGATCCGGAGAGTGTGCTGCCACTCCATTACAGTCAGAATTCCGTCTGACTCCTTATTTCTTAAATATTTGGAGGTCACTGGGGTCATTATCCTGTTGTAGGATAAAATTGGCCCCAATCAAAAGCTGTCCACAGGGTATGGCATGGTGTTGAAAAAATCTTGTAGTAGCCTTCTTTCTTTAAGATCCTTACTATAAATCTCCTATTTTACCACCTCCAAAGTATCCCCAGACCATCACGCTGCCTCCACCATGCTTGACAGATTGGTCCTGCACCTCACAAATATTCTTTTGTTTGATCCAAAGACCTCAAACATGGACTCATCTGTCCACAACACCTTTCTTGGCATCCTGAAGTCGCCTCTTGACCGCTGATGCTGACACTGGTGTTTGAAGGTTCCATTTAGTGCAGCTGTCAGTTGACAGCCTGTGAGATTTCTCTCAAACTGCAAACAAAGATATTTATCTTCTTGCACAGTTGTGCATTAGGGCCTCCCACTCTTTTTTCTGTACTTGTTACAGCAGTCTGTGACACTCTTTAAAGAGGAGTTAACAGCATTGTCAGATATTTTCAGTTTTTTGGCAACATCTTGCACTGAGAAATCTTCCTTCCTTAACACAACAATTAACAACAACACAACAACAGGTCTCTAAAGAAAGTTGTTTATTTCCGGCCATTTTGAGCCTGTAAGCAAGCCAGCAACTGCTGATGCTTCAGATACTAAACGAATGTTGTGCTTCCTCTTATGCTCACTTATTAGTATAACATACTGTGCTGTGCATCACAATTGAGCAAGGGCGTCCTAAGAACCAATTAGCCCAATAATATCCTCAACTTAAATTGGCAGCCATACCAGGAGATTTAGAATTGCTGATAATAGGACTATAGGCAAAATAAGCCTCTATCCAAAAACAGGCATTAATACAAAAAATGTATAGAAAACCATCTGATTGTGAAATGGACAATATTGTTTGTGAACTGCCTGAAAATGTGTTTTTATTTCAAAAAGAGGGAAATTTGCAAGTGCAAATTTGAGCAGTAGTGTACACACACACACACTTTACTACTCATAGGTATATGTATATGTAGGTATATGTGGCCAGGAGGTAGCGTAACCCTTCAGGAGTGAGTGCAGGTAGGAAGGAGCTGTTCTATCATCACCTTGTAGCCGATTGATTGTAAGAGCTTTGAATTTAATACGAGCATCAACTGGTAGCCAATGGAGCTCAATGAGCAGCGGGGTGACATGTGCCCGTTTCGGCTGGTTGAAGACCAGACGTGCTGCTGCATTCTGGATCTGGAGACCTGCAGAGATGTGCTTGCACCCACTGTGAAATTTGGTGGAAGAACGATGATTATCTGGGAATACTTTACCAAGGCTGGTATTGGGCAGTTTGGTCTCTGTGAATGACGCATGAATCAAGCTGCATAAAAAGTTATCCTGGAAGAAAACTTGCTTTCTTCTGTTCTAGGAATGTTCCCCAACTATGGGTGCTGTTTTTTCCCAGCCGGACAATGCTAAATTCCACACAGCTTGATTAATTAAGGTGTATGAAGGACCACCAGATCAAAACAGTGTCATGGCCAGCCCAATCTCCAGACCTAAACCCCATTGAAAACCTCTGGAGTGTAATCAAGTGAAAGATAGATGGTCACAAGACATCAAACACAGACAAACTGCTTGAATTTTTGTGCCAAGAGTTTTTTTATTATTATTATAGTTATTATATTATTATTTAACTTTTATTTTTGTTAGTTTATTTATTTATTTGAATTTTTATTGTATTATGTAAAAGTTCGTTTTAGCTAATTTTAAATAATTTTGTTGTATTAGTCTTAATTCTTTTGATCTAATTTTTTTGTCAATTAAACCATACTTAATTATAATCATTAATTTTATTATTTTTATTTTAATTCTACTTTTATTTTTTTTTATCTATTTTTATATTTTATTTACTGCTATTTTACAATAAAAATAAAAAATTGGCTATTATTTTCTCTGTCATGTCAATCCCTGTTTCTGTAAATGCTCGGCTACATTGAAAATGAGGGCTGCCCTAAATGTACATCAGAGTTAAAATAAAGGTTGATTGATCGATTGATTGATAGATAATGTCACCCAAAAGCAGTGTGAAAGACTGGTGGAGAGCATGCCGAGACACATAAAAGCTGTGATTAAAAATCTGGGTTATTCTACCAATTATTGATTCTGAACTCTTCCTTAGATAAAACTTTTTCATTGTTGTTTCTAAATGAATATAAACTGGTTATTTTGAAGTTGTCTCTTTTCATTTTTATTATGTGTAGCTGACTAATATGTCTGAGTAATAAATCGTATATTTTTAGAATCACTGTAATACAAGTTTCCCTGAAAAACACATAGTTAAGAGCTGCAGTAGTGGATAAACTACATGCTGCACAATATTAGCATAATTATTATAGATGTGGGTGAAATATGTGGAGCAGTAAAGGCATATCCTAAGATTATATTAAATAAATTCACTAAACTATATAAAATATAATAACCAAAATAAATACATTTGTACATAACCTACCTACCAATACTAACCACTTGTACAAATACACACACTAACATGTACGAACAAAATTACTGGGACACCCGACATTCAGAAATAGGGCATATTAAAAAGGATTATTCTGCTGTTGTTGTAGTATAGATTATTTTCTCTACTGTTCAGTGAAGTCTATCTACTAGATTTTGGAGAACTTGGAGAATTTATTTGCATCTAGCATCAAAAGCAAAAGTATCCAAAAATACTGATACTTGGATGGAACACAATTATCCCAAGTATACAGTTCTACTGCTCTACAGCTCAATATTAGGGTGCCTTACACCCCACTACTAACCCATGCCTGACATTATGCATGTTACTATTGCCTGTACATGGCAAGTCATGAAAGTAGTTTAATGCCTTTATTAGAAAAGTTGTACACAAATCTTTGGACATACTACAAAATGTATATTCATTTCATCCAGCTACTTTGAAGCAGGCTTTGAAGTCTACTTTGCCGAATTGGTGCGATTCAGTCCCACCGCTTATGCACTTTACTTTTCCATCAAGCACAAATGTTCCCAGCATTGTCTGTGAATGCCTATTAAAATACACAAAGGCTTAACTCAAGTCATGTATTATAAATTATTTAAATAATTTTAAAAAATGCCAAATCGTAGTCATGAACAAAATTATCGGCACAAAGTCAGCGACAGACCATGCATCTAGTTTTCCTATTGTCCTAAATTGTGTCTGCTGAGAATGAGTTGACACCCTGTTGATTGGGCGTTGAACGGCTTTTCTAATGTTACAGCTGGGGAAACAACAAGGCATTAGCTTTATTTTTTGCAGCAGATGTCTTTAAATAACTGGTTTAACCCATTGTTTGTCCCTAAGCTCTTACAGACCTAAACCATCAGCACTGGCAGTTACAGAATTGTGAAAAAAAGTATTTATTCTCATTAACAGTATAGCATTAACATAAACACAAATAACTGTAATACTAAATTGCAAGAGCAAATATTCTTGTTTTTAAACTGAACCAGATAAAGGAGCTACAAGGTTTAAAAAAATAGCAATAACAGTGTGCTGTTTCAAGGCCAGATCAGTACAAGCAGATCCTGTTTAAATGGCCGGTAGGAGAGTTAGAGGGTTAAATTTAAACACAAGGTGAAATTTCCTGTATTCTCTGAATGTCTAAAACCAGAAAAAGACGCAGAGTTCTCTACGATATTAAGTGGCAGTGCCTCTACGCATTAATTAGTTTATGCTGAAAACGAGTGGACGTCCTGTTGGTTGGACTCTAAATGGCTTTTCTAATGTTAAAGCTGGGTAAAAAACAAGACATGAGCTTTATTTTTTCACAGCATATCTCTTTAATTGGTTTAATCAACCCTTAAATTCATATAGGTAGACCTAGAGCAGCATGAACAGTTACAGCACATGAAATACTATTTATTTTTTCAGCAAACAGCCTATACATCATCGCTAAGTCATTAAGATTTTGAGGCTGCTGCTTGGCAACTCCCTCTATAACTTTTCTATAGGATTAAGGTCTGGAGACTGGTTATAGACCACTCAATTACCTTAATGTGCTTCTTTTTAAGCCACTTTTGCATTGGCTGTATATTTTTGGGTCATTGTCGTGCTGGAAGACCCAGCCAAACCCATATTTAATGTCCTGGTGAAATGAAGGAGGTTTTCACTCAGGATTTCAAGGTACATGGCTCCATCCCTTCTCCCCTTGATCCGGTGAAGTAGTCCTGTGCCCATAGCAGAGAAACACTTCAAAAACATTATGTTTCCACCTCCATGCTTGACAGTGAAAGTGGTGTTCTTTGGGTCATAGTCAGCATTTCTCTTCCTCCGAACACGGCGAGTCGAGTCGTTTGTTTTATCTGACCACAGCACCTTCTCCTGTAGACACTAGAGGATTTTAATCCATAATGAGTTACCAATGTTTTTCTTGGTGACTGTGGTCCCAGTTGCCTTGAGATAATTAACAATTCTCTCAGCTGTCTTCCTGTCTTTAATGCATTGATTAGGAACATCTTACTGGTCTGTAGGAGCCAGACCTCTTAATGGTTGATAGGGTATCAAATACTTATTTGTGTCTGCAAAATGCAAATAAATGTATATTATTAATACAATGTGATTTTTTTCTGTCCTTTTTTCCCCCTTCACTGTATATGTTGCAATTAATAATGGATAATTTTACAAAACACTGGGATATATGAGGTGTACATTAATCACTCAGCAATTCCATGTAATATTTTATTTTTTATTTGTAAAACGTCATTGTATGAAAAAATGCACTCTGTTGCAAAGTTGAATCTGTTGAACAGTCTCTTATATGTTCCTGAATATAAATGTGTTTAATTTGGTCATACCTATATCTAAGCAGAAAGGAAAAACTAAGAACAAAAGGCCAAGTAGAGAGCTAAAATTCAGTGAAAAAAGAAAAAATGGTAGTATTTAGTTACAATGCTTCTCAGACAGCGTTTATGGTTTTCTCCCTTGGCAACTTTCATCAATTCTGTGCAGGATCCTAAGGTGTGAAAAAAATCTCAACTTTAGATCTGTTTCTTTTTTAGCGCCACACCACCAAAACTTCCCATTCCCACAAAAGAGTCGATCCATGTGGAAACCATTAGGCCCTTTACATAAAGTCACCTAGTACAGAACATCTGGAGGCCTACAATCATTAAAGTCTTTCAGGGAATTAAAAAGAACGAGAGAAAAACAAAAAAACAAAACGGCACCCTCGTGAGTGAAATGGGGGAATGTCGAGAACACTACTGGACTCAAAGAGATGCAAAGGAGTTGATGAGTTGGGCGTTTTTTCCTCAGTATTCTTCAGTATTGTTTCTTTTATCACTGCAGATTAGGTCACGTGGTCGTTTTTCAGGAACATGGGTGGTCTGCATGCACCATGCAGAGTGTAAAGCGGGGCAAGAACATGTGGACAGTCTAATCTGGCTAGGGTAGAGTGAACGTTCTCTGGTCAATCACAATCGTGCAAACATGTGCACAACAGCAGGTAGTGTTATGAATAAAGAACATAAAGTAAAGCAGGCCCACCAAGGGCAACAAGGTTACCTGTACACAGCAGAAAAACTGTTAATCCGGCCGGACTATTCAATTTAAAGATGGCTGCACCTGTAACAGATGCTCTATATACAGTATACCTCTTACAACCCAAGGCCAATTTTATATAGGTTTATCTAAAATTACAAAATATGTAAAGGAGATGGTCACACATGCCAGAGGTTACCTTCAGATGGTCATAGGCTACTCAAATAGATCTTTAAGAGAAACTACAATCTAGCTAAAATATGCTGTTGTCTGTAATAATAAAATATATCAGCTCTGCTGATATATGCTAAAATGTATGATGCAGTTATTAAACTAATTGACATATCTGACCATATATATCAAAAGTTTACTTTTGTAAAGTCTGAATATAACAAAAATGGGGATATTCTTTATTGTACAAGTATAATTATACAAGTTGGTCTGAGGACTTGTATTATGGCACATAGCAGATAGTGGATGAGCATGCGAATGGCTAACGGCTAACAGCTAACTGACAATGCCAACTGTATTTCCCTCAAAACTGCACGAAGCAGCTCTCAGCCTAGAGAGGCTAACAGACTGCTAATGTTAATAGAGATGGCTAATGGCTAACTGCCGATGCTAACCTTATTTCCAAGCTCCATTAATCAGTGTTTTCTTAATTAACTTTGTTGATAACACCCCTTGGGCAGTTTGAGTAATTTCAATAATTATTATTGAATAACTATACCTTTTTCTTTGGTGCGACCAAAGATTTTTCTTGGTATCTCAGTCTCCCAGATACTGAACAAATGGTAAGTATGAGTAGGTAGCAAGTAGCAGTCTCTAAGTGTAATTGAAAATGGCTTTTCTGTCAGCGATGCTTGATCAGGTTTGTGGAGTCACAAACAAACATGTTGAGCTGGTTTACAGAAATGAATGCGGTTCAAATTTGTATGGCATAGATACTAGGGGTGTCACGATTCTCTAAATCCTCGATTCGATTTCATTTTCGATTTGAGGGTCACGATTCGATTCGATTCTCGATTTTCTTGTTTTTTTTTCTTGTTATTATTTTATGCCTCATAAAATTTTAATAATATATTTATTATTATTATAAATATTATAAATATTATTATTATTATTTATTAATATATATATGGTAATGCCATCTAGTGACTTTTTTTGGTAGCAACAGTGTGCATTATTAAAACAAGCAGTTTATCAGAGCTGTGTGTGGATGGCTGGTGAAACTGCTCACTTACATGAAGCTGCAGTTCTTCATCCAACCACTAGTCGGAGCTGCAGCAGCAGCACAAGCCCAGCCACGGGCTACAGAGCTCAGCCAGTCCGTTTTTACTGTTTCTGTAAACAAATAAAGGTTTTAACCCCACTAACCGGATAATACAGCTCACTACAGTTCATCTTTCAGCCCAAGCAGCTAACAGCAGCAGGTTAGAACAGCCGACACGGAGTCACTGCTCGGATTACATTATAAACAGGTCAGTTAGCGCGCTGCTAACCTCAGGATGTTTATAACTACGGAGTTTAGTGGACACACCACGGCTGCCAGGTAAGTCTTTTAAAGGCTACTGAAGACTATTAAAGGCTATTAGAGGTCATTGAAAGCATTATTGGGGGGCAGAAATCAGTACAGGCTGGTTAGATAAGTGATGTGGTGAAACTGTGACTAGCGCTGTCACAGTGATGTTTATTAACGTCATTAAAACAGATTTTGTCAGGTATTGAAATATTTACACATAACTTATATCTCTCCTGAAAAGCTTTTATTTTAGTCAGAAACACGCTTGTGTTTACTTTATCTGAGAAAAAGATGTTTTTTTAATTCAATGGAAAGCAACAGGTGTAGTCAATTATAAGTTTAAGATTTTTAATCCACCTCACTGTGATCTATAGTCAGTGTTCTCAAGTCACACTGACACACGCATTTCAGCGAGTTCACACGCTCTCACCTGCGCGCACCCACCCCTCCGTTAGATACAGATACAAAACCTGCGCGCCCAACCCCCGCCCCCCCCTCCCCCGTTGGACAGATAAAAAACAGTGATCACACTCAAAACTTGAGAGCCCTGTCTATATTTCTATAAATCCGTTTTCAGTTTCTCCTCCGTGGTTGAAAGGCAGCTGTCTCTCACACAGCAGAACTGAGGGCGGGGCTGCGCTCATGATGCGCTGTGTTGGTGCCGTGCCATTTGCGTAGCGCGCTGCGCTATTTGCGTAGCGCGCGCGGGAGGGATGGTCGATCCTCTTTTTGACTTCGATACTCGAGACCATGACCTCATTTCGATTCGATTTCGATAAAATATCGAGATCGTGACACCCCTAATAGATACTGTCTACACTTCCAGGAAAAGATCACCCAATTGTCACTGGGGAAATTAAGCAGGTTTGACTGGCCATGTAAACAGATCTTAAGAGTAGTCCAGCACTGACAGCACTGCTACGTCCTCTGCTGCCCGCTGGTGCCAGGCCTGGCATGAACTGATACACAGCCACACAAGCACATACTGAGTGTTGTTTACTCACGCACAATTCAAAAACTGTTCTAATGGCTCTATTGGCTCTGAATAGAGGACAAAAGAAAAGCGCGTTTGACATGACACATGGCACATCAATGTGAGCTGTGGCAAGAAGGTCTGCTGTGTCTGTCGGCACAGAGTCAAGAGGCTGGAGGCACTATCAGGAGTGTTGAGAATTAAAAGGTTAAAACATTGTCTTATAATCATGGAAACTATCAATTAAGGGTTAAAACATTGTTGTCCTATAATCATACAAAATACTTAATGAAAAACCAATCAGTATAATCCATTAGTGATTTTAATAAGGTTTACTCAATATGTTAATCAATCAATATGTTACCTGTATTCAAAAGGGAATTATTTAGCACTTTATTCATGTTGGTGATCATATGTTAACAGACACAGTACTCTTTAGAATCATATATGGCGCTGTAAAGGGTAGTGCGGCTTTTCCCAACAATTGTTGGGAAAAAACGCACTACCCTTTACAGCGCCATTTCCAGTGCGTTCCCCCTGAATTCTTTTAAATGGTTGAGATGAGTAGAGAAGTCAAGAGGAGTCAGGATACCAAGTTTTCAGCAAATTTAACAGTTTATTTCAGAAGATCTTCCGGGAACAATGCTCCGCTCAGAGAGTCAAGGAGAATGTTCAAAAACCAAAAGACATACACAAGATTATATAGATCATCCCACTATGGTGTGAGTGAAGAAGGTTGACCAGCCCCCTTTGGTCCCATAAACTGTATCCTATCGTGACATGACCCCGTGCCTGCCTGCCACCTACGTCTTCTGTATAATAAATCTATTGTCCTCCCGTCTGGTTCTTGCAGCATAATTTCAGTAGAAGTTCCCTCCTTATCTTTGGTCTGAGGGGACGGGTCAACCTCCCTCACTTTCAAGGTCTAACTAACCACAGATGGCTACACATGTGTTGTGAAACATTCCTGTACAAACTCAATTAAACTACATGTGTTATATGATTCTAAAGAGTACTGTGTCTGTTAACATATGATCACCAACATGAATAAAGTGCTAAATAATTCCCTTTTGAATACAGGTAACATATTGATTGATTAACATATTGAGTAAACCTTATTAAAATCACTAATGGATTATACTGATTGGTTTTTCATTAAGTATTTTGTATGATTATAGGACAACAATGTTTTAACCCTTAATTGATAGTTTCCATGATTATAAGACAATGTTTTAACCTTTTAATTCTCAACAGGAGACAGGCCAGTAAAACAGGAAACATGGACAGGAGGGCAACAACTCACCAGCAGGACCGCAACCTCCTCCTTTGTTCAAGGAAGAACCGGAGGAGCAGTCCAAGAGCCCTGCAAAATGACCTCCAGCAGGACACTCATATCCATGTTTCTGCACAGATGTTTAGAGACAGACTCCATGAGGATGGTATGAGGGCCTGACATCCACAGACAGGGGTTGTGCAGGACGCTTGGCATTTGCCAAAGAAAACACCAGGATTGTCAAAGTCACCACTGGCGCTCTGTGCTCTTCACAGATGAGAGCAGGTTCACACAGCCATGACAGTCTGAAGACGCCGTGGAGAAGGTTGTGCTGCTGCAACATCCTCCAACATGAGAACGGTTTGGCAGTGGGTCAGTAATGGTGTGGGGAGGCATTTCTTTGGAGGGCCGCACAGACCTCCATGTGCTTGCCAGAGGTAGCCTGACTGCTGTTAGGTACTGGGATGAGATCCTCAGACCCATTGTGAGACCATATGCTGGTGCAGTGGGCCCTGGATTCATTTTGATGCAGGACAATATTGGACCTCATTAAATCAACGTTGGATCAGCATGTAGTGTGTTTTTCCACTTAAAAATTTGTGTGTGATTCCAAATCCAGGCCTCCATTGATTTACATTGATGATTTTTGTGTGATTTTGTTGTCAGCACATTTAACTTTATACAGAAAAAAGTATTTAATGAGAATATTTCATTTATTCAGATCTACAGATGTGAACACATAGGATGTGTTATTTGAGTGTTCCCTTTATTTTTTTAGAATTATATATATATATATATATATATATATATATATATATATATATATATATATATATGTCCGATTTTAGGGTCACGATTCGATTTTCTTTTTTTTTTTTTTTACAGCAGAGAGGCCTATGCCAGTTTTAGATTAGTCTACAGTCAGTCATTGGTTTGATTCATCAAATTTACAATATCTTCATCAAAAGGTGGGCTTGATGTGATGCAAATTGATCTGTAATACACCACATTAGGCACTAATGGTTAAATTTAAATTAATTAAATTGAATTAAGATATATATGTAATGCCATCTAGTGGCTTTTTTGGTAGTGCACGATTGTGTACTATTAAAACAGCAACATAACAAATAAATAATAAAAAAAAAATACAGGAACAGTCATGTACAAAATAATAGAACACTTTGAGCCTTAACAAACTGAACTCTATCCTACTATAATAGTTAAACATGAAAAATAAGACTTTAAGATATATTATTATCTTTATCTGAGAGAAAGATGCTCCTAAAGGTACCAAAACTATTAACATATTTGAGGCTAGACAAAACAACTGTTATATTTTCAAGTTTTTTTTTAAGGAGATGAGAATGCCCACATTCTCTGGAGAAAGGGCTGCTCTGGAGAAAGGGCTGCTCTGGAGAAAGGGCTGCTCTGGAGAAAGGTCGGCTACAGTGTGCTGCGCCATTTGCGTAGCGTGCGTGCTTGCGTAGCTTAGAGGGAGATATCGTCAATCCTCTTTTTGACTTCGAGGTTCGAGACCATGACATAATTTCGATTTTTTTTTCATTAAATATCGAAATCGTGACACCCCTAATATGTATATAATATATATATATATATACACATGTTTGTGTATGAATGTTATTTACTATGATTAAGTTGCTGACCTATCATTCTTTCTGATGTAGTAATCTAAATGATATGTATGTATGGTTTTACTTGACCTGATGAGACATAGTAGATCCTGTGATGTAACTATTGAGCATGGACAACTTCCAGTGATGATGCTGAGACGATATATGATAAATCCCTTGTTGACACAGATATTACGGTGAAAAAAAGAACAAGTGTGTATAACAAGTGTCTGTGTGTGTAATTAAGTGCCCCTCCCACAGAAGCGTGTCAGAGGCATGCCCTCACAACCTGAGCTGAAGCAGTTTGAACCTGCCGCTTGAACACTTGCCCATGCTGTGTGGTATGCTTTTAAAAGACTTACATCACAGGGTTCAGAGGGGCGCTTCTTAACAAACACTCAATGTGCCAATCAGGACAAAGTTTCTCTGGGCCTCTTCCATCAAACATGTGCAGCTGTCACATTACTCTAGTCAAGCATTAGCTTGAGATTTACATTGCAAATAAAAAAGAATCATGACATATTTTTAAAACATATTGTGCTTGAATGAAATACAATAATATTGTGTCCCATGACTTTTGCCAGGTCACATTCAATCTAAAGAATGCTGAACCAATATGTGTGCAGGGGTTTTTGCACTGAATGTGAATGAGATTTCTGACAGAACCACAGACAATTTTAGCCAGACACCAACGTTCACGATCCTTAGGTTATGCCTTCTGAGATATATTCCCATTGTACATATGACACTGTTGATTGAAAAATGATAAATGTTTACACAAATTCAGAAGTGTAATGTTCCATACATCTGGCACCCACAATCAGGTCTCACTCAAGCTCCCACAATTCACTTCACCTTGCCCTGAGCATGTTGGCCAGTGTTTAACAAGCTATTAATAACTACCTAACTACTAATCAAATCTTTCTGAAATTTGTTCTAATTGTTCTAATACAATGACACAAACCATTTAAATGACACTATGTCTAGGGCCCTTTGAAATCAGTTTTATTTTGTCCCCAAAGCCCATTTTATTACAATTCAGTTTTTTTTGCGGGTTTCATTTTTGATGCATTTATGTCTTTATACATGAAATCCATTTTTAAGCCTTAATTCTGAGATTCTGTTAACCCAATCACAGAAATCAAAGATCCTACATGACAATTCCCTGGCCAGGCAAAAACTCATTGCTATTGCATAATGCTACCGTTTTGAGTAGGACCCCTAACACTACATTCAAATAACTGTGTAACATGACTCAAATATATTGAAGAAAATAATAACACCCTGCGACTTTAAAAGTTCTACCACTTAGAAATTCTGGAGGGGTCTGAAATTTTCATCTTAGGTGCAGGTCCACTGTGAGAGACATAATCTAAAAAAAAATCTGGGAATCACAATGTATAATTTTTTAATCATTTGTGTGCAAATAGGTATTTGAACACCTGTGAAAATCGATGTTAATATTTAGTACAGTAGTAGTTTGCAATTACAGAGGACAAACTTATCCAGTCATGTTTTGTTTCTCCCATTTTCTAAAAATTGCTCCAACAGTCTTTTTTCCCCAAGCTGCTTGGCAATTGCCCTGTAGCCTTTCCAGCCTAGTAGAGGTCTACAATTTTGTCTGTGGTGTCTTTGGACAGCTCTTTGGTTTTAGCCATGTTAGTAGTTGGAGTCTTATTAATTGTGTGGGGGGACAGGTATCTTTATGCAGCCAACGACCTCAAACAGGTGCTTCTAATTCAGAATAATAATTGGAGTGGAGGTGGAATAACAGGTCTTTGAGGGCCAGATTTTTTGCGGATTGAATTCAAATACGGTTCAAATACTTATTTGCAGCAGTAACACAAATATTATTTTTTTGTCTCTCACAGTGGACATGGACCTATGATGAAAATTTCAGAATTTTAGAATATACTTTAATTGACTATATTAATTTTTGCACAATTCTTCATGTAAACTCTTTGCCACACACATAACTAAATTAGGCTATTATATGTGTACCATTTGCTCTTAAAATTATAATAATATTGAAACTCATGATATCGTTCCATTCTTCCACTGTTTCCAATTAGCAAACGATTGCCAGTCTTATTCTGGATGCTCACAGCAGGCTCCCTTTTTTGTGCAGCAATTGGTCCTATTAAAAATCTATAAAAATCCAAGTATATCAAAAGAGAACAGCACCAGCAATTGGGTCACAGTTAATTCCACACACCTGTTAAACTGATGTCAGTAGATGGTAATGTCTGACCACATTCAGAAGATTTACCGTAAAGAATGGGAATGTCCCTTACCAGTCCTGCTAAGGTAAGTGTATATTTCCAATCGATCAGCTAATGTAATGTCTATTTACATATCCTTACTGATTGCCTGCAAAATACGGATAATAGATAAGGAAAAAATACATTCTCTTACCTAGGCTCTATTACTGTTTGTAAGAGGTTCTTGTATGTGCTAAACAGAGTAAACTTAACCTACCAAACTCCTCGCTACCAATTAACAGTACCAGAGGTGCACCTGCTGCCCATAATGTAACTATTTTAATATGATTTTTAAAATAGGGTTGAAACTGTATATCTGTACATTCAGAATATGAGGCAATAGCCATATAGTCTTGTGCCTCTTTTAAAAACCTGTATATATATATAAAAAAAAAATGTCTTTAATATAATTCTGAAATACTGTTTAATTTAACAATGGTTGTAAGGTTGAAGGGAGCTGCTTGCTATTCTTAAATTTGAATTAGCTAAAATTATCTTTTATTTTTATAAGGGTTTTAAATGGGTTTCATGTTTTATTGTGCTTGCACGCTCTGACTACCTTAAAAAAATTCAAGCAACATTATATTTATATTTATTACATATGTATATAGTGTTATTAACATCCTGTTTTGCTAAACGCGTGCTGGGGGACTGCACATTCACGCTGTGAAGATAAACCAGCAGCTATTCTCTATTCTGTTTATTGTTTGTGTAAAACCTAGGTTCGCAACACTGAATATTAATCGAGCAATCAACAATTATTTACACTGTAGGAGGACCCTAATTTACAATAACGCTGAGCATTTACAGTTTAAAAAGGGATAAACAATATTTAAAAAAAATTAGAAATAAAAACTGACAATAAAATATATACGTAAAAAAGGAAAAATAGGACATTTTAAAAAGATCATAAAAAATTGTCACATAAAAAGTAAAGAATTTATATATTTTGAAGAAAGAATAATAGTAGTAAAAAAGTAAATAAATAAGAATAGAAAATTATAAAATGAAAATCAATAAATAAACATAAAAATATAATTATTTATATAAACTTTTTTTGATAAATAAAAATGACACAAATATCATTATGGATGATGATCTTGCAGCTAGATAATATTTTAATATATAATATATCGAAACTGAACCGATACTGTGGCCCAAGAACCGTGATATGAACCGAACCGTGGCCACACTGTACCATTGCATTAGCTACTCACAAATGGCAACCTTAGAAACTCCAGCTGCTGCAGCATCTCAGTGAGGATGACCCAGAACAGTGCACTGAATTTGCACAATGGGCAAAACAAAAATTGGAACCGGACCCTCAGTTTACACAGAACATTTTGTTCAGTGATGAGGCAAACTTTTATGTGAATGGTGAAGTTAACAAACAAAACCACTAACCCACGTTGGATAGATCCCTCAAAGACTGTTGGAACACAAACATTGATGATATGGTGTGATATATGGGGTACAAAGATAGTGGTGCAATTCTTCACCAATGAAAACTTCAAGGCCACTGGATATGTGAAACTGCTCCATAATGATGTTTGTCATGTGATGGTGCCACCATCACATTATGGGTGTCAGGTAGAGATGGACCGATCAGTGTTTTTGGGGCCGATTGTCTTTCATCTCGATCGGCTGGTTGCAGATACCGATATTGGGCGGGGCCAAAAGCCACATTAATGCCACACAGGTGCCAGACAAACCTTTGTACAGATTCCCCTAATTACATACACGCCTAAGCAAACACTGGTAATTTACACTGATAGAAAATGAACAGAAGAGTGTTACTGACCAAAATAAACGCTTTTCAGGAGAGATAACGTTATAATCTTCAATAACCTCCAATAGCCCTTAATAGTCTTCAGTAGCCTTTAACAGTCTTACCACTAAACCGTGTAGTTATAATGCTGAGGTTAGCAGCGAGCTAACTGACCTGTTTATAATGTAATCCGAGCAGTGACTCCGTGACGGCTGCTCTAAACTGCTGCTGTTAGCTGCTTGGGCTGAAAGATGAATTGTAGAGAGCTGTATTATCCGGTTAGTGGGGTTAAAACCTTTATTTGCTTTTCACTACATGGCGGATTGATTCTACACAGATGAACTTTAGAAACAGTAAAAACGCTCCAGACTGGCTGAGCCCGTAGCTTGTGGCTGGGCTGTAGCGCTGAGTGATGGCTTGTGCTGCTGCTGCAGCTCCAACTAGTGGTTGGATAAGGAACTGCAGCTTCTTGTAGGTGAGCAGTTTCACCGGCCATCCACTCACAGCAGTGCTTAACTGCTGAATCAGATCTGCTAAAATCAGAGGAATATCGGCGGATCGCCGATACCGTATTTTGGCTGAAAATTGGTTGACACCGATACACTGCCGATCGATCGTCTCATCTCAAGTGTCAGGTCCGAGCATTTCTGGATAAACAGTTTCCTGGAAAGAGGATTCTCCCGATCTGACCCCCTTAGACTTTTATGTTTGGGGTCATCTGAAGGCAATTGTCTATGCTGTGAAGGTACGAAATGTGCAGTACCTGAAACCACGGATAATGGAAGCCTGTGCTAGCATTTTGTTCTGCGGTGTTGCTATCAGTGTGTGAAAAGTGGGAGAAGAGGGCTGCATTGACAAACCAACACAGTGGGCACTTTGAACACATTTTATAAGTGGTCAGAAATTTGTAAATAACCCATGAAAGAATAAAGTTACATTAAAACC
Organism: Astyanax mexicanus; assembly: GCF_023375975.1. Lineage (NCBI taxonomy): Eukaryota > Metazoa > Chordata > Actinopteri > Characiformes > Acestrorhamphidae > Astyanax > Astyanax mexicanus. The sequence continues at coordinate 10,976,792 of NC_064420.1, read as the reverse complement.
ACATAATTGTTTCAATAGGTTTCGTGTCACATGGCCCTCCTCCCATTGAAAAAACTAAATTTGGATCCAAAATGGTCGACTTCAAAACGGCCACAATGGTCATCTTGAAACGTTTTGAGGCATTTTTTAGATCTTTGGAAGACAGATACAAGACGTAAGTAGAGACACCCTGTACTAAACAAGCTTCCTCAGCATTTACACTAATAAAAAAGTCTAAGAGCTGAAGTGTTTAATGTTAGTAAACTAAAGATTGTAAAGTAAATCAACAATATCTCTTGTGTAATTAAGGCTAGAGGTACTGGAGGTCAGCTACTCTTTATTTCTGCAACTCAATCGGGACTTTGGGAAAAAGTGGCTTCTGCTTTAATACAAAGTCCAACTATTACCATCATGCAAAGTTCAGCAGCTTAATTATAATCTAGATCACTTTTTAGCTATACAACAACAAGCAGAAAAGCAAGCGGACACTGACCGCTCAATAGGTCTATAAGCATGTTAAAGGCCTAAAGATACACTAAAGATACACTAAGACATTCAGTGTACAATAGTTGGTAGTGCCATTCTCTTTGAGCATATCTTCCTACCTGTGTAGGAACATGATTCTGAAGCGTGTCAACAAAATACCATATGTAGATACAAATATACAAACAATGAGAGTGGAATTATAATGAAATACTAGTGTGGCTGCTATGCAAAAAGAATGGAATAAAACAAACAAACCACAACACTCTTTATACAGCGGTGTGAAACAGTGTTTGCCCCCTATGATTTCTTTTTCTTTTTTTTTTTTGCATGTTTGCCACACTAAATGTTTCAGACAAAGACAACACAAATAAACACAAAATGTTGTTTTTAAATGAAAGTTTTCATTAATAAGGGAGAAAAAAACAAAGTGTTTGCCCCCTAAATCTAATAACTGGTTGGGCCACACTAAGCAGCAGCAAGTGCAATTAAGCGTTTGTGGTAACTTGCAATTGAGTCTTTCACAGCGTTGTGGATGAATTTTGGCTCCTCATTGGACAGCAAAATTCATAGTTCCATTTATCACAGTCTTCTAGGTCCTGAAAACCTTTACGCCAGATGTAACAGGACACAAACATATTTAATCTTCTGTCTCGTCAGTAGATGGAGTATTTTCCCAAAAGTCTTGGGGATCATCAAGATGTTTTTTGGCAAAATTTAGACGAGCCTTAATGTTCTTTTTGCGCAGCAGTGTTTTTTTTTGGCACTCTGCCATGCAGGACATTTTTGCCCAGTCTCCTTCTTATGGTGGAGTCATAAAAGCTGACCTTCCGAGACAAATGAGGTCTGCAGTTCTTTGGTTGTTTTTCCTTTCTCATTTGTTCCTGAATTTCTTTGGATCTCGGCATGATGTGTAGCTTTTGAGTATCTTTTGGTTTACTTTACTTTGTCAGGCAGGTCCTATTTAAGCGATTTATTAATTGAGAACAGGTATGGCAGTAATCAGGCCTGGTTGTGGCTAGAGAAATTAAACACAAGTTTGAGAAACTACAGTTATGTTTTACCTGGGGTGGGCAAACACCTTTTCATACAGAGCCATGTAGATTTGGATTGGAAAAACTGCATTTTGTGTTTTTTGTTTGATGTGAACTGAAACATCCAAGAGTAAGAAACATTGCTGCAAAACTTTTCCACATTTTGTCACCTTGCAACCACAAACTTAAATGTATTTTAACAGAAATGATAGACAAACACAAAGTGTGAAGTGGAAAGAAAATGATACATGCTCTTAAAGATTTTTATAAAAAAAATAATTGAAGTGTGATGTGTAAAACTATTTATCCTCCCTATATCAATACTAAGTGGACTCACCATTCGCTGCAATTACAACTTTAACAGTGCGTATCCACTGGACATAAGCCCCGACGCATCCCATTCATTTCAATGAAGAGAGTCACCGCATGCCGCAGTGCATGCTGAGTTGCGTTGCGTTGAGCCCTGTCCTCCAGCAAAAAACTTTATATAAATTAATCCGGCCGCCGTGCTACGTCTAGCCAATTGGGGAACAGCACGCTGCCACGTCACACACATACCAGCCTCACACACACAGAACAGCCACATTTTAGGTTTGTTTATAGTGTTTATGGAACTATTTATTTAAATATTTAATTTTGTAAAGGGAGCCATGTTAAATTTGTTAGCGTATCTATTTTTAAGGTCTATTTTTAAGGTTTGTTTACATTCTTTAGCTATTTTTCTAATAATAAAGTCTGTTATTATTAGATAAAGTTGTGGGACAAAGTAAACCCAATACTAATTAAAGCCTTAATTTAAAGCCTTCGTGTTTAATATTTTATGTACTCCTAACAGTACAGTAACTCACACACCTATATTTAAGACCAGTCATGGAAAAAATAATAATTAAAAAAATTATATATAAAAATACTAATGATATACTGTGAAATCAACAGAATCTTGAAAAATACCGTGATGTGCATTTTTGGCCATACCGCCCAGCACTACTTTGCAGTTGTAGAATGCATTTTCCATTTTTTGGAAGTTGGATTAAAAAGTGCTCTTTGGGATGTTTAAAGTTTGGGATTAGGCCTGTTGCGATAACTGTGTTATCGACTTATTGTACGATAATATTTTTAACCGCTATCATTTTTTGCCAACGCCGATAATAGCCATTGGGCACGTGAGTTTGTTTACATGAGAATCAGTCGCACTGTGCTGCTGTGTCGTCGGCTCTCAACGAATCTGTCCGACAGCGACATCGATTAGTTTATGAGTGTAGAGCAGCCAGAGCTTATGAATCAGGGACACACACAGCGGAGCGAACGTTAGCTTGTGAACGTATTCAAGGCTAATAGGACTTTTTCTAACCGCTTTAGAGAAGGTTTAGCAGGTTTTTAGGCGTTCAGGTGGGAGTATTTTGGCTTTAAGCCAAATGAAGGAGGAGAACCTATCAGCGCGAATGAGCCGGTATGTTTACTTTGTTTCTAAACAGTGGAAACAAAGCTAAGATCAATTTTCCGAGCTGAATATTGAATATGAATATTGTTACTCCAGAGAGATCCTGCCTTAAGCCCCACACGGGAAACATGTTGGTGTTTCTTGTTCTGACAGTTGCATAAAAAACTACATTTATAGCAAGAGCTCTGGCCTGCTAAGCCACCTGTGTCTTTAATCATATGGACATATGTGTTTTTGAGCTAATTTTTGTTTCATAGCATATACATATGTGATCAGAAAAAAGTGCCCTTGGGTTATGTCCAGAGTTTTAAAAAAAGTTGAATTAATGTAAATGTTACTTTAATCTTTGTTTAATATTAATATTTAGTATTTAATATAGTGCAGTTTTCTCAGAACCCACAGAGTCCCACGGTGGTTGTACTTTATTGGTTTTAGTTATTTAGGATACAATATTTTTATATTGGGAGCCCAATGTCTGTTCTTAATAATAAAAAGTTAGTTTCACTGTAAAGTGGTGTAATAGTATTATGCTTGTATTTTATTACTGTGGCACATTGTCTTAAAGCTCCTTTGGAAGCCCAGAAGCAGGAAAAAAGTTTTTTCTATAATGCCACTTTAAAATGACAATATTAGTGTTTATCACAATAATTTCTGGGACAATATATCGTCCAGAAAATTGTTATCGTGACAGGCCTACTTGGGATGTTTTTATACTCTAACCCTGCTTTAAATTTCTCCACAACTTTATCTCTGACCTGACTGGTGAGTTTCTTGGCTTCATGATGCTGTTTGTTCAGTAGTGTTCTCTAACAAACCACTGAGGTCGATACAGGACAGGTGTATTTATACTAAGACTAAATTACACACAGGTGCACTTTATTAACTTATTCTGTGACATCGGAAGGCGGTTGACTGCACTGAATTTTATTTAGGTGATTCAGAGTAAAGGGGGCTGAATACTTTTGCACATCACACAGATTTTTATTTTATAAAAAAAATTTAAACAACGTATATTTTTTTTCACTTTACAATTATGTGCTACTTTGTGTTTGTCTATCACTTAAAATCTCTATAAAATACCTTTTTGTGGTTGTAAAGTGAAAAAATGTTAAAAAGTTTAAGGGGTATGAATACTTTTGCAAGCCACTGTATAACATTACAGTATCCAATGTTAACCTATAATAACTGTCTGTTCCCCCACTGTAAACAACTTTCACTACACTGAAACATTTCACACCAAAGCATGATCAAATCAGTTCTGAATGACATTGTTTGTATCTTAACCATGCTACTATGAATATATTACTAAATGTGCAGTAATTAGGCTAATGCTAACAAACAGCAGAGATGAGCATGCTTTATCTGAGATTAAAAATTATGTTCTTGCAAGTAATTCACTTTTAATACGCAAAATTATTTTCCCTTTCAGAACAAATAATTAATATCGCCCAGCACTATTTATTACGTACGGTATTTTTATGGGGCAATATATCATCCAAAAACAATATGTTACTGTAATAAGCTAACTCTGAATGCACACACAAGTCATCAGCTCTATATAGCTGGTAAAAAGTAAAGTGACAAATTGCTAAAAATATGCTGTTTTCTCTACACAGCCTGAATTATAGCCTGCATATAGCCTTCCATCAAAAATGTATTTTAAATCTATATGTAGGGCCAAAAACTTCTCAAAGCCATCATGAAACCACATATAATGCAATATATGACTTTGATTATGAAGAGAAACTGTGAAATATAATTACATGGTTACTAATGTTAACAGTAACACAGCCTCCACGTCAAACAGCAATGTTTTAAAACCAATACAGCTTAAAGCAATAAAGCAAGTTGCCAAACAAAGTTACAGATTTTTGATTTAAATATAAATGATTCTTTAATCTACCACTTCGAAACGAAGTCTGACATTGCTGATGCATGTGAGCTTTCCGCTTCAGCAAACATATGCACAAAACAAGAAAACAAACAAAATGTAAACAAACCAAGTGCTCAGTTCTCACAATTGCCACTTCAACAACCTCAACACTGGTTTAACAAACTTGCAGGACATCAATATTACAGCAATTAAATACATGAACATGTATTTTTACAATGTCAGACATAGATGCAACAACCCAGAAAGAGTATTAGATCTTTCCTGGCTACGGAAAGCCGCTTTAGCCGAGAACGACACCAGTGATACATGCCTTTACTTAGTTCTAACTAATAAAAACTCATTACTCATTCCTTTGATGTAGTTTTACTAGTAGAAACTGTAATTTCTGATATTATAATGAGATTTTACTAGTTCGGTAATAGTATCACATCTACAGATCTGACTAGATATGTTACTAGGATGGTAAAATATATCCTTAAAATAACTCAGACTAGTCATATTTCCCCATTGATTTACATGGAATTTCACACGCTCTCATATATAATTACATTGTTAATAGTAAAAATTCAGTTACAAACATGTAAAATTACTGACTAAATTCTGATATTTACACTCTAAATCTGACTAGTAAAAAGCCCAGGTTTACATTTCCGTAAATTAAATCTGACTAGTACAAAGGTTAATTCAAGATATCTCCACTGTAGCTTTTACTAGTAAAAAATCTTATTAAGGATATCAGCAGTTGTAGATCTCTTAAAATCAATCAATCAACCTTTATTTTCACTTGGATGTACATCTTGGGCAACCCTCATTTTCAATCTAGCCGAGAATTTATAGAAACAGGGATTGACATGACAGAGAAAATAATAGCTAAATTTATTTATTGTAAAATGGCACAACATAAAATATAAAAATAGATAAAAAATAAAAATAGAATTAGAATAAAATAGAAAATAATAAAATGAATGATTATAATAAAGTATGGTTTAACTGATAAAAAATTAAGATCAAAAGAAAATAAGACTAATACAACAAAAATTAGTTAAGATTAGCTAAAACTAACTTTTACATAATACAATAAAAATACAAATAAATGAACTAAAAAAAGCTATAATAATAATAAATAAAAAATAGAATAAATAGTCGTTTTTAATAGAAAAATCCAGTGTATCTAAATCTATAATGGGCTGTTAGGGCTGTTAAGCAAATTAATCTTATTAAGCAAATTGATGTGATTTTCGAGTGCACATCTACAATACATATAGAAGTTGCCAGAGAGAATCTGCTTCTGTCAGAAACTAGTAAAGAACTATTATGTGGAAGTTCAACTGAATTTCAACTGTAATACAAGTAGGTTCTGTTTGCACCGTGTTCAATATAAATGCTGCATATAAGGTTGAATGGGGCTGCTTACTACCATACAAAAATAACAACAAAAACTTAAAGTAAAAAAAATAAATGTAAGGGAAACAGCAGATTGTGCATATTTTTTTTTTTTATTAATTGTTTGTTTACACAAAAAATGAAGTTGTTGGGTAAGAACTAAAAATCTTAATTGTAATTGGGAGTCACTTATATGTTTAAAGAATATCGAGATTAATATTCTTTTTTACAATTTATCCCAGCACTAATTTGACCACTCAGAATTACATTACGGACATGTGGTCCTGGTTAGTTAAGCTATATAACTAATCAAAATGACTTTATATATCTGTAGAACTGTATTATACCATTAAACACTTAAGAGCAGATATCTGCTCCATACATGGCACATTCATTTGTATTCGCATATTATGCAAACTGTTTACGTGTAAAAAGCAATGCGGTATGCATCTGTACAGTATATTCATGGTTTAAATATTAATAATAGTAATAACAATAATAATAACAACAATAATAACTTAAACAGTGCAGTAACGTAACAAAGTAATTAAAATGTAAGTCGAGTTATGTGTGGATTTTTATTCTATTTTCTTTATTTCTATATTTACTGAGTTTACTTCTACTTTAATTCACCTGTATGGCTGGTGTGAGTTTAGGTTAAAGCGGTTGACCGTACCTGGCTGTGTGTGTTTTAAAGCCTACCTGATGGGACATCACCGGGTGCTGGACTGGCGGACTTGGTGTTGGTGGGTGTTAAACTTCTCGCGCCAGGTTGCCAAATTTGTCCAGCGGCGTCCTCTGGAAAGTTTCCGAAATCTGTTTATAGAAGCATAAACAGAAAGAACACAGGTTTGCTGGCTGAACTGCGTTCTGGAAAGGTTAAAGTCTCGAGCGCTGCGAGTTGGGCTGCACTAACTCAGGGGATTAACGAGCTAACCGCCGCTAGCTTAACGTTAGCTAGTTACGGGTACACATATTCCCAACGCGGATCTTAAACTAGAGGAGCTCGTTTTTTTTAATAACACGGTAGAGAATATAGCTAGGGTGCTGTTGCAGTTTATGCGTGCTATAAGAGTGTTAAATTAGCGTTTTTACAACGGGGGTGAGAGTGCAGCCCGCAGTGTTTATGTGTGAGCGTGTATCAGAGCGGTAGCCGTAGCGGTTAGCTCCAAACTGAACTCGGTCAAGTTCGCCTTCGCAGGCACAGCGGCAGGCAGCGCGCCACGGTATTTTCCCTTGTGGAAAAAGCACGAAAGAGAAGAATCACTTTACCAGAAAATATCCGTGTCGCCTCTCCAAGCATCCAATACAAACAAGATCCACTCCAAACAAACTCAGGTTAGTCCACACGCCTCTCTGCTCTCTATTTTCCCCTTTTCTCCAGCAGTATACTAGTCTTACCCACCAAACGGAGGTGGACATGGGCTCTGCTTCGTCCCGCCCAACGACTTCAGAAGGCAGAAAATCTACAGACGTATTACCGCAACCGACCAATTACAGCCACGCTACGGGATCACTCTCGACGCTGATTGGACGGGGCGATGACAGATCCGTTTCGATTGGCCGAATGTAACGGCTCAGACAACACGGCGGCCAACTCCCCCTGTCATATAGGGGTGTGTCCTGACGTCAACGACTTGCCAGCGAAGAAGGTAAACAGTCCCGTCCTCATGAAGCTGGCGATATTTTTACATGTATATATTAATAAAAGCCTAGTTAAATATACAAGAAGAAACGTCTGCAGTCCGACAGGCTACAGTGAACTTTCAGTGATCATACATATGGAGAATAATGAATGTATAATGAATGAATGAATAATGAACACAGCTGCTGTTTCCTTCCATTCACTTACATAGATAGATACAGTTGATAGGTTAGATCACTTTATTAATTATAGAAGAAAATTATTAAATTGCAAACGTACAGCAATGACAATTATAGTAGTAAATACAGTCTAATAACAATATATCAAATCAAATCAAATTTATTTGTATAGCGCTTTTTACAACTGGTGTTGGCACAAAGCAGCTTTACAGAAACATGATTACAGGACAAAAAATCAGGCAAAACATTAAACATAGAAAATACAGAATACAGAACCCCCAGTGAGCGCGGAGGCAAAGAAAAACTCCCTCAGAGCTGCAGGAGGAAGAACAAACCTTCCAAGACTCACATTTAAGGGGGGACCATCCTACCACTGGTCAAACAGCTTTTAAATTAAAATGTAAAGAGTCTTTTATACATCCACATAGGTTTATATATTCAGGAGTATAATAGCGCCACTAATGGCTTGGATGTAATCAGTAGTGGAGAGTAAGATGGATGATGAGCAGCTGATCTGTGGTGGGTGGTGGAGAAGAGCTGACTTCAGAAACTTCCATCAGTCTGGCCGGACAGGAGACGCGAGAGCCTGAGGGTCCAACATCGGTATCGGGTCAGACAGGTGGGCAGTCAGTGACTCGGAGGAAAGCAGAGAGATGGAATTAGTTTTGACTGGATTTATGTAAAATAGAGAATATAAAACATTATCAGAGTGTGGCTAATGACTCCGGCAGAACTGAATAAAACAGCCTAACTAAAGGGAGAGAGCCAGAAGGTAACATAGGCGTAGGAACTGGGGGGGAAACAGGTGGATTTGTCCCCCCCGAAAATGACATCTTTTCGCTCAGATCAGGTGTACTATTAATGAGGAGACAGACCGGACCAATCACGAAGCCGGTTCAGGTATTAAGTCCCGCCTCTCAGTAGAAACAGCCAATCAGCTTGCTGGTTTTGCGCCGCGCGGAGCAGAGGCAGTTTGCTGTTTGGAAGCCCCTCCCCCTCGCTGTGAGATTTAGCAGCGGGATCGGGACGCAGCAGCTTCAGCTGATTTTAAAACAGATCTGGATATACGGAGATTTTTCTAAAAGAAAGGTAACGGTAGGTTAACCACGTCAACCGTGATGATATGTTTCTGCTAGCTGGTTAAAAATACACGTCTCTGAATCAGCACACAGTTTAAACCCACTGTGATTAATAAACTGCAGCTGTGTAAGTGAGTTAGCTTAACTTTGGAATGAGCTAGATTGGGAGTCAGGGTTAAAGAAAAAAAAAATATATATGTAATGTTCAACTTGCCCTGTACCTGATCAGCTAATCACTGTTTCATTTTCAATTAATTTAGGATTACAGGACTTACTGTGAGCTATAATGAACGAATATTCATTTAGCTAACTAGTTAACTAGAAGACAGATGTAGTGGATAGCCAGAATTTAGTACAGTACTTTGTGTTTGTAGTTTAAAGCAGTTACTTAACCCCGATCACTGCCCCAAAATTTTTCCACCTGATCCAGCTGATCAGCTAATAAACAGTAATTTACTGAGTTTACCTGTTAAAATCCTTTAAAGTCAAAGTCAAAGTGGTTTTTATTGTCATTTCAGCTATATACAGAGTACACAGTGAAACGAAACAACGTTCCTCGAGGGACCATGGTGCACATAAACACAGTGTAGACAGAACAATAGTGCAACAGTACAAAAGTGCAGACAGACAATACAACACCATACAGACAAAGAATAATAAATAACAAGACAGTGTGCAAATTTAGCCCCCTATGGAGCCTAAATTAATCATTATGTATATCCAGCAGTGTATTAGACACATCATACCACCACTAACTTTATTAAATGCCTTTAAAGCAGAGGAAGCTCTAAAATATGCAGAACAGTGTTAATATGCAGTAGAATATGTAAGAACAGGGTTGAGAAACACTGCTGTAACGTGACTTCTGTTCATTTGTAGTTCACAGTAAGACCACATGTCCTGATGTTTATAAAAAATCTATATGAAACTTAAAGTTACATTCTTTTACATAAAAGGACACCATCTTAAGAAGAGCTCTCAGTAAAAAAAAAAAAAAAAAAGCGCAGGAGAAAATGTAAATATACAACAGAATTGCCATGACATAATAATAATAATAATAATATTAATAATAATAAACAAATCTCTTATATTATTTTAAATATTAGGTGATAACTGATTATTTTTGTCGTATGTATATAATACAGACATTGCATGCATAATTTTTTCTAACAACAGTAAATGTAACGTGGAGTAACATGTTTAGGTTGTTAAATCACCTTATAATAATAATTTACTTTTAGAGTGGGCTTGGGTTCATATTGGCATATGTGTCCCCCCCAATATCAAGTCCGCTCCTACGCCCTTGGAAGGTAACATAGACTGAATTTTAGGAACTACTAAGAAACCAGCACCCTGAGATTTAAGTAATCGCGGTGGTTCATAACAGGAGATGAGGTCTTGTAAATACTCAGGAGCGAGCCCGTGTAGGGCTTTATACGTTAACAGGAGAATTTTATAGTCTATGCGGAATTTGACTGGAAGCCAGTGCAGTGCTGATAGTACTGGACTAATATGGTCAAATTTTCTCGTTTAGTAAGGACCCTGGCTGCAGCATTTTGAACTAGCTGAAGTTTATTTAAGTTTCAGCAGGAACATCCAGACAGTAGCGCATTACAATAATCTAGCCTTGAGGTAATGAAGGCATGTACTAATTTTTCTGCGTCATGCAGGGATAGGGCATTTCTTAGTTTGACAATGTTACGTAGGTGTAGAAAAGCTGTTCTAGTAACATTAGATATGTGTTTATCGAATGCTAGATCTGAATCTATAATAACTCCAAGGTTTTTAGCTGCTGAACCAGGTGTGACTGAGAAGTTGGCCAGATTTAGCATTAAGTCTGATAATTTATTTCTAGCAGCTTTGGGGCCTAATAGGAGAACTTCTGTTTTTTCACTATTTAATAGGAGGAAGTTGTGCGACATCCACAATTTCAATATGACTGTAAAGCTGACTGAATATACAATTTGTACATACCTAAGTAAAAAATATACAATATACAATATAAAATAATACAAATATAAGAATATTTTGGAGACACCTTCACTGTTTTTTTTCCTCATTTCTAAACTTTTTGCATTTAAAATGAATACTAAAGTCATATATATGGGATAATTTAGTAAACAAAAAAAAATGTTAGTAGACTGTAGACAGCTAAGCAAATTTTTGTATTTTATCAGTCAGCTTTACAGTCATATGAAAAAGTTTGGGCACCCCTATTAATCTTAATCATTTTTAGTTCTAAATATTTGGGTGTTTGCAACAGCCATTTCAGTTTGATATATCTAATAACTGATGGACACAGTAATATTTCAGGATTGAAATGAGGTTTATTGTACTAACAGAAAATGTGCAATATGCATTAAAGCCAATTGCAAGTTGTTCTCCTATTTGAAGCCATTTCTTATTATGAAAAATATATATTCTCATTATGCAAAAGCTCACCTCAGGCGACTCTGTTTGTGGCGTTTGTGCTTGCAGAAATGGCTTCCTTTGCATCACTCTCCCATACAGCTTCTCCTTGTGAAAAGTGCGCTGTATTGTTGAACGAAGCACAGTGACACCATCTGCAGCAAGATGATGCTGCAGCTCTTTGGAGGTGGTCTGTGGATTGTCCTTGACTGTTCTCACCATTCTTCTTCTCTGCCTTTCTGATATTTTTCTTGGCCTGCCACTTATGGGCTTAACAAGAACTGTCCCTGTGCTCTTCCATTTCCTTACTATGTTCCTCACAGTGGAAACTGACAGGTTAAATCTCTGAGAAAACTTTCTGTATCCTTCCCCTGAACAACTATGTTGAACAATCTTTGTTTTTAGATTATTTGAGAGTTGTTTTGATGAACCCATGATGTCACTCTTCAGAGGAGATTCAAATAGGAGAAACAACTTGCAATTGCCACCTTAAATACCTTTTCTCATGATTGGATACACCTGGCTATGAAGTTCAAAGCTCAATGAGGTTACCAAACCAATTTTGTGCTTCAGTAAGTCAGTAAAAAGTAGTTAGGAGTATTCAAATCAATAAAATGATAAGGGTGCCCATACTGTTGCACCGGTCAAATTTTGGTTTAATGCATATTGCACATTTTCTGTTAGTACAATAAACCTAATTTCAATTCTGAAATATTACTGTGTCCATCACCCAAATATTTAGAACTAAAAATCTTTAAGATTAATAGGGGTGCCCAAACTTTTTCATATGACTGTATGAGGTAGAGTCACCTGTAAAGGCTTTCAGTTAACAGCTCTGCTAAACTTTTTGAGAGTTCATTACTAGATTTTCTTTCCTCTTAATGTGTTTGAGAGCATAAATTTGCCAATATGCACAGCCTTAAGTGAAGGTAAAGAAGTTGTTAAAGTTAATTTGGCTCACTTTTTTTCCAAATAACAGTTGTATTTCTCACATCTTGTCTCACTGTAATAAATTGGGCCTTAAAATTTCAATAATGTTTCAATTGTCAAAATCACAGTAGGGATTTTTAATTATTAGTATACATGTAAAGATTGGTGACAGACAGTCGTTTATTTAATGTTGTTTTCAAGCACTCACCAATAGGGGCAGTTTTGCACTTTTTATATCCCACATAGTAAACTTTTATTCCTCTCTATTTTTTTTAAAGTATAATATTGTGTTTGTCTTACCATGACAGTTTACCTAAAATCATGGCAGGGATAAATTTGGTATGGTAATATGTATCATATCGCCAGGTTCTTGTTGAGTTATTTGTTAATTACAGGGGATGCAATTGCAGTCCTAAACTTGACTTGAGTCACTCATAATTTTTCCCACAATACAGCAAAGTCATATTTCCAAACTTGTCTCACTGTATTCAATTGGGCCCAACAACGTGGGCCCCTTCATGTGGAATATTATCCTGTGTCCTGGGTGTGTTACTAGGACCTTTGGCTGAACAAGGGAGTCTCATGTAGCTGAAAATGTGCAGTGTTTATTGTGTGTGTATAAAGCGTGTAAACAAAGTGTATGTTTATGTGTATGTGCACTGGTGTCTGAGCATGTTGTGTGCAAATCTTAAAAAGTGTACACGTGCTTCTATAATGTTGATGGTCAGGGGGCTTAACATAAGTACGCTGTATATGAGTGCATGGCTGGAAAAGCTTGTGTAATGTACTGCCATCCCTGCCTTAAAGCGTGTGTGTGTGTGTTTCCCACACGTGCTGAAATCTAGGCCATCTTCTTGGCTTTGTGTCTAAAGTGGTGGTGGAAGGGGGGCAGTGGCAGTGAGGAAAACCTGGTTCAGAGGGAAAAAAACACTAGTCTCCATAGACAAGAGGGACTCTTGCTTTTATATCACACACACACACACACACACACACACTTGGACACACACAAAAACCATGTCCTCAGCTCTCTTCCCTCAGACACACAGTCTCCTAGTCTCATGCTCGTACACACACACCCACATGCATACTTCTCTGAGAATCTGCTGTCTCTTTCCAGCATGTGATGAGCGAAACATTCAAAGATAAAAAATAATATTATTCGTTAGTCTAAATGGACAAATATACTAGGACCCAGTGTCATTTACTTCAAGCACAGTATAAAATGAATTGCTAATAAACAAACAAGGGAAGTTAGGCCAAGGGAAAGACTACTGATGGTGGGGTATGCGAATAGATGGTGCCAGAATCCAATGGTAAAGGTGTAGCATTTATTTAACAAGGTTGCTCTGCCCATGCTCAAGGCATGTAAATTATTTACAAAGCTCAGAAATTCCCTCTCAATCTCTTAAACTGTCAGTGACCAAGATAAGTAGTTGTGGGTGTGGCCATTTAAAGGCATGCTAGGTAGGATTTCCTTGAATATTGAACTTTTTAAAGAACTAAAATTACAGCTTGAAACTCACTGCAGCGCTCCATTGAGGTGTAATAGGAGGAATAGCCGTCCTTTGTGTCTGTGCTGGAGCTCCTCTGAGCTTAAACCAGACTTGCGAGAACTGCACCTCTTTTGAGAACTGCGACCTGCTTTCCGACCTGTAGTTCTAACAGTTCTAAAAGGACTACAAAACCCTGGTTGGTTCATTCTTTAGAGATGCTAACTTACACACAGACACTATGGCAGAAGCTTGATAGAGCCCGAATATGTCTGTGAAAGCCAGAAAGCGAGAGAGATTAATTGCCCTAGAGACCGGACAAGAATAAATATAGGAATCTCTTTCACTCGTTGGTGTGAACTAAGAGACGCTAAACAGCTGAAAACAGACGCCGAACTGGCCGGCTTCTTGTTGAACAAGTAAGTAATGTCTTATTTTGTTGCTCTATTGTTTTGCTGAGATAGTCTAGCTAGCTTCATATTCATAACATTACTTCATAGAGTTGTAGTCCAGGTTTTGTTGTTTACGATTTTTTTATTTGTGGATATATACGATGGTTATAGTGAGGTAGTATTTACATATATTGTATCTGATCCAGGCAGTATATTGTTCCAAACTGAAATATCAATTTTAATCTGAGGCTTGTAAAAGCTTTTACTGATACTGTGTTTTTGTTTTACTATAATTTCATGTTGTGCTTGTTTTGTGGTGAAGGCTAACAGTGAAACTCTATAAACACACTGTTTTATCAGTTGTATTGAAAATAAAGCCACTATACAAATATATACTATATACTATATATATACTATATACTATAAAACTATATTATATGCATATATAAACACTATACACATACTAAAATAACTGTATGTGTACACATCTGTCTAGCCATTTTATAACTATCTCGGCTATCTAGTAATAACATTCTACTGTATATATGCAAAAAAATATATATATGCATATGCTTACAAACCGTATCTCCATTCATAACGATCATTACTTTGTACACATATGATAAGACTGATAAACATTCAACTTTCATATATTTTAGATTCATTAAACACAACTGAAGTAGTTCAAGCCTTTTATTGTTTTAATATTGAAGATTTTGGCAAAAAAAGTAAAGAAAAAACAAAATTCCCTATCTCAAAAAATTGGCATGTTTCATCCGACCTAAGCATTCATTAACATTCATCCATAACGCCCAAAAAGACTCCTAGTCTTATGCTCATACACACACATATGAACTCACACTTCAACTGATTAGCTGTCCCTTTCCAGCTATTGATGAGAAAAACAGACACAGTGCTGCTGTCAGTGATAGACCGGAATGAGACTTGTGCGGATACAATAAAACAGATTTATTGAGAATAAGTTGGTCCACAAGAGTAGTCAATGGAACCAGGGCCAATGCCAGTAGTACACAGTGTAGAGAAACCATACCATAAATGGGAGACAGTCCAGAGTTCATACACAAGCAGGTAGTATCACAGGGTAGGCAAATCCAAAGTAGTAAACACAGTCCAGGTCATACACGGAAATCCAACACAAGGGAACAGGCAAGAATCGAAGTAGGGAGCGGAGGCAGAACAGGGCTGACCCCGGCAATGACCACCCGGCGGACAGGGAGGAACAGGTGGCATAGCGGAGGTGCCGGACAGACGTGGCCCCCCGGAGTGAGGAACCCGACGAGTTGGAACAGAGGAGGTCAGAGGATGCTTGGGACGTTCACGGGGCCTAGGAGCAGGCTTACCAGGAAAATGAGCATGAAACTCTGTGAGCAACACAGGGTCCAGCACGTCCTTGGCAGCCACCCAACAACGCTCCTCCGGACCATACCCTCCCAATCGATGAGGTATTGGAGTACACCCCCACATCTACATGAATCCAGCACCTCCCAGACAGCATACAGGGGTGATAGCGTTCAGGCGCCGCGCCGGAAATCCGGCGTAGCGTGGCTCTGTAAAAAAAAAAAAAAGCTTTCCCCATCCCCTATGAAAAGCCCCCACCCCCCCACCCCCCACGTTTGACGTGTGCAGACCATTTAAAGCTCAACGCAAGCCTTCCATCCAATCAGAAATAGGACGCCGGCGGGTCTTGTCTTGGCCGCCCATGGGCTCCGAGTCCTCCGGGCATGTTAGTTGAAAAAATTGGTTACGGCCCAGATACATCAGTGGCAGCTTAAATTCTGCACATTACGACTTCCTAACTGTAATAAGCAGAGGCGGAAAAAGTACTACAAATTGTAATTAAGTAAAAGTACATTTACTTTGCTAAAATGCTACTGAAGTAAAAGTTAACGTTAACTTTTTGTCTAATATATTTTTGTTAAGGGGCTAACGAGCTTCACACGTGCTTTACTCACCCAAATAAACTTAAAGCTTAGTACAGGGCAGCTGCGTACCAGCATGAATCGCGCATTTGAAGTGGAGTTCTGAGTTGAGTGGACGGGTTTGATGAAAAGCGCGATATATAATTTAATTAAAATGTATTTAAATCATATTATATATAACAGGTGTGCCGAATTTTGAATCCCAGGCAGAATCCGACTCTCTTTTGCGTGCACACGCGTCTGGTAGTGGGCGCTAAAAGTTACTCTCGCGCTGTCCGTTAATATTTTTATAATATTTCCCTCAGAATACAGCAAGATATAAAGCCAAACAAAGACTCATGTAAGACAGTGCTAGTTTAGTTGTATAAAAAGCAAAAGAAAGACGGGTATTGCAGAACTACTCGTAGGACTTAACGCACATCGAGACACGTCCAGTCGGGAGAGCGCGCGGTGCTCAGCAGTTATATTTTCTTTATAACTGGCTTTAAAGAAATTACTTTCAAAAACACCCGTTTTAGTCTCCCATTAATTTATATTATGCTTACAAATGAATTCAATAAAAAGGATAATATAGTTTTTAAATGTAATGTGATGATATAATTTGTCCTACATCTTACAATTACATTTGGTCACATCTAAAACACATTTAATATTGGAATAAATTATCGTATTAATCAAAATTGCAATATAAATTCCCTTCTAAAATAAACATTTTAAAAACATTGTATTATTTTTATTTTAGGCCAGCAATTATAATTTAATATAGTGTTACAGATCTAAATCAGATTTAGGTCATCATTCATCATAAAGCAGGTCTCATGTGAGCCATTTATAGAACTGTCCCTAATTCCATTATACATATATTTTTTATTATTTTTTTTCTTTCCTCATTTTTACAGCGTACAGTTGGAACTAAGTCAATATACAAAACTCTAGGTTAACACGCATATAATGCTTTACAGTTGATAACACAGAGACAGTCCTCCTGCATCAGTAAAAGGTTTATTTCATTTATTCATGACTGGAACTGATTGTATTTACGTTCCTTTGATCGCAATAACTTGAAGTGAAGCAGCTGACGAACTCCGCGGACCAATGCGCGCTCTCGGCATCGCGCGCTCTTACGACGCAGCATCGCGCGGCGGGGGGTCCCGAAGCCGAAGCGCAATACAGGCGAGGCTGCAGGTAGAGACGGCCCGCAAAATCTAAATACTGTATTATTTAACTATAACAATACAACAGTGTCAATGCCACCGCGTGTGATGCTCCTTGCGATTGCTTTGCTGAATTTCATAATCGGCTGAATTTTAGCTTCATCATGCGTCGTTTGTCGTGTAGTGTGAGAGGGGCAGGATGTCCGATTAACTGCCCAAACGAGCAGCCGATTGTTTCAAATATAAAAGCGAATTTCAGTTAAATAATAGCGAAGTGAAATAAAATAGATTTATCTTCAGTCAAAGAGCTTTTTTCTGCTCATTTTTTATTTCCAAAACTGCGCTTTCACGATGTGAGAGAGAATGAGTGAGAATAAGCATCACGTGTATCTGTCTAATTCGCAAACGGCAAATCTCCTTTGTTAATCTAGGAGTAAGTCCGTGTAGTAAGCATAACTATAAATCCTTATAAATGTTAAAAATATATAGCTAGTAACTAATAGTTACTGTGCACATTTTAAAATATTTTTTGGCTGGTAAACAGAGGCATCTCCGCTTCCCGACGTCGGTCAGCAGGAGGCTTTCTATTCGCGATGTCTTCAGGATTTGCAAAAATAAAAATAAATGATTTTCAACGCATCATTCAAGCTTCCACAGCAGTAGAGTTTAGATTGTCAGCCGGAGCCTGACCCGATTTCCGACCCGAACTCACACATGCGCTCCTCCTCTCCGCAAAATGGAGCCTTCTGAAGTGAGGAGGAACATTACATAAGGTGAGCTAAATTTGGTCCAATGCAAAGGACAGTCAGATGTATGGAGCTAATTCAAGTTAGTTGTTGATAGAAACAGCACGTGTGTCGGCTTCGTAGAGTGTGTTAAGCACAGAGTGCTATAAGCTTAAAATAAAGGCTAAATTAATCTATATGCTTAAAAAATCGTGTGTTCGTAAACATTTTTAAGCATATTAGAGAAGAAGAAAAGTAATTGTAAATTATTGTTATTTTGGTTTAATGAGTGTGCAGGGCATAAGGGGGCAGAACGTGCATAATCATGTTTAAAAAAACACTGCATTAAAAAAAATATATGCACTCTTAGTGCTTCCTTTTCATTTACTGGATAGAAACTGAAGCTGAAAGCTAATCTCCGAGTTGTAGCTTGAAGAATTAGCACACAGAGGCACAGCAGTGTAGAGCTGTTCTCTTGGCGCTGGTACGTTAATCGTGTCTCTTGGGTTTATATGAATTGATCAGATAAATAGTCGTCTATAAACAAAGTTAATGTTATTCCATTAAAAAAGTATTGCTTAATTAATTGGTAATCACCTCCTCTATTTTAGACAGAGTGTAGTTACTGTACTTTGGAGTAGTATTGCCCCCTACTGACCTGTCTTGGTATGGCTGCTGCATATGCAGCTTTGAGTTAATGCATTCTGGTGTTGAAATGTTGCATTGTGGTTCAATACACACCTCAATTTCTAACTATACTGCAACATCACAAGCCTTGAATGCATTTTTAACGCATACGCTGGTATTCGTTTTAACAGGTAGAATCGAACGTGGCCAGTTTCTTTCAGTCAATCGTAAGTCCTATACCAAGATGGAAATTATCTGTTTTCGTGAATAACACTATAGACATAAGGCAAAAATTAAAACATCTAAAATGTGTCACTTGACAATAAGGTCATACACAGACTATTAAATGTTTGAATAATGTATCAAAATGTATGCCTACATTACGTCGCATATGCAGTATGTTGTGCCCCCCTCACCCCGTTGGAACAGGAAAAAAAGTTCAGGCTCAGGATTTTTTTTCACTATCACCCCTGAGCATACGTAGACAAAGCCTCCCCCTCCGCATCCGCAGGTGGAACGTCAGCCGGTGCAGCATCGGCAAGCGGACCCGGTAACATAGGCTTGAGGAGAGATACATGGAAAAAGTTATTAATACGATACTGAGGGGGTAACTACGGTGGTCGAGAAAGCCCAACGCAGTGCAAATTGAAAAGCGCTGCAAAAGCACAAAACACATCCATCAAAATTACAACACAGGCGCTGCAAATAGAAAAACGCGTTGCAAATAGAACCACAACACAACGGAAGTGAGTCACAACACAACGGAATTTTCCCTGGGGACCTTAAAAGATACTGTACCAGCTAAGCTGCGTCTTCAGTAACGTCTCGGACTTCACTATGTGTACAAAGGACAATAAGTGGCAAACAAGGCGTTTTGTGAAGCAGAACTTTTAATAATATGCACACAACCGTGGCAATCACAGGTAATAAACATAACTTACTTTTCAGAAGCTTGTTTGCCACTTACTGTCCTTTGTATACAGCTGGTACAGCATCTTTTAAGGTCCCCCGGGAAAATTCCGTTGTGTTGTGACTCACTTCCGTTGTGTTGTGGTTCTATTTGCAGCGCATTTTTCTATTTGCAGCGCGTTTTTCTATTTGCAGCGCGTTTTTCTATTTGCTGCGCCTGTGTTGTAATTTTGATGGATGTGTTTTGTGCTTTTGCAGCGCTTTTCAATTTGCACTGCGCTGGGCTTTCTCGGCCACCGTAGGTAACTCCACCTTATACGTGACTTCATTCATTTGTGACAAAATCTTAAGAGGACCAATAAACTTAGGCAGGAGTTTCCTACAACTACCCTCAAACCTAAAGTCCCTACTCATCCACAGCCGGAACATCAGTGGACACCGCTGTCCATGGAGCTAGAGGAGGCTGAAAACCCAGAACACACTGAAAGTGGGTGAGACCAGAAGTAGCGTTAACCAATGAGTTTTGTGCTATTTCAGCCCAAATGAGGTACTGAGACCAATCAGTAGGATGTTTGAAGCAGTATGTACAGAGGAATTTCCCGAGTTCCTGATTAACCCTCTCACACTGACCATTACATGTAGGGTGAAACCCAGAAGTGAGACAGACATGTACACCCAGATGTTCAAAAAACGCTTTCCACACTTGAGAGGTAAATTGAGGGCCACGATCAGACAAAATATCCTCAGGGAAACCAAAATGTCTAAACACATGCGTATAAATAGCCTGAGCAGTTTGGAAAGCAGTAGGCAGAGCTGGAAACGGAATAAACTTAACCCCTCTAGAGAAACGATCAACAACAGTGAGAACAGTAGTATAACCCTCAGACACAGGCAGATCAGTTACAAAATCAACAGCAATATGC
This sequence comes from Astyanax mexicanus, assembly GCF_023375975.1. Lineage (NCBI taxonomy): Eukaryota > Metazoa > Chordata > Actinopteri > Characiformes > Acestrorhamphidae > Astyanax > Astyanax mexicanus. The sequence continues at coordinate 10,956,176 of NC_064420.1, read as the reverse complement.
GACCAGGGTCGCTCAGGTACTGGGAGAGGAAGTAGCTTACCGGCTGGAAGGGTTTTAGGAATTTTACATTGCGCACAGACAGAGCAGGACGTAACGAAAGAATGAATATCAGCACGCATAGAAGCCCACCAGTAGCGGGCAGAGAGTAGCTGTAAAGTGCACGTGACACTGGGCTGACCGGAGTTTAGAGCAGAATGAGCCCAGGTGATCAGCCTGTCTCGAAACTGGACGGGTACAAACGTATTACCCTCAGGACAATCCTCAGAATTGGGTTGATTAGCATTACTTTGGCGAATCTGATCATCTAACTCCCATTGAATGGCTGCGACCTGAACTGAGGAAGGAAGAATGCATTCAGCCTCCTCAGGCTGGGATGTGCTGTCCACAGTGCTGTAAACCCTGGACAGCGCATCAGCTTTAGTATTACGGTTTCCAGGACGAAATGAGATCGAAAAGTTAAACCACGAGAAAAGAAGGGACCAACGGGCCTGTCGAGGATTGAGTCGTTTAGCCGTGCGGATGTATTCCAAATTCTTGTGATCAGTATACACAGTAAACAGATGGGCGGACCCCTCCAGCCAGTGACGCCATTCTTCAAGAGCTAACTTCAAGCAAGAAGTTCCCTATCCCATAGTTTTTCTCTGCAGGGGAAAGCTTGTGCGAGAAGAAGGCTATGGGAAACAATTTGGGTGGCGACCCATTACGCTGAGAGAGAACTGCTCCGACTCCCGATTCGGAAGCGTCCACTTTCACTATGAAGGGAAACTCAGGATTAGAGTGCCTAAGTACAGGGGCTGAAGTGAACGCTGCTTTCAGCTTACAGAAGGAGTGCTCAGCTTTGGAAGACCACTTCAGAATTTTAGCAGCCCCCTTAGTGAGAGCAGTAAGGGGCACAGCAATAGTACTGAAATTACGGATGAACCGCCTATAAAAAATAGCGAATCCAAGGAATCTCTGAAGCTCCTTAATGGTTTGGGTTACTGGCCAGCTAGTAATGGCTGTTACTTTATCATCGTCCATAAGGACGCCAGAAGAACTGATAACGTAGCCGAGAAATGTGACTCTCTGAGTGTGGAACTTACATTTCTCGGCTCTCTCAGGCGTTGGAGAACTTGGCGGACTTGCTGGATGTGCGTGGAAAGTTCTGGGGAGTAGATAAGAATGTCATCTATAAAAAGAACAACGGAGTGATTAATTAAATCGCGGAATATGTCATTCATGAACAACTGGAAGATTGCTGGGGCGTTAGCGAGACCGTAACTCATAACCAGATATTCATAGTGGCCATTGGTGGTGGAAAACGCTGTTTTCCATTCATCACCCTCTCTAATGCTAAGTATACGGCATTATGTAACTGTTGGAATTAACGTAAGTGGGTAAGGGTTTTTTTTGGTAATGTCGTTTAAACCTCTGTAATCTATGCAGGGTCTCAAACCCCCATCCTTCTTCTTGGCGAAGAAAAAAACGGAACCGACAGGGGATTTGGATGAGTGAATGAGACCCTGCGCAAGAGCTTCACTAACATATTCCTTCATAGCCTTCTCCGTCACGAGAGAGTGGGTACACACGAGCTTTGGGCAGAACAGAACCCTCCACTAAATCAATGGAGCAATTGTAGGGGCGATGCAGAGGTAACTGGGTAGCTTTAGATTTACTAAAAACGTCAGAAAAATCAGAGTACTCAGAAGGAATAACAGGGGAATCTACTGAATTAGGGCTTTCGACAGAGGTAGATTACACAGAGACAGAGCTTAAAGATAAACAGTCCTCATGACAGAAAGGAGACCAGGCAGTGATTTCTCCCAGGCTCCATGAAATGATGGATAGATGGATAGACAGGGCGATGAGCTGGTCCAGAGTGAGTGAGTCATCTTTGCATGCCAGCTCTCTTTGAATCTCAGGGTGCAGTCCGTGGCGAAAAATATTAATGAGAGCAGGATCGTTCCAACCGCTGCTAGCTGCTAGTGTACGGAACTCTAAAGCAAAGGCTGCTACTGAACGTTTACCTTGCTTTAAGTTTATCAAGAGTTCACCACTAGATTGCCCATAACGTGTATGATCAAAAACGCTGCGAAAAATGGACAAAAAGGAATCATAGCTGGACTCAGAAATGTTCTCCCAAATAGCCGTAGCCCATTCCAAAGCTTTGCCTGATAGTCGAGAGACTATAAACCCGATCTTAGCCTTATCAGGTGCAGGTGCTGAAATACACGGAGCACTGGAGTAAAAAGTCATTACACTTTTCAGTGTCATCGTCGTAGACTTCGGGTTTGCAAACAGCGAAAAAGGGAGTAGTGGTCGTGTTAAGGCTGGTAACAGGGCTAATATCTGGGCTGGGGTTCTGTGTGGATAAACCCCGGAGGTGGCTAATTATCTCGGCTAGCTGCTGCTGTTGGTTAACTTGTTGGCGTGCTAGCTCGTCAACGGCTTGGGTCACACCAGTGAGTGTTTGCTGGTGCTGACCTAAAAGCCGACCCTGGTTAGCCAAACCAGACTTAATGGACTCCGTATCCACAGTCTCTGTCATTACGGCCGAGTATCTTGTCAGGGCCAGACAGGAATGAGATTTGTGCAGATACAATAAAACCGATTTATTGAGAATAAGTTGGTACACAAGAGTAGTCAACAGAACCAGGGTCAATACCAGTAGTACACAGCATAGAGTAACCATACCATAAACGGGAGACAGTCGAGAGTTCATACACAGGCAGGCAGTATCACAGGGTAGGCAAAAATCCAAAGTAGTAAACACAGTCCAGGTCATACACGAAAATCCAACACAAGGGAACAGGCAAGGATCGAAGTCGGTAGAAAACAAAAACAGGATCATACACAGAAATAGACAAGGGCAAGATAAATGCCTTGTATTGTAGGATAACCAAACAGATACTCGGCGAGGTGTGAGCGTGAGCATGGTCCTTATATACTGAGGGAAATCAGTACTCGGGACTTCCTTCCCACTCTATCTGTGTGGGAATCACAGATAGAGCTGGTTGTGGGAGACTTGAACATGACTCAGAGCTCTCCCTCTATCATTAGGTTCGTGCTGCCCAGATGGGCCAGCTCCTCCAACACCTGCTGGAGTGCAACCTCCGCCAGGAGGAAGTAACTCATGAGCTCACAAAGGGGCTGAAGGGGGTCACAGAGGAACTCCTGGCTCATCCTCTAAGGAGTGCTCACCAGCTCCTCACTAAACTGAGCAGGGAGGACAACATCGAAACCTTCCTGTACACCTTTGAGGTGATTGCCGAGAGGGAAGGCTGGGAACAGGAAGAGTGGTCAGCAATCATCTCCCCTTTTCTCACTAGTGAAGCACAGCTTGCTTACTATGCTCTGCCTGTCGCAAAAGCTAGTGACTATGATGATCTAAAAGCAAAGATCCTCGCCTGGGTAGGATAAGGACCGGCCACCGCCGCTGGGGAGTTCCACAAATGGATCTATAGACTATCCCAGTCCCTCCGACAGCAGAGGACACAGCTCCTAAGACTCACACGCCGCTGGTTGCAGCCCAAACTCCACGGACCGGAGGTTCTCACAGACAAGGTGGCCTGCCCCGGGACTCCGGAAAGCCGTGGGGATAAAGGGTCCGACCACCCTGACAGAGATGGTGGAACTGCTGCGTGTGCATCCAATCACCACATCCGTCTATCACCCTGCCACGGACACCCTGCGGCCGTCCGCACAATTCCCCAGGTGTCCACGGGGTTGCTGGATGTAATTTGAGAGGCCTGGGGGCAGCAGCCCTCCCCGCATCGTTCTCTAGTGGAACACATTCAACACATGCAAACGCACATTGACTAAGTTATGCCGCTAGTGAGAGAGCATATGATGGAGGCTCAGCGCACGCAGCAGCATGCATACAATCGGCCAATCTACCTGCCAATCCCGCCAAAACCCGAGCCCGTCCCCTGGACACCAAAAGCCGAAGAAGTCTTCCAAACCCCCAAGGCACACCTCTGCTCCTCCCCCGTCTTGAGGAACCCAGACTTCGAGTTTCCATTTTTCCTCCAGACCAATGCCTCCAAGATGGGTCTCGGGGCAGTGCTCTTACAGGTGTTCAGCAGAGAGAAGCACTCAGTTCTCTTCCTCAGCAAAAAACTCCTCCTGCTCTGAAACGAGAAGCGCTGTCCATCAAATGGGCGGTGGAGAAACTCCGGTTCTATTTGTTGGGTAGGCCATTTATTATCATTACCAATCATGCTCCTTTGCTGTGGCTGGCCACTGCTAAGGACTCTAATGCCAGAGTCACCTGTTGGTTCCTCTCCCTCCAGGAATTCTCGCTCCAGGTTCGGCACCGAGTTGGCTCCCAGCACGCCAATGCGGATGGGCTTTCCCGGCTCCACTCCCAGTGGGCTTTCGCTGCCCTTGGTCCGGGCTCGCCTCTTAGGGGGAGGAATGTGGCAGCGCTGCGCTCTGCCACCAGCAATGGAATTTCGCCAGCTGTGGAAACCAGGCGTTTAAGTGCTCAGCGAGCAGCCGGGGTAGGTTTGACAGACACATGGCTAAGGGGGAGGAGCCGCGTAATGCTGCACGGCTGGTGAGAACTAACGAGCACGCCAAAGAGGACAAAAGAGGATCTGAACTCGAGCAGAGGGTGTGAACTACCCCATGCAAACACAAAGCTAACGGCTGCTTTTGTTTCTCTCTCAACATGCTCCCGGACGGTGTTCCTGACTCAGCCTCCCCCGAGGCTAACTGAACGACAGCGTGCCCGGCTGAGATGTACCGGGCTGGGGTTGAAAGGCTCCCTTCGCTGCTCTACCACAGCATTTTCCTCCAGCCACATGGGCTCCGGGAAGCTGGGGTTGGACTGAACACTTTGTTGCTATTTTTCTTTATTTTTGCCTTCTCTCTCGCTCTCCCTAATTAAGCTCTGGGCCGGTTGTTTTTCTTTTCTTGTCATATTTTTCTTTTTTAAGCTTTTGAAGATAAATAAACTTTCCCGCTGGGTTTTTTTCTTGAAAGTTCACCTTGAAAGTTCACTCGGCATTGGTATCCCTTCTTTGGTCCTGGCAGCCCGAGCATTACAATATATATATAAACATACTGGGACAGGAGCTCATTTGTTGCAAGAACAGTATAAAGCTATTACAATTATACACATAGGAGAGGCCAGCCCAAAAGACTACATACTGATGGTAAGGGGGGCACATGCCTAGTATGCCAGGACCTAATGGAAAAGATGTGTTATTTACTCATCACACCCACCCATCCAACCCACACAACACACACACGGTCACACACAAGCATATGTCATACATGAAAAAGCAGAGAAGATAGAAAAAACGCAGGGTAGAAGAGCTAGGAACTAAATTCAATACCGATTAGACTAATTAGACTAATTAGTATGACAGAGAGTTTATTAGACGCAGTGGCACGTGACAGGGAGAGTCCAGGGGGAGAAAGCACAGAAGAATCCTGGGAAATGTAGTTTATAAATCACTGAATTAGAGTCCATGGCAGGCAGACAGGAAGTGGCTGGCCTGACACTTGGAGTAACTGTCTCTTTTTACAAAATAATGAAGGACTGATGTGAGAAATTGATTGCAGCCAGTGGCAGTAAGATCAGGATGTTGGATATTCATAACCCACCTCATTCCCAACTCCCAGCTCATCCGTAACAGAAAACACTACCACTGCTTCACAACTCCAGATTCCTTTAAACCAAACCTCTAGGACCTGGCATAAGGCATGGTGTCAATAGATTTTATGTTTTTCTGCTCCAGACAGTCTTATTCTATTATCAAGTCAAGTCAAGTAGTTTTATTGTCAATACTGCATATGTACAGGACATACAGAGAATTGAAATTACGTTACTCTCCTTCCCAATTTTACAGCAAGTACAGATAATAGATATAATAAAAGAGAATGGGAGACACTATGTGTACAATACAGCAGGGACACCAATAGACATACATGAGACAAAAACAAGGTGCAGTAGTGTGGGGGAGAAATAGATATATAAACATAAGTAAAAAAAAAAAGAAAGAAAGAAATAGATATATACATAAAAGAGTGGGAGACACTATATGTACAATACAACAAGACACAATAAACATACGTAAGACAATAGTGCAATATCATGTTAGTATTAGATATGCAATTATCATTATATAGTGCAATTATCATGTTAGTATTAGATATGATCTAATAATGTCATAAAACTCATAGAATTCATTACCGCCCACAGTGAACAGCATAGTGGGTAATGATCTTGTTAGAGGTGTCCATGCAAACAGACAAGCGATTCTGGTAGAAATCACATGCAGGAGGTCATTGCAGCATTCTTTAGCCTCCATGGACCATGGCATTACCAGACACGACTTTTGGTATATCACTGTGCTTTCACAAGAAATTTTCTCATTATCTTTTATGAGATGTGTTGAAATTTCATATTCATGACAGTATGTCTTGAAAGAATCAGAAATTATTTTTTACATAAATAGAAAAAAGGTTGTAATGGATATATAACATTTTGTAACTATGATAAAGTTTCTCCTTTTTTATTAATTATGACAGTTAACATCTTGTATTTATAAAAAATGTGTCTAATTAAACCTTATTTTGTACTATCATGCAATAGTTATGAGAGAGAACATCTCATAATTATCAAAAAATATATTGTTATTATAGATATAAGAATACATAATAACGTAATATTTACAAAACAGAAAATCTCAATCATGCAAATATAATAATATAATGTTTGTCTGTTTTACTTGATAACTTATCAAGTTATTACTTTATATGTAAAAGCCATGTAGGTTTACTGGATTTGGATAGTAATCATGATAACTCTAAAAATTGAATTGGTTTGACATTTTTAAAAGATCAGTGAAACTCTCCCATAAATCCTGCCATAGTTTAAGGTGTGTGGTGAATTTCGCACAGTGCTTGGTCTAATTAATGAAGAATAAGATTTTTAGCTTGTTAGACGCATTAGCCTCTTTGCTCCAGGGCAAAACTAAAAAAAAACATTTTAGACACCACAACCCATGTTTGCTGCTGGACTGTTCGTGCAGTAATGAGATAATTGTGCAAATTTGATTCTTCTCTAGGCTAACCATCTTTGAAGTATCAGCAGTGAAAGTGTGTCCAATCCTGGCCACTTTCAGCTGGAAAAACAAACACAGTCTGCAGAAGTGAACGGACCAAATGCTGTAAAAAACATGAGTGCCACTTGCGCAGGCTTTCAGCTGTAGAGAATACTCATTAGTTATCTTTATCACCAAATGTGTTTGATGGCTTGAAAGCGACTTTGCGTGGGAGGACCAGCAGCACAGGCTTCTCCACAGCCCCACTGTATAACGAGAAAGACGAATGAAAGCAGAAATAAACAGCAATGAGTGAGTTTTTTTCTCACTTTAGTAAGGAGGACTAACTGCTGTGTAAGTTTCATCAAAAAACAACCCTCGTACGTCCTCCCACCTGCTGCTGCTTGACCTTGACCCCTAAAAGAAACACAACAATGGCTGAAGGGTGAAGCTGGACTTGCTTGTGATAACTGAATTAAAAACAGTATGTTAATTTCCAGCAACATGACAGAACATGCTTTATTAAAAAATGGCTGTATGTACTTTAAGGCATACCATGCATGTCCACTCACTGGTCATTATGATTTAGCTTTGCATTTCATTTAAACTTGAATTAAGGAATTCACAAGTAGGAAATTTTGACTTCTGAACGTGGGAGAGACTCATCAACCCTGAGTTCAGAATCCAGGTGTCAGGGCCAGACAAGGAGGAGACTTGTGCAGATACGATAAAAATCTTTTATTAAAAGATTCAGCAGGGGTAGTCAAAACAAGCCAGGTCAATACCAGAGAAACAATGAGCGGGGAAACCATACCATACATACAATACCGATGACCACCCGACGGACAGGGAGTACAAATCAAATCAAATCAAATTTATTTGTATAGCGCTTTTTACAACTGGTGTTGGCACAAAGCAGCTTTACAGAAACATGATTACAGGACAAAGAATCAGGCAAAACATTAAACATAGAATATACATAATACAGAACCCCCAGTGAGCGCCGAGGCAAGGAAAAACTCCCTCAGAGCTGCAGGAGGAGGAAGAAACCTTGGGAGGACCAAGACTCACATTAAAGGGGGGACCATCCTACCACTGGTCAAATGGCTTTTAAATTAATTTTAAAAAGTCTTTCATACATCCACATAGGTTTTATATATTCAGGTGTATAGCAGCTCCACTAATGGCTTATAGAGTAAGATTGATGATGAGCAGCTGATCTGTGGTGGTGGATGGAGAAGAGCTGACTTCAGAAACTTCCAGTCTGGCCAGACAGAGGACATGAGAGCCTGAGGGTCCAACATCCCTCGGTATCGGGTCAGACAGGTGGGCAGTCAGTGACTCGGAGGAAAGCAGAGAGATGGAATTAGTTTTGACTGGATTTATGTAAAACAGAGAATATAAAACATTATCAGAGTGTGGCAAATGACTCCGGCAGAACTGAATAAAACAGCCTAACTAAAGGTAGAGAGCCAGAAGGTAACATAGCCATGAAGGCTCCCTGAAACACTGGCATCCACCCACTCCACCGTCCACAAACCTGAGTGACCGTGTGCAGTGGGAGAACAGCAGCACCAGCATCTCAGTTTACCACAATTTCCTCTGTCCATGTACCCCTGAATCTGCAGCCTTATCTAAAGGGAAAAACATTAATTACCAAAAGCTAAACTAAACAAGTAAGTTTTCAGTCTAGACTTAAAGATTGAGACTGTGTCTGAGTCCCGAACGTATTCGGGGAGATTATTCCAGAGTTGAGGCGCTTTATAAGAGAAAGCTCTTCCTCCTGCAGAGCTCCTCTGGATTTTAGGAACTACTAATAAACCAGCACCCTGAGATCTATGTAATCACGGTGGTTCATAACAGGAGATGAGGTCTCGTAAATACTCAGGAGCGAGCCAGTGTAGGGCTTTATACGTTAACAGGAGAATTTTATAGTCTATGCGGAATTTGACTGGAAGCCAGTGCAGTGCTGATAGTACTGGACTAATATGGTCAAATTTTCTCGTTTAGTAAGGACCCTGGCTGCAGCATTTTGAACTAGCTGAAGTTTATTTAAGTTACTGCCGGAACATCCAGACAGTAGCGCATTACAATAATCTAGCCTTGAGGTAATAAAGGCATGTACTAATTTTTCTGCATCATGCAGTGATGGGGCATTTCTTAGCTTGGCAATATTACGGAGGTGTAGGAAAGCTGTTCTAGTAACATTAGATATGTGTTTATCGAATGCTAGATCTGAATCTATGATAACTCCAAGGTTTTTAGCTGCTGAACCAGGGGTGGCTGAGAAGTCGGCCAGATTTAGCATTAAGTCTGATAATTTATTTCTAGCAGCTTTGGGGCCTAATAGGAGAACTTCTGTTTTATCACTATTTAATTTAGTACAGGCGGGAGGAGCAGATGGCGCAGCGGAGGTACCGGACAGGCGGGGTCCCCTGGAGCGGGCGACACGATGAACCGGAGCAGAGCTGGCCGGGGAGCGCTTGGGACGTCCACGGGGCCTAGGGGCAGGCTTACCAGGGTTACGGGTATGAAACTCGCAGGGTCCAACACGTCCTTGGCAGCTACCCAACTGCGCTCCTCCAGACCATACCCCTCCCAGTCAATGAGGTATTGGAGAATACCCCCATGCCTGCGTGAGTCCAGCACCTCCCGGATAGCATACGTGGACGAGTCCTCGGCTAGAGGAGGCTGAAAACCCAGAACACACTGAAAGGGGGTGAGACCAGAGGTGGTGTTAACCAAGGAGTTTTGTGCAATTTCAGCCCAGATGAGATATTGCAACCAGTCAGTAGGGTATTTGTGTCAGTATGTGCGGAGGAATTTCCCTAATTCTTGATTAACCCTCTCACATTGACCATTACATTCTAGGTGGAAACCTGAGGTGAGACTAACATGAACTCCTAAGTGTTCAAAAAATGCTGAGCAAACACGGGAAGTAAACTGTGGACCTCGATCAGATAAAATATCTTCAGGTATGCCAAAGTGTCTAAAAACATGAGCGTAGATAGCCTGAGCAGTCTGCAGAGCAGTGGGTAAAGCAGGGAAAGGAATAAACTTAACTCCTCTAGAAAAATGATCTACTATCGTGAGAACAGTAGTGTAACCATCAGATACAGGTAAGTCGGTAACAAAATCAACAGCTATATGCGACCAGGGTCGTTCGGGTACAGGAAGTGGCAGTAGCTTACCGGCTGGAAGAGTTTTGGGTGTTTTGCATTGCGCACAGACGGAGCAGGAGGTAACGAAAGTATGTACATCAGCGCGCATGGTTTCCCACCAATAGCGCGCTGAGATGAGCTGTAAAGTGCGAGTTACACCAGGATGGCCAGAAGTCAATGCGGAGTGAGCCCATGTGATTAATCTATTAAGAAATTGAACTGGAACGAAAGTTTTATCGTGAGGACAACCCTCAGGACTAGGTTGATCAGAATTACAGCTACGAATTTGTTCATCTAACTCCCATTGAATGGCTGCGATCTGGACAGAGGGAGGAAGAATGTGTTCAGTTTCAGCTGAGTGAGATGTGCTGTCTGAAGCACAATAGACTCTAGACAGCGCATCAGCCTTAGTGTTACGATTGCCTGGACGGAACGAGATCGAGAAGTTAAACTGGGAGAAAAATAACGACCAACGAGCTTGTCTAGGGTTAAGCCGTTTAGCGGTGCGGAGATATTCCAAATTTTTGTGATCTGTGAGCACAGTAAACGGATGGGCGGACCCTTCCAGCCAGTGACGCCACTCTTCAAGGGCTAGCTTGACAGCAAGGAGTTCCCTATCCCCTAGTTACGCTCCGCAGGAGAGAGTTTGCGCGGGAAGAAGGCTATAGTAAGAGCAGTAAGAGGGGCGTCGATGCTACTGAAATTACGGATAAAGCGTCTATAAAAATTAGCGAAACCAAGAAAACGCTGGAGATCTTTCACAGTCTGAGGTACTGGCCAGCTAGTGACGGCTGAAACTTTCGCATCATCCATAATAACACCGTTGGAGCTGATAACGTAGCCGAGAAATGTGACCCGTTGCAAGTGGAATTCACATTTCTCGGCTTTGGCAAAGAGATTATTCTCTCGTAGACGGTCGAGAACTAAGCGGACCTGACGAACGTGCGTGGAAAGATCAGAGGAGTAAATCAAAATGTCATCTATAAAAAGTATAGCGAACCGGCCAATGTAATCACGAAAAATGTCGTTCATAAAAGATTGGAAGACAGCGGGGGCGTTAGCGAGGCCGTAACTCATAACGAGGTACTCGTAGTGGCCGTTAGTAGTCGAGAAGGCTGTCGTCCACTCATCCCCCTCCCTAATGCGTATTAAATTATACGCGCTGCGGAGATCAAGCTTGGTGAAGTACTTGGCGTTGTGCAACTGCTCTAACGCAGAAGGAATAAGTGGGAGCGGGTAGGCGTAATTTTTAGTGATGTCGTTAAGTCCTCTATAATCAATACAGGGTCTCAAACCCCCATCCTTCTTCTTGACAAAGAAGAAACCTGAACCGACTGGGGATTTGGATAGGCGAATGAAACCCTGAGCTAAAGCCTCAGAAACGTATTCCTCCATAGCCTTCTCCTCGTCACGAGTGAGGGGATAAATGCGTGCTTTGGGCAGAGTGGCACCCTCAATTAAATCAATAGAACAATCGCACTCGCGATGTGGGGGCAACTTGGTGGCATTAGATTTGCTAAACACATCAGCATAATCAGCATACTCAGAAGGAATTACAGGGGTGTCTATGGCATTAGGACTCTCTACAGAGGTAGACTGCATAGTAATAGAGTCAAAAGAGAGACAGTTCTCACGACAGAAGGGAGACCAGGCAGTGATGCCCCCCAGGCTCCAGGAAATTGTGGGGTCGTGAGTCTTGAGCCAGGGTGCCCCCAACACGAGAGGGTGTTCGGTGCGAGGCAGAACGAAGAGCGGAAGGTCTTCTACATGGAGAGCGCTGGTCTGGATGGTGAGAGGAAGAGTCTGCAGAGTGATGGGTTTGGAGCGCACCCTCTGTCCATCTATGGCGTGAACAGCGATGGGACATGGAAGTTCTTGAGTGGGTACAGCGTGCTCCACAACCAGGTCAGTGCTGATGAAGTTACCCTCCGCCCCAGAATCTACAAGCGCTAGGACACAAAACGTATCAGTTTTAGTGGAGACAATAACAGGTACTGTTAGGCATTTAGCTCTGTGTATTGTAACAACCGTACGTACCACGTCAGCACGTGGAGAGTTCACGTTGTCTCTCAGCAGCAGTAAGTCTCGACTTTTCAACTTCCATGGGCTCTGGGTCTCGTGGAATGGGTGAAGTTGCAGCTGGAGTGCTGGGAAGAGACAGATTCACAGGAGCTGCTGGAGGCTGGTTGGAAACTTCTAGCCAGGAGGTCTTCTAGCCAGGAGCTGATTCAGACGGATCGACAGGGAAATGAGCTGATCCAGGGTGAGTGAGTCGTCTTTACACGCCAGTTCCTTCTGAATATCGGAGTGGAGTCCATGCCGAAAAACATTAACCAGCGCGGGGTTATTCCAACCACTGCTAGCTGCTAACGTTCTAAACTCCAGCGCATAGGCAGCTACCGACTTCTTTCCCTGGGTCAGGTTCAATAAAAGTTCTCCGCTGGACTGCCCATAGCGAGTATGATCAAAAACGCTGCGGAAAGTGGTCAAAAAAGAATCGTAGCTGGCCTGAGAAACACTGTCCCAGATAGCAGTGGCCTACTCCAAAGCTTTGCCTGAGAGACGAGAGACAATGAACCCGATCTTAGCTCGATCGGTAGCATGTTGGGAGTTAGAAAAAAAAACAGAACACTGAAGTAGAAACCCACCGCATTTCTCCGGGTTGCCGTCAAAAACTTCAGGTTTGCAGACAGAGAAAGTAGATTCCTTGGTAGCATTTAGAGTGGGGGTAGGTTTAGCAATGGGGCTAGTAGCGTGGGTAGCTAACCCTCTGAGGTGCCCGATAACCTCAGTTAGCTGCTGCTGCTGGCTAACCTGCTGGCGTGCTAGCTCGTCTACAGCCTGGGTCACACCAGCGAGCGTTTGCTGGTGCTGATCGAGTAGCCGGCCCTGGTTAGCCAAACCAGATTTAATAGACTCAGTATCTGAAGTCTCTGTCATAGCGGCCGAGTAATATGTCAGGGCCAGACAAGGAGGAGACTTGTGCAGATACGATAAAAATCTTTTATTAAAAGATTCAGCAGGGGTAGTCAAAACAAGCCAGGTCAATACCAGAGAAACAATGAGCGGGGAAACCATACCATAAACGGGAGACAGTCCAGAGTTCATACACGAGCAGGGAGTATCACAGAGTAGGCAGAAATCCAAGTGAGAAACAGTCCAGGTCATACACAGAATATCCAATACACGGGCAAGGCAAAAATCAAAGTCGGAAAAACACGGAAAAGGATCATACACGAAAATAACAATCAGGCAATGGAAACGCTTTGTAATGCAGGGTAGAACTAGTGATGGCAAACCGAGGCTTTCTGAAGCACTGAAGCCTTTTTCCTAATTGTATCGAAAAAAGGTTCATTACTCGGAGCTTCATAACACAGTGGACATCAGCGGCACCTGGTGGGCAAAACCTGAAAGTGCTTTGTGTATTTTTTTTGTCTTTTTACAGTTTTTAAACCTGTTCCAGTGCATTTACATGACATTTGAGGTTTAAATAAAAACTGAAAAAAGGAAATGGAAGAATACTTTGATGTCTGGATAATTTAATGCATTATATTAAAAGACATAACTGTAATATATTTTTAATTAATATATAATACACTTAGAATGTACCTTGATAAGGCACACTGGAGAAACTACACTTGTAATTCTAATTGCATTCACATTGTTGCTTTTTTCCCTTCACCATGTTATTAATCTGTTAATATACCAAATTTTAAAATTATATTATTCACTATTATTCACATCTTTCCAAGCAGGGTTTGTAACATGTTTACATGTATCACTAGTCCATTGCCTATTTTTCCATAGGCAAGGCTCATGTAGATATGCTGCATGGGGGATATGGAAGAATTTGATGAAAGAAATGTATGCTCATAAAGGTGAAGGTGCTTGTGTAAGGGGCAGGGGGCACATATTTAATGGACGTGGTTATGTACATGTGTAATTTAGTTTTTATTTAGGAATAAAAAAATTTCCACAGTGCTGGGGTTCAGTTGGTTATTTCAAAATATGTTGTCATAAGGCAACACTTTTACTGGATGTATGCCATGACAGTACACACATTGAACTATGAGGATATATATATATATATATATATATATATATATATATATATATATATATATATATATATAATTATTGTACACTCTTACAGAACTAATAAAATGCCATATGTCTAAAAGGCATAGTTTTCTTTCAAAGTTTATATTTTCTAAATAATAATTTTCTACTTTATTTGATGGCAAAAGTTCAAAGTGTTCCCAAACTTCAGAACGGCCTCTTTTTCTTACTGGTTCCATTCTAATATTTTATTATCTACTATCTATATCTTATCTATCTATCTATCTATATATGATCTATCTATATCTTATCTTATCTATCTATCTATCTATCTATCTATCTCTCTCTCTCTCTCTCTCTCTCTCTCTCTCTCGCTCTCTGTATCTGTATCTCCGCTAACAACCCTCGAACTGCGCGCCAGGATTTGCCGCTTTTGAATCTTTCCCTGAAGCAGTCACGTGGTTGTGTGCCAAAATGAAGCTTCGGACGTCATTGGTCACGTGATCTTTGTAGAACGAATCAAGCATCGGCTCAGTGATTCGAACCAATGCGTGTCGTTTTTTCAACACACGCCTCGAAGCTTCAGGTTCAAGGGTAGCACCACTAGGTAGAACCAATAAAATTACTCGGCGAGGAGTGAGCGTGAGCGTGGTCTATTTATACTGAATGGTAATCAATACTCAGGACTTCCTGGAGGTGTCTTGCGGTGTACCATGTGATCGGGAATGTGTGTGATGTCATGGTGAGGTGCGTTCTGGGTATTGTAGTTGGAAGCTTGGAAATCGCAGGTAGAGCTGAGTGAGGGGAACACAGGTGTGCTTTCAGCACCAGACATGACACCAGGATGGCTGTCCCGCACATTAAGAGTAGTAAAAGCAGCAGTATTATACTGTTTATTAGCACTTATATCAGTTTGTGTGGCATTAAATCACAAGCCGTACACACAGGGGTGTCCAACTTGTATCTGTGGACATTCTGCTTCCATGCTTTTCGGATGTGCAAAATACTGAATAATTAGTTTTTATTAACTGCAGTGTAAAAATACAGTGTAAAAATACAGTCAGTCCAGTACAGCTCTGCTTAACCCACCATCCTTCAGGATGCATGGAAGACAGTCATCCAGTCTTTCCTCTGTCCTGCACCAAGATGGTGGAACAAACTTCCACTGGGTGTCTGAACAGCAATTAGAGTCACATGTCTTTAAACTAAAAACAATTTACTCAAAGAGCACTTAAATTTAGCAACATATAAGCTTGATTTATCTTTTGGATTCAGACCTCTTCAAACTAGCTAAGGATATTTGCAAAGTAAACATCAAAGCACTTTTGTAAGTCACTCTGAATAAGGGTGTCTGCTACATGCAAGTTAAGTTAGAATATGTCTATTTTTCTCTACAAAACATGTTATATTCTTGAACAGAATCGCTCCATCTCAATCTCACCTACAACTGCCAGTTTCTGTTTCTTTCAGAATGAACTGTTTAAGGGCTCTGTAACTTTTATGCAAATAAGTTGTTGCTGGCCACACCATGTATATTCTGAGAATTTAAGACATGCTAGTGTTAACTTGTACTAAATGGCAAAATGCTAGTACATGCATAAAGGTCACATCATCAGTGCGATGCTACGTTGCTTCTGCTCTGCTCACCACTGGCCAAGTGTGGTTGCGTTGTTACTATTGCTCCCGGCACCTCCCCGGCTCTATCTTCCTGTTGTAGATGTGGCAACGACAGTGTCTCTTTCTACAATCTAATGATTATCTAAGAAATCCTGTATATAATTGCAAGTCTTTTTGTTCTTTATTGAAATAAGAAGAGCTGAAGAAACTTTGTCACCTGAAATTGTGGACATTGCAAGCGTTTTTTTGTGTAAATTTAGACCTTTGTTTGGCTGGAACTTTGGGCCTACTAGGCCTTGAAGGCTGAGTGCCAAACCATGCCACCTAAAGCCTCTAACAACACTGAGGAATACGTCACAGTGGCTCAAGTGCGTGAATTACTGGATCAGCAGAAGGATTTCTACAGAACCTTGCTTGAACAACAGGAAAGAACCTTCAAAGCTTGTGTACAGATCATAGTTGATTCTTCAAACAGGAGGATTGATGATCTATCAAAGCAAGTTTATGATTTCAAGGTGAGTCTAGAAATGACTCAAAAGGAGTTTGATGATTTTAAAGTTTTGTGTAAGACTTGGTCTAAAAACAGTGATGAAACCAGAGCAGATTTGGATACAGTATGCAAAAGCATGATCTCGCTCTCAGATAAGACAGATTCTTTAGAGGGCCAATCAAAGCAACACAATATTGTTGTCCATGGCATCAAAGAGTCGATTAAAGAGAAGGCATCTGAATCTGAAGAAAAAGTGAGAAAGCTCTTCAGAGAAAAATTACAGTTGGATCAGCTGAAGATAGAACTGGATTGTGCACACAGAACAGGGAAACTACTGTCCTCGTCAGAAAAACCTCGACCTATTATGGTCAGATTCCTGCGGCTGAAGGATAAACTTGCTGTTCTGGATAAAGCAAAGAACTTGAAAGGTTCCAACATCTTTATCAATGAGGATTTTTCTGAAGCTGTTCGACAAAGAAGAAAAGAACTGGTTCCAGAAATGAAGGCAGCTCGAGAAAGAGGTGACATTGCATACTTGAGATATGACAGACTCATTGTCCATCCACCTCAAAATCCATCACAGCAAAAAAGAAGAAATTAGCTTACTGATTCTTCACTAAATATTGACAGTAACTTTTTTAATTTACATATTTATATCATAATTTTTAATTATGAACTGTAAATGTGACTTTGAAAATCAGATCTTTGAACCTTTTGATCATGCTACAACTGATTCTTATACTTTGAATCTTGATCCAGATTAAAATTTTTTTTTCATCAGTTGATGTTTCTAATCTCTGCAGTTTTTATAATGAAATACAATTTAATGATTTATGTTTTTCTATGTCCTCTAGGGTATTTTCTACTTTTCATCTGAATATAAGGAGTCTTTCTAGTAACTATGATAATTTTATTCACTACTTATCTTCGCTTAAACACAAATTTTCGGTTATTGCTTTATCAGAAACATGGCTTACTCAGGATCTTAAAGATATTTTTAAATTTCCTAGTTATAATTATATGCATTATATTAGAGATAATAGGTCTGGAGGTGGAGTATCTCTGTTCATTCATGAAAATTATGAATTTAAAATTAGGAATGATCTTAATTTAAAGTCAGATGGGTTTGAGGCGGAATCTGTTTTTTTGGAACTTTTAGATGCTTTTAATGGGAAAAATGTAATTATTGGTGCTATTTATAGACCACCTGATATAGCTATCAAAGATTTCAATGAAAGTTTGTCGAGGTCACTTGACTTGATTAATGTAGAAGGCAAAATTTGTTATATATTAGGGGATTTCAACATAAATCTTTTAAAAAATAAATTAGATACTCAAGTAGAGGATTTTCTTAGTGTTCTCTATTCAAATTATTTTTTCCTCTTATTTATAAATCCACACGAGTTAACGAAAATTCAGCAACCTTGATAGATAATATTTTAACAAATTCTCTTAATGAAGGAATTAAATCTGGGGTTTTGTTGGCAGATCTATCAGACCATTTTCCGATATTTCAGTGTTCTTTAGTTAATTCTATTAAAGTTAAAGATACTAAGAACAATATTAATAAACGAATTATGAGTAAGTCAAACATTTGTAAATTTAGGAACATGCTCACTAGTACATCATGGTGTGATTTATATTATGAAAACAATGTTGAATTTGCATATCAAAAGTTTATGAATGTGATTAGTTTTAGTTTTAATGAATGTTTTCCAATTTGTACTTCTACTAAGAAAAACAGTAATGATTTTAATAAGCCTTGGTTTACTAAAGATTTACTAAGGATGTTGAGGAAAAAAAATGGTTTGTATAGAAAATATGTTGTAAATCCTACTCCTTTAACACATAGTACTTATAAAAACTATAGAAACAAGTATACTAATTTTATTAGATATGTGAAAAAGAAATATTTCAGTAAAAAAATTATGACTAATTCACAAGATACTAAAGCAACATGGAAAGTGATAAATCAGATGTTACAAAGGAAGAAAGCTGCTATAGAGGTACCATCAGTTATGTCAGATGGTGAAAATCATTTCAATAATCCATCTGATATTGCTAATCATTTTAACAGTTTTTTTGCAAATATTGGTTGTGAATTAGTAAATAACATTCCCTATTGTTATGGTAACCCACTGGACTTTATAACCAGAACTTTTCATGTTATATCTTCTTTTAAATCTGTTGATATCCAAGAAATAAGTGATATAATTGATGAATTAAAGATATCTTTAGCTGGTCATGACAATATTTCTGCATTTCTTGTTAAACAGGTGAAGCATGAAATATTGCAGCCACTAGCTTATATTTTTTCATTATCTTTAAAAACTGGTATTGTGCCATCAGATTTAAAAGTTGCCAAAGTTATTCCAATGTTTAAAGCAGATAACCCATGTTGTTTTAACAATTATAGACCTCAATATCAATTTTGCCATGTTTTTCAAAAATATTAGAAAAAATAATATATAAAAGGATTATTTTTCATTTAGATTCTAATTCAGTTTTTTACAAACATCAGTATGGTTTTCGGAAACATCATTCTACTTATATGGCTCTGCTTCATCTGACTGACAAAATTACCTCTGCACTAGAAAAAAGTAAATTTGTTTGTAGTATTTTTTTAGACCTTTCAAAGGCATTTGATACAGTTAACCATCATATATTATTAGAAAAGTTACATAAATATGGTTTTCAGGATACTACATATAATCTTTTAAAAAGCTATATCTCAGATAGAAGGCAGTTTGTTTGTGTAAATGGTTGTTATTCTAGTAGAGCTGAATTGCTTTGTGGTGTCCCACAGGGTTCTATTCTAGGACCATTGTTATTTCTTATTTATATTAATGACTTGTCTAATGTTTCATATTTTTCCCCAATAATGTTTGCAGATGATGTAACTCTAATAAATAGCCATTCAAATTTTGATACATTGATTAAGGATGCAAATACTGGTTTAGCTGCTTATGTAACCTGGTTTAAATTAAATAAACTTGTTTTAAATATAAAAAAGTCAAATTACAGTTGTGGTCAAAAGTTTACATACACTTGTAAAAAAACATAATGTTATGGCTGTCTTGAGTTTTCAATAAGTTCTACAACTCTTATTTTTCTGTGATAGAGTGATCGGAACACATACATGTTTGTCACAAAAAACAGTCATAAAATTTGGTTCTTTCATAAATTTATTATGGGTCTGCTGAAAATGTCACCAAATCTGCTGGGTCAAAAATATACATACAGCAACAAAATTTGTCAATTTTGGTGATGTAGCGAGTTGTGTCAATCAAATTAGCTTCATATCATGGCCTCTTCACTTCTTGTAAGTGATTCTGATTGACTACAGCTGTTGACTTCTCATGAGCCCATTTAAATAGGGCTCATTTGACCCAGTGATTAGACTCAGCTAAAAAAGCTACAATGGGAAAGTCAAAGGAACTCAGTGTGGATCTGAAAAAGCGAATTATTGACTTGAACAAGTCAGGGAAGTCACTTGGAGCCATTTCAAAGCAGCTACAGGTCCCAAGAGCAACTGTGCAGACAATTATACGCAAGTATAAAGTGCATGGAACAGTTGTGTCACTGCCACGATCAGGAAGAAAACGCAAGCTATCACATGCTGCCGAGAGGAGATTGGTCAGGATGGTCAAGAGTCAACCAAGAATCACCAAGAAGCAGGTCTGCAAGGATTTGGAAGCTGATGGAACACAGGTGTCAGTCTCCACAGTCAAGCGTGTTTTACATCGCCATGGACTGAGAGGCTGCCGTGCAAGAAAGAAGCCCTTGCTCCAGAAAAGGCACCTTAAGACTCGGCTGAAGTTTGCTGCTGATCACATGGACAAAGATAAAACCTTCTGGAGGAAAGTTCTCTGGTCAGACGAAACAAAAATTGAGCTGTTTGGCCACAACACCCAGCAATATGTTTGGAGGAGAAAAGGTGAGGCCTTTAATCCCAGGAACACCATGCCTACTGTCAAGCATGGTGGTGGTAGTATTATGCTCTGGGGATGTTTTGCTGCCAGTGGAACTGGTTCTTTGCAGAAAGTAAATGGGATAATGAAGAAGGAGGATTACCTCCAAATTCTGCAGGAAAACTTAAAACCATCAGCCCGAAGGTTGGGTCTTGGGCGCAGTTGGGTGTTCCAACAAGACAATGACCCAAAATACACATCAAAAGTGGTAAAGGAATGGCTAAACCAGGCTAGAATTAAGGTTTTAGAATGGCCTTCCCAAAGTCCTGACTTAAACCCCATTGAGAACATGTGGACAGTGCTAAAGAAACGGGTTCATGCAAGAAAACCATCACATTTAGCTGAACTGCACCAATTCTGTCAAGAAGAGTGGTCAAACATTCGACCTGAAGCTTGCCAGGAGCTTGTGGATGGCTACCAAAAGCGCCTAGTTGCCGTGAAAATGGCCAAGGGACATGTAACCAAATACTAATGTTGCTGTATGTATATTTTTGACCCAGCAGATTTGCTGACATTTTCAGCAGACCCATAATAAATTTATGAAAGAACCAAATTTTATGACTGTTTTTTGTGACAAACATGTATGTGTTCCGATCACTCTATCACAGAAAAATAAGAGTTGTAGAACTTATTGAAAACTCAAGACAGCCATAACATTATGTTTTTTTACAAGTGTATGTAAACTTTTGACCACAACTGTATATAATTTTTAGTGGAAGAAAAATGTATTCTAAAAGCTTATCAAAAATTACAATTGAATCTATGGTGTTGCCTAAAGTGTCAAGTTCTAAGTCTTTTGGGAAAACTTAAGTTGGAAAGAGCAAATAGACTGGGTTAGTAGAAAAATAAATAAATCTATTGGTATAATAAGGAGGGTTAGTTATCTGGTTAACACAAAATGTCTTCTTACTCTTTATTATAGTCTTATTTATCCATATCTTTCATATTGTAATATAGTTTGGGGGAGTACATATTCTACTAGTCTTAGTAAAATTCTGGTTCTTCAGAAACGATTTGTCCGTATTGCAACACGATCACATCTAAATACTTCATCTGCTCCTTTATTTCAGAAACTTCAAATTCTCTCTATTTATAATATTAATATATTCCAAATATGTATTTTTATTTTTAAAATTTATTCGAATCAGGAAAATTTTCCAGAACAATTTATAAATTATTTTATTACAAATGCAGAAATACATAAGTATTCAACCCGTCAGTCTTTAGATCTCCATCTTCCTAAATTTCTTTCTTGTAGAGGTCAGTATTCAATAAGGTATAGGGGGACAAAACTGTGGAATAATTTTAATCATTTGGCAAAAAAATGTACATCTGTAAAACATTATAAAAGATGTTTAAAAGATCATCTGATGAATGTATTGTGAATATATTTTTTTGTTACATGTTTAAATTGTGATATTTTTTTTGTTTTGTTTGTTTGTTTTGATGTTATATTTGTTATAATAGATTTTGATATCATTTAGGTAGAGGCATTTTTTAAGCCCATGTTAGGTTTTTGCCTCTACCTGCACTATTTTGTTTATTGCTATTTCCAGTTTGTGTTTATTGTTTTTATTGGTGCAAATAAATAAATAAATAAATAAATAAATGCTGAGCATCGCCTGCTGATAATAGACAGTGTTTTATAAAACACATACCATCTGTGACCAGTGATTTTGGTGTGTGGCTTAGCTACAGCATCTGTAGACATGAATCTGTCTTAATGCCAGAATAACACATTCTTTGAGTGTGGGAAGTGTTGCACAGCTCAGGGTATTCCTATTTTTTTTTTTTTATTAAAAAATGATTAATCCATCTTTTTTTTCTCTTGGTGGCATGAGTTCCACTTAATCTGTGTGTAAACACAACGCTTTTTGCAGAGCTGCGAGGCCACACCGCAGGGCATGTCTGCTGTGAAATATGTGCTTTTAACATGCTGTTGACTGCATCCAGCCACACATTGGAATTATTGTGCACCTGGATTGCTTCTCGGACTTGGCCTCATGCCAGCTGCATTACCCCATTCATTCCTTTGGAGGAAACACTTGAAAGACATTTCCAGACTATTTAGCTTTACAGGATGTGAGCACGAGCCAAGCTGTGCTTTTTGCAGGAACAGGAAGAACATGTTACATTACCGAACAGAAAACTCCCAGCTTTGATTATCTCAGTGATAACGTAATAAAGCAGCCATGGCCTTATCTTAATTATCGGTACTTACAGTGCAATTTATAGGCTGTGTGACAGGCCACATATACAATCACAGGCCACGCTGCATCAAAAAGCGACAGAGCGCCCAGACTCGTTTAAAAAGCACATATCAGGTATATGGATCAATGCCTGTCAGGGTTCAATCAGAATATATATGCCCAGCTGATGCTATAAACTCCACTTTGTGCTCTATGCAGCCTGAGTTCCTTTTCCTGGTAGCAGTGCTGCCAAGCTTGCTGTTTGAGGTTTGATAGTTGACACTGTGTTCATGGGTGGCATGGGATTTAGAGGCCTGTGTACACTCAGACTCCATCTGCTGGAGTCGTGGCTCTTATTAGGAATAATATACAGTTAAAAAAGGTAAAGTCAGACCAACTGAATATTATAAAGTCACTGCCCTGCTGAAATACAACCCTGTGAGCAGGCATATATCATTCCTTGATCCACAGTGTCACCTGTGTACCACAAATACATCATAGAAGGTACAGTATTACCACCTACAGTGGACACAAGTGTCCCCCAGTGCAGTGTTCTTTAGCTTCAATGGGACATAATATTAATTCCTGCTCCATGACAGGGCTGCTTTTGGGTGGATATTTTCTGAGTAAAATTCTACTTGGAGGCCAGTATTGGCAGTTTAATAAGTGCTTCTAATCATATGGGGCCCTGAGTCAAATTACGCTTGGAGGCCAGTATCCACTTCACTTAATATTAGTTATGTAATATAGGCAATAAAATATTCAGTACATTGTTATATACGCCACCATGAACATGGTGGCCAGTGGTGTTAAGTTTCAGACACCTCACAGCTTAAACAGGGATGCCTATTCTCAAACCATCCCCAGAGGTAGTAAAGACTGAACTTCTGGTTATACCAGTGAAACCATCTTTCCAACACAACTTCACTATCAAATCAAATCAAATCAAATTTATTTGTATAGCGCTTTTTACAACTGGTGTTGGCACAAAGCAGCTTTACAGAAACATGATTACAGGACAAAGAGTCAGGCAAAAGATTAAACATAGAGAATATATAATACAGAACCCCCAGTGAGCGCGGAGGCAAGGAAAAACTCCCTCAGAGCTGCAGGAGGAGGAAAAACCTGTGGTGGTGGATGGAGAAGAGCTGACTTCAGAAACTTCCAGTCTGGCCAGACAGAGGACATGAGAGCCTGAGGGTCCAACATCCCTCGGTATCGGGTCAGACAGGTGGGCAGTCAGTAACTCGGAGGAAGGCAGAGAGATGGAATTAGTTTTGACTGGATTTATGCAAAACAGAGAATATAAAACATTATCAGAGTGTGGCAAATGACTCCGGCAGATCTAAATAAAACAGCCTAACTAAAGGCAGAGAGCCAGAAGGTAACATAGACATGGAGGCTCCCTGAAACACCGGCATCCACCCACTCCACCGTCCACAAACCTGAGTGACCGTGTGCAGTGGGAGAACAGCAGCACCAGCATCTCAGTTTACCACAATTTCCTCTGTCCATGAACCCCTGAATCTGCAGCCTTATCTAAAGGAAAAAAACATTAATTACCAAAAGCTAAACTAAACAAGTAAGTTTTCAGTCTAGACTTAAAGATTGAGACTGTGTCTGAGTCCTGAACATATTCGGGGAGATTATTCCAGAGTTGAGGCGCTTTATAAGAGAAAGCTCTTCCTCCTGCAGAGCTCCTCTGAATTTTAGGGACTACTAAGAAACCAGCACCCTGAGATCTAAGTAATCGCGGTGGTTCATAATAGGAGATGAGGTCTCGTAAATACTCAGGAGCGAGCCCGTGTAGGGCTTTATACGTTAACAGGAGAATTTTATAGTCTATGCGGAATTTGACTGGAAGCCAGTGCAGTGCTGATAGTACTGGACTAATATGCTTAAATTTTCTAGTTTTAGTAAGGACCCTGGCTGCAGCATTTTGAACGAGCTGAAGTTTATTTAAGTTACTGCCGGAACATCCAGACAGTAGCGCATTACAATAATCTAGCCTTGAGGTAATGAAGGCATGGACTAATTTTTCTGCGTCATGCAGTGATAGGGCATTTCTTAGCTTGGCAATATTACGGAGGTGTAGAAAAGCTGTTCTAGTAACATTAGATATGTGTTTATCGAATGCTAGATCTGAATCTATAATAACTCCAAGGTTTTTAGCTGCTGAACCAGGGGTGGCTGAGAAGTCGGCCAGATTTAGCATCAAGTCTGATAATTTATTTCTAGCAGCTTTGGGGCCTAATAGGAGAACTTCTGTTTTATCACTATTTAATAGGAGGAAGTTGTGCGACATCCATGATTTTACATCTTCTACACAATCCTCGATTTTCTTTAATCTCACTCTGTCGTCAGGTTTGGCTGATATGAAGAGCTGAGTGTCATCCGCATAACAATGAAAATTCACGTCATGTTTTCTAATAACTTTGCCCGGTGGGAGCATATATAATGTAAATAATAACGGTCCTAATATAGAGCCTTGTAGAATTCCATATCTTACCTTGGTATAACTGGAAGACATATCATTTAACCTCACAAACTGATAGCGGTCGGTTAAGTACGATGTAAACCATGATAAGGCAGTTCCGGTTACACCGACCATGTTCTCTAGTCTTTCTAAAAGGATAGTATGATCTATTGTATCAAAGGCTGCGCTCAGATCGAGAAGTACGAGTAGGGAAACACAGCCTTGGTCGGCGGCCGTAAGTAGATCGTTTGTTATTTTAACTAAAGCTGTCTCAGTGCTATGATAAGGCCTAAATCCAGATTGAAATTTCTCATAGATTTGGTTTCTTTGCAGGTAAGAGCAAAGTTGTTGGGCTACAGCTTTTTCTAAAATCTTAGAAATAAATGGTAAGTTTGAAATATGTCTATAGTTAGACAGTACAGTAGGATCAAGATTTGGTTTCTTGATCAGAGGTTTTATTACAGCTGTTTTAAAGGCTTTGGGTACATGGCCCAGGGTGAGCGATGAGTTTACTATCATTAACAGAGGTTTAATTATATCTGGCAGTACCCGTTTTAGTAATTTTGTGGGAACAGCATCAAGTGTGCAGGTTGTGCTGTTTGAAGAGGAGAAAATTTTCTCTAGTTCTAGCTGTGGAAGTGGGTTAAAGACTTCCAACCTAACTTCAGTAACAGGGTTTTGTTCTAGATCAGCCAGACCAGATGACAGAGAGGATGTAATATTTATCTGTTTAATTTTATCCCGAATGTTTTCAATTTTACTATCGAAGAAGTCCATAAAATCGTTGCTGGTGTGAATGGCTGGAATCTGAGGTTCAGTACCTGCCTGGCTTTTAGTTAATTTGGAAATAACACTAAAGAGAACTCTAGGATTATTTTTATTTATCTCGATCTGTGAGGCCAGATATGCTGAGCGGGCTTTATTAAGTTCTTTTCTATATTTTACAAGACTGTCTTTCCACGCAGAGTGAAACACTTCCAGTTTAGTTGATCGATATTTACGCTCTAAATTTCGTACTAACTGCTTTAAGTTACGAGTTTGATCATTGTACCACGGTGCAAGCTTTATCTGTCTCTCTATTTTGTGTTTAAGGGGTGCTACAACATCTAAGGTAGAGCGAAAGGTATTTTCTAAACCTTCGGTTAGTTTGTCTAGTTCTACTGGGTCTATAGGAGAATATATTAGAGTTGATAAGTCTGGAACCTTATCTGTAAATTGTTGGGCTGTAAAAGGCGTAATTGAACGTTTTACAGAGTAGCTAGGGGATGTACATATATTATGACTAAGATGTAATTTAAATGAAAGAAGGTGATGATCTGAAATTGCGGAGGTTTGCGAACGAATATTCGGGTTATCTATGCTCACACCCAGGGTCAAAACTAAATCCAGAGTATGATTACAGTAATGAGTAGGTCCTGTTATATTTTGAATAATACCAACTGAGTCTAAAATCGATGTGAATGCCTTTTTTAATGGATCATCCAATTTTTCAAAATGAATGTTGAAGTCTCCAACTATAATCACTTTATCACTACTTACTGCTAAGTCTGTGACAAAATCACTAAATTCTTTAAAAAATTCTAAATAGGGCCCTGGTGGTCTGTAGATATTAATTAAAGAAAATGCATTCTTTTTTGTAACTGGATTAATTATACTGGTGTAAAGAAGCTCAAAAGAAGTAAAATTATTATAGTGTTTCTGATTGCTAACTAAGGTACTTTGGAAAAGTATGCAGACCCCACCTATTCTACCGGACAATCTCGGATTGTGTATATAATTATAGCCTGCAGGGGTGGCTTCATTTAATGCTACATATTCATTTAGCCTAATCCAGGTTTCTGTCAGACACAGAATATCGAATTTCTGATCAGTTATGATTTCATTCACTAGAACTGCTTTTGAATTTAGAGATCGGATATTAAATAAACCAATCTTTAGGTTTGAAGTGTTAGTACTACAGTCTGGATATGATTGTTTAATATAAGTTAAGTTATTTGGGTTTACTGTTTTAGTTTTTTGAGGTTTTTGTTTGACTCGGGGGACAGACACAGTCTGAATACATTGGTATCTAGGTAACGTCTCTTTGCAGCTCGCAGACGGTCGGTTAAGCCTCTCTGTCTGCGGCCTGGTCCCGGCTCTGGATTGTCAGCAGCTTCTAATACTACTCTGCCGACTAACTAAAAGACTATGAGCTATGCTGCATGAAAGTAAGGCAGCACCCTCCCGCATGGGGTGGACACCATCCCTACCTAAAAGACCAGGCTTGCCCTCAAAGTGTAGCCAGTTATCTATAAAGCCCACATGATTTTCTGCACACCACTTGGACATCCAGCGGTTCAGCGAAGAAAGCCTGCTGTAAGCTTCATCACCACGCCTCATTGGGATGGGGCCAGAGCAGATTACTTCCTCGGACAGCGTCTGGGCCTGTTTAATCACCTCTTTAACATTAGCCTTAGTTACTTCAGACTGCCGCAGACGAATATCATTGGCCCCTACATGAATGACTACCCTCGAATATCTCCTATTCCCTAACAGCCTGAGGTTGCCACTAATGTCCGGTGCTCTGGCTCCCGGTAAACAAGTAACTGTTGCCGCTGGTGCCCCTAAAGGAGTAGCTAATTTCACGTGTCAGACGATAGAATCTCCTATCACCAGAGTACCTTTAACAGGCTCCTCAGTTGGTGCTTCACTGAGCGGGGCAAACCTGTTTGACACGTGAACTGGGTGTTCAGGTGGGCTGGCTGTGGCCTTTGCGGTAGCATTAGCCTTAGCCTTTCGACTATGCCGCCAAGACGTTACCCATTCGCCCCGCTGTGAGGGCTCTAAGGCCGGAGTCGAGGGGGTACTAACTCTCCCTGAGACACCCGGGGCTGCTAACAGTGAATCCTGCTGTCTATCCCTTATTAAACCCCGGACGTGCAGCTCTAACTTATTGACCTTATCCACCAAGGTGCTAACTATCTCACACTTAGTACAAATACCACTATTGTTACCAGTATCGGTGGACAAGGGATCTAAGCTATACATGCCACACTCTAAACAGGAGTAAACCTGAGCAGAAGCCATGGAGAAAAAAGCACTCACCTTGTTTCAGTTGAAATTAGAAACTTACACAAACAAACTGCAGCAGCAAACAGCTAATCCAGCAAACCTGAGGAAAAAAGTCTATAAAAGTACACTGATAGTGGATTAATAGGTGTGTAGAGCAAAGAGGAAGCAGACTAAAAGTGGATTAGTAAGTGTGAAGAGAGTAAAAGAGAAGAAAACAGAGAAAAGTGTAGAAGCTGAAGATTAAAGCAAGCTTTCAGCAGCAGAGCAGCACAGCAGCACAGCAGCACACCAGCACAGCAGCAGACCAGAGCAGGGAGCAGAGCAGGGAGCAGAGCAGGGAGCAGAGCAGGGAGCAGCATCGACTCTCTCTCTTTCTCCCCGACAAAGGTTGCTAGGAACCTGGGTGTTATGATTGATGACCAGCTCTCCTTTACGCGCCATGTGGCCTCAGTTGCTCGCTCCTGCCGCTTTGCGCTGTACAACATAAAAAAAAAACAGGCCACCCAACTCCTATTACAAGCAGTGGTCATCTCACGCCTCGATACTGCAATACCCCCCGGCCTGTGTAGTAAAACCACTCCAAATGATCCAGAATGCAGCAGCACGTCTGGTCTTCAACCAGCCAAAACAGGCACATGTCACCCCGCTGCTCATTGAGCTCCATTGGCTACCAGTTGATGCTCACATCAAATTCAAAACTCTTACAATCGCCTACAAGGTGATGATAGAACAGGCTCCTTCCTACCTGCACTCAGTGTTGGGAAGGTTACTTTTAAAATGTAATCCCTTACAGATTACTGATTACATTACTCAAAATGTAGGATTACTTACAATATTGTCGTTTTTTTAAAGCCTGAATGAATGTGGCAACCACATATTGCATATTATTGTTTTATATTTCTTTCCAGTTAACAAATAGATAAACAAATAAAACAGCCTTTTCAATCACCCTATAAAAATTCTTATGAAACCATTTCATCAAACAATTTTATGAAACACTTCTATAAATTGATGATAAAACCATTAAAAACCATTAAAAACCAAACAATGTTTGCAGGTTTGCCACTTTCTGCAGGTGGATTTTTTGCCAGGATTTTCACATAACCATTTCCTTGACTGCTTTATAACCAGAAATATATGAAGATGTGTGTCTGCTGGAGCTGCAGCGGGTGTCACCCCTCCCCTTCCTACCCCTCCTCCCGTCTCGCTGCCTGCACTCACACAGACACCGCTGCACACACACATAGGGAGGAGTGTTCCCTGTCATATCAGAGCATTTATTTGTTTGTATTTATTTAAAATGTCCGCTGAGTCGATTTCCATGCCAGGGCATGGCAGGCTCTCGTCATCAGGCTCCATTGCGCGGACTAGCACTGTCTGATAAACAGTTGAGGGTGTCTGACGTGAGTGATACCTCATTAACATTCTGACCAGGAGGTTGTGAATCATACACAGTAAAATTGAAAGTGTTAAATTAACTCTGAAAGAGTTAAATTTAACACTGCCTCGGATAACATATGGTCCCACTCGCTACAGTGTTAAATTAACTCTATCAGTAGAGTTAAAATTTCAGAGTAAATTTAACACTTATTAGAGTCAAATATTAACTCTAGCTAACACTCTTTAGTGTTAGCAATTTTTTACTCTGCAGGTAAAATAACTCCCAGTGTTAATTTTAATTAACACTTAATTGTGCTACACTAGACAAGTGTTAATTTATATATACACTCCATTTGTGTTCATTTCAGTTTACTCTTATTTGAATTAATATGAATTAACTCTGTACTGAAGAGTTGTCAGTCACTTAACAATTGTGACTAAGAAAAAATTATCTATGTAAAACAAAAGAAACATCAGCGCTGATTTCAATTAATTGTAAAAACTTTATTTCAACTTTTCATTCCTCAAATGACATTTTGCAGAACACTATTCCAAAGGCCACATTTAACACGTGTAAAAACAGCGTTATTAAAAAACAACAAAAACAAAAAGATTCTTAAAGTGAAATCCCAAAAAAAACATATTGCCACCTGCAATAACATTTGTGACATTAATTTAAAATAAAGTCACAGGAAAAAGTGTCATTGATGAACAACCACCAGCCTGAAAAATTAAGCTACTGAAAATAGCAGTATGGTACAACAAACCAACTGTGATCATCCATTTTGTAAATCATTTGCAAATCAAACGGTCGGTGATACACAAGTTCCTTGATATCAATAACAGCGAACTGCTTTTTTAGGAAAGCAACTTGAAATGCATGAAAATGCTCATTAAAACACAAGGTCTCCAATGCTGTAACAACTAAAAGTACTTGCTGATCTTTGACTATGATGCAGTCTATTTTCTGGAAAACAGGCATTTCTTGAACAACATCCGTACAAACCACCAAATCGGGACGATATTCATCCCCATGGTACTTTATCCATTTGACTGATAACACAGAGGAGTTGAGAAACACATTTAATTTGAGAGCAATCTCTCTACCCGCAGTGAAATCTGACAATGAAATTTCCTTCCCTGGACCAATTGTCAACTTATTCTGGCTGAAACATTCCCAGTTGTATGACATATGATGCTGGTGTTTCCTGGCTAAGCTCAATGTTATATTTTTGAAGCATTTCAGTTGTCTCTTAAAAAAATTGTGTTTTGCTTCAAATCACATACACCACATGTGAATTACAGGACCAATTTTTCTAATGCAACGGGGATAGTGTATCATGAAATGATGTTTGGGTAAAATATTTTTTTCAGGAAACAGGCTTTTGAAAAGGCGATGATGTTCAGAAATCAAATGTTTCAAATAGACAGTGATGCCCTCAGTCAACATTGGTGCAAAAACTTATGTTAACTATCTGTAATAACAGCAACAACAGATGCCAGTAACAGTCGTTTAACCCCACTAAGTCACCAAATAGTAGCGGCATATTCCGCAGGAGACACCATGACTGTATAGCATTTAGGCCCAGATCATTGCTCCCATCATCTAATTTCACTGCAGGTGGCTGGTTCCTCCTTTCCACAAATCCATAGTTGAAACACTGTATTCTACCACTTAGCTCCTCATAAGAAATGATGTTTTGAGTAATATGCTTCAATACAAGCTTTACCTCAAACTGTGCAACACCTTCCAAGATATCATGCATAACATCCACTGAAAAACTATCAATGGTGTGGAAGTACTCAAGTGAATTCAATAAACAGTTGCTTTTAACACCATATACATTTGACTGTTCAGGGTTGCGCTCAATGGACAGACAGTGTTCCTCATGCTGTTCTGTAGTTCTGAAAGACACACTTTCTTCAGAAAATACAGTCTGAAAATCTTCCCTATCTGTGAGGCAAAAGCGACAACAGTTTTTTGCACTGAATGACTGAACAAAGCCAAATAAGCTGTGGAGACCTAGGTTATCACCCGTCATTTGAACAACAGTTCCATGTATGCGCCCACCCAAAGCTGGGATGTAAATGCCCTCACTTTCAAGAAACTTAAGATCTCTAACAAGAGGTTCCAAAATTGAGCTAAACCCATACGTCTTAATGTCTTGAGAATGAAAGAGAGCACACAAGTGTATATTAAACAAACATGAATTGTATCTGGGTGAAAAGTTTCTTAAGGTAAAATAAATACCTCCTAATTTATGTATACCCCTTTTAGACCCTAATGGACTGGCAGTTTCAAAATCGTCGTAAAACAACTGAATCTGTAATGCATTTTTTTCTTTACTAAATATCCATATATACGATCACTACGTAAACATGTTTGGCTTAGCATATCACTAGTGTGTGGATGTTTAAAAATGGACTGTATCGTTTCCAAGATGGGTATATAAGTAAACTTGTCACTTACAACAACCTGGTCATATGTTCCTGTGGTTTTGTTTCTCCTTTTATCAAACCTAACACCAAGTACTTTCTCTACAGGATTAACTGTGCTCCATTTATGAGAAAAATAACTGCTTCGCTTTGCCTCAGAATTTAATTGTGTGAAAGGGTTTTCAATTTCATTTAAAGACTGCTCAACTTGACTGACACATTCTGTATTTTCTGAAGGTAAGTGTTTGAGCTGTCTCTCTAAACTGACTTTGGATGTCATGTACAATTTCTTCTAGAGAACAAACCAAATTGTTCACTGTGCCCTGACTAACTCCTGCAGCCTGAACCTGCGCAACAGCTGAGGCACACATATCCAGAATATTTTTGTTAGACACTTCAGGTAATGAAATGGTGTTTGGACTCAAATCATCGAAATCTTCCTGTACAACATCAATACCAATTTGTCCCTCTTTAATTTCCTCATTATATGTTTGCATTGCAATTTTATGTTCATGTACTCGTTTAACATGCTTTCGAAAACCAGAAAATGTACCAGACACATGGAAACATCCTACTTCTCCACGTTTCAATCTGAGTGTTTTACCTGGACACAGCCCATGAATTACCTTGAAGTGTCGAACAAGCAAATTGCCATTTGAATGATGCGACTGGCATATGAAACAAATCATCTTTGCAGTCCTTTAAAGCACTACGTTTACTGTAAAAATCTAGCCCTCAACTCAGCAACTCTTGGGCTTTCCTTTACTTTCCCAATGTCTATCTTGTAGATTGTGGTCTGAATAAATGTGTACATGTTACGCAGGCTCTCACAGTAAGCAGTACCAAAGACAAAATGTGCTTTAAACAACTCATCAAAGGCACAAAGAGAACCAGCTGCCTTACATGGGATTGCCACCTTGTCCACTACAATGTAGAATGCATGAATGCGACTTCTGGATGTACCAACTGCAAGAATGTAGGGCTGACGTCTTTCTTCAATGGAGTCGAGATGTTCCTGAATGCTGGTTCCTGCCTTAAATAAATAATAAATAAATAAATAAATAAATAAGCAAACACACAAAAAAACTCAATTACTGCTCAAAAATTATAAGATAAACAAAAAGTCTGGTACTAATGCCCCATTAGATACAATAATTTAAAAGGGTAGAGAGAGAGAGAAAAAAAAAAACCTTTCTAAAGACAACAAGATACCCCATGGCCTGGGTAGCAGACATCCTGCCTGTTTTTTTGCGGCCTTGTGCAGAAGGTGGGAGTAAATGAAGCAGCAGCATGAGTGAAGAGAGGTCGCTATCCCATCCTAACATGCAACATACAAATGACAAAAGATTAGCAATTAAGGCAAAACTGAGGAGGATAACAGAAAATTATAGATTAAATAAATCTGAAGTCTACCTAACAAATCCATTTCGTCCTGGTTTTCTTCCACTGTCAACTCTGTAGCTTCAATCAGTTCTTGAACTTCATGTGAATGAGAGTGACCTTTGCTCTGCTGGATGACTTTATCTTTGAATGTGGTTGGCCATTTCTCAAGGAACTTTGCAGAAGTACTCTCACCAAACAGCAACACAAAGTCTTGCTCAATCTGGGAAGAAAAAAAAAGACAATGACAATGACTTAAAATACCAAAAATTGTTGTCTTATAAACACTGTTTTAACAACCTGTATGAGAGGAATACCTACCAGGCCCTTTACATCTTTAAACCGAGGAAACACAGAGAGCATATCAGAGCATTTCTGCGGGTCATGGACCAATGAGTAAGCCTTAGAACTTCATTTATATAAGTTAGAAACTTAATCAGTTTAATACACTTATATTTTTCTTAGATAAACAAATCCATAGGAAAAAACCTACCCATGAGTCATTTCTGCAGTCAACATATTGACCATTTGTCTTCTGGTTGTGTCGGTCAACGTCTTAGTTCGTGTGTATTCTTTAATTACCCTATCTCCTCCAGGTTTCTTCAAAAGTATATTTTCAATCAGCTACAAATGAAGCAAAATGTAATCAAATTATGGAATTACAATCTGATGAGTTAATTCAGACTGCTGAAAATCTTTGCATTTAAATCATATATAGGAAGCAGAAAGGAAACTTTTAATCAAATTTTATACAGGACACTACAACAAATGGAAGAAAAATATGGAGAATTAAGCATTTGAATAAAGATAAAAGTACTTACTCGTTCAGCTTCACACTCTTCTCTCTGCCGTTTATTTGAAGGTAGGATGACTGTGTCATCTGAATCACAACAAGACAGATTGCCCGAGGAGTCCAGCGATTCATCTGGGGAGACTTCTGGTGACAGAGCATCTTTGTATAAAACATAAGTAAAATTTGCTTCAACATTCTTACCAAAAAAACATTAAATAGTATTTGGTTTCAAGGTAGCATTTAACCATCATGTAGCTACTTCTCCCACACAAAAACAACTCTGCAGCTTGGAATAAAATACTGAATAACTAACACTAAGCCAACTTTTGAATACTGAGCTTAATTAAAGTGGTGCAAAGTTGTTAGCACATTAAATAATTGTTAATATTGTAATGAGATTGTTAAAAAAACATTTTCAGAGCATCAAAGACAGATCAGACAATTACTTCATACATGCACAAACCATTAAACACCAATAAACCTTGCCAGCCAGAAACAATATTTTAATAATTTATTTCTCACATCATTATCATGACCACTTTGTCATATTATTTTGCCAATATCATGCAGCCCTAGATGTTGGGGTGAATCATCTTTTATGAGCCTTGTTAGATGTATTTTCAACATATTTCATTTCATTTCCATATTTATCCTCTTTAGCGCCAAGCCTATTTTGAACAATTTCTGCCTGAAATTACATACTCACATTTGAAGGCTTATCACTCCAATATTAAATAATTCAGAGTCAGTTCTATGAATTCATATTACTAAGAAGCCTTTACACAATTCATTTAAGAGACTTTAATTATTCAATTGAACATGTAATGGCCAAAATATGGGTAAAACCAGGAAATATTTTAGACGCTTTTCAGATTTTCTATTTTATTTTTTTATTTCCATACATATAAAATGAACTATTTATATGGATTACATGTTTTGGCAGCTCTACATTTTGCTATAATGTGTTTACAATCATCATATAAAATCATAAACTGCTGCCTCTTACTGGTTAGATATTATTGTGATCTGAAGCAGTAATGGTATTTTCTTTCTCCAAAGGACTGGAAACTTAATAATAATAAAAACTACCACTTTAATAACTCATTTTGCAGTAATAAGGCTGTTTTTGTGTGGTCTACTCCTATACAAACAGAAAACCGCAGTGTCTCTTTAACAGAGCGCTTTCTGCAGAGTGGGAAGTCTGAGAGACAGTATCTGTGGCCAAGCAGCACGCACCCCCCTTTCAGCTGGCTGAACTCGACACCCGATTGGCTGACAGACCTCATTTGCATACCGCAGTAGAGTCTGTTGTGTAAGCAGACACCGCACACGTGGCTGAGGGTCGAATAAAACGCTTTTAATAAGGAGTTAAAGTTTATATAAACTTGTTTCTGCCTGAAATGATTTAAAGCTCTGGTTGTATATAAATGGGGATTATAGGAGACTGGATTGATGGATTCTCTTAAGTTTTGAAGGTAAGAGAGTGGGGGATGCGCTGGTGGGGGTTGAGGGGGGGGGGGGTGGGGGGGGTGTGGTGTCCTTAGGAAACCCCAGGACGAAACCGAGCAGGTTTTAACTGTAAACAGGCGCTGCAACGCGCTCTTTCAGCTCTAATTCAAGCACAGTTCCGGAATCCGGAGAGCCAGACGGTTCGAATGATGTATAACATGACCGCATTCGACCAAATATGAACGTACGATAAACGCAAATATGAAAGATATGAATCATATCTTTATGAAACTAGGCATATTTCGCCATAAATGTTTATTTTCTGAAAGGAGATACTGCTATATAGGCTAGACACGTGAAAAGCAGAGATTCTAAGCTTTAAAATGGTACATTGGGTGTCTATATTGAGCCTATAATTGTTCATAACTATTCATAAACACAGCCAGATATTATTTTTCATAAATTTCGGGCGTGTTAAGAGGTTAAATATAAATATATAAAAAAATAAATAAGTCATACCTAACTCCAGAAAATGTTTTAATGTCAAATCTGTGATCTTCATGTACTTCTGCTCTGTTTTGTACTTCACTCTCACCAACATCCTACAGAAAAATTCATGTCAACACACACACACACACCAGATTAACAATTAAAATTATTGTAATTGTTCACAATTTTATTTATTTAAAATATTAGAGTATTAGATTAGAATATTATATATATCTTAAAAAGTGGTGCCTGATTAAAATACATAAATAAATAAAACACACTTGTAAAGTTAGCTACCCGCTAAGGCTAGCTCTATACCTGGTTATGTTAGTATGTTACCCAGCTAACGCTAGCTGGCTAACCGCTAACCCTAGCTGGCTAACCGCTAACGCTAGCTGGCTAACCGCTAACGCTAACTTGCTGCTGCTCTCTGCGAACGAGCGCCGCTGTTGTACGTGGCCTAGCCCCCCTACTCTAGGCGGCCGAACTCACCGCGGCTCAGCGCCGCTGCCCTCGCTTAAAATGCGCCTTATATTCACTAAACTAGAGTGAAACTAGCTTTAGTTTTACTATAGCACTAAAATTCGAACTCTCTCTAAGTTAAATCCGAATAAAATTTGTCTCTTTAGAGTCAA
This sequence comes from Astyanax mexicanus, assembly GCF_023375975.1. Classification (NCBI taxonomy): domain Eukaryota; kingdom Metazoa; phylum Chordata; class Actinopteri; order Characiformes; family Acestrorhamphidae; genus Astyanax; species Astyanax mexicanus. Next base: position 10,919,566 of record NC_064420.1, on the reverse strand, counting down.
CAAATGGCGCCGAAATTAACTTGCTTAGCAGGCTGACTAAGCGAATTGCTAAAGTTACCCCTTAGGAATATTAAGATAACAATTACTAGGACTTTTTGTTGACCACTAAAACTAATAAACACCAATATACCAGTTAATTTCAGACCTGATATCCAAGTTTACTTACCTTCTACTGTGAACAACAAGAAAATGGGCCGTGGAGAAAATAGGAACACGCTGAAGGACTCCACAGGTTAAGGGACTGCGATGGAATGCACCGCAGAGAAAATGGCGCCTAAAGAAGTTTGTTGAAGGCAAAATTAGGAGGAGGAGTCTGTGAGACAGAATACACTACAGGGAGTTGAAAATACACTATATTTGGTAACTCTGAAAAATAATTCCAACTCTATGGAAATGTTAACACTGATGTTTGTTAACTTAACTCCTGGGGAGTCAAAAAATGTTTACACTGTAATTTTAACACTCGGAATTTTACTGTGTAGAATATTCTGATGTTGTGATTTATGTGAATGTGATTGCGTTTTGTCAGTGTTGGATTGGAAGACCAAAAATAGGAAAGTACCGCAATGAAATCCATTTATTTTAGCAGAGTAACGGTAATCTGATTACCACTTACTGAAGCAGTAACTGTAACGGATTACAGTTACTCAAAATTTTTTATCTGATTACGTAACGCCGTTACATGTAATCCGTTACTTCCCAACACTGCCTGCACTCACTCCTGAAGGCCTATGTTACCTCCCAGCCGCTGCGCTCCTCCAGAGAACATCACCTCGCACTTACTCTCTTAACACCTCTAACAAACTTAACTACTTTTAACCTATTTTCCTTCTTCCCCTGCATCACTCCTCTATCCCATTATTTCCCTTTGATCCCCTTTAGGCCCTATATAAAAATGTTTTTACCTTTAACTTCTATTCCTTTTGTACTTCATTTCACTTCACTTTGGACAAACGTGTCTGCCAAATGTAATGTATATGTTTTCACATGATTCACATTGTAATGTCTGTATGATATCAATAACTCTGTAACTCAGCAGGATGAAGCAAGTGTTTCTACCACTTCTTTTAACATGAGATGGGACTTCCAGCTGCACCACACACAGTATCATGTCAGTGTCACTGTTGCACTGAGATCCACCACAAAAATAATATCTGAGAAGAGTATCGATAGTTCTGCATCCAGAAACAGACCAAGGAACAGGGGGAAAGGGTTGGAAACTAATAAATTGTGCATGACAGCAGATGGGCTACAGCGTGTAACTTTATACACCTGTACAGTGGGCTTATGAAGCAGTGGTAAACTAAGCCTTGAGTTCAAACAACAAATGTCAAAACTTGGTTAAATATGAGGAAAAAGCACCGCTATGAAAATACTAATTTTTACACTATGAGATTCTAGAAATGTATAAATGCTAGGCAAGAGAAATGTATTTGAAACTTATTTTGTTATCCATTCTAAAAAACATGGATAAAAGTAACTGTACGTTTTTTTTGTTTTTTTTTTAGTGAAAATGTTTAATTTTGTGAAATTAAAAAAGTAATAGAACTACAATTGCAATTTACATAAAACATTTCTAGAAATTTCATTATGAAATCTTAACTTCCACTACACTTTAATTACCTAAGAGTACAGATCCAAATGAAATTATTTATAATATGTGATGTAGGAAATGATTTACAAAATGATCTAGTGTATTATGAAATCTCACAATTTATTAGGATTCAGTTATTTACAGTATGATACTTCATTATATGATCCAATACAAGTAATAGTTATGCTACAATACCACTCTTTAAGAAATTATTTGATGCATTGTAAAAAAAAGTGTATACTACTTTTATTATTTAAAAAAATTATACAACATGTCATGAACTATGTAATAAGTCTCACTTTAATTTAAATATTTTATGTCTATTACATTTCAAAACTTTATAATGTAGGAAAAACTTAATGCCTTATTAAATCTTAAATTTCCTTATGGTTTAGTTAAATTATGATGTAATTCTTCAAAATGATTTAGTGTTTCTTTAAATTAAATTACATTCTGGTTTATTTCAGTTAAGACGTGGCTTGGGAACATAATTTAATGCATTATGAATTTTTCTACTTGATCTACATGATTTGTGTACATTTGTCTACAAGTAACTAATCAATGCATCATAACTTTCACAAAATTTTGATTAGATATACATAAATACATTTTAAAATTAAAAACATTATTGTGGTGACACAGTGGCAAGGAAACACTCCCTTACATTAGGAGGAAGTAACCCTTAGGAGTCACAGTCAGAGGAACCCATCCCCCTCGGTTTGACCTGCTCAGTAAAATCAAATAATAAATAACAAACAAATAACAGAACAAAACAATAGTACAGAGAGATAATGTGGAGCTATAGCTAATGTAACAGGTACTAATTTATTAAGGGGAAAAGTGATGAGCACATAATTGATAATAAAGAGCTATGGCTAATATAGAAACAGATTCTGAGGGCCCTATTTTAACGATCTATAGCGCACTAGTTAATTGCGCTTTGCGCAGCTAGATTTAGGGGCGTGTCTTGTGTCTTTGGTATCTTGAGGGCGCGAAAAGTATGCGTTGTGCAGCTCCAACGGCGCAAAGGGTGTGTTTTAAATCCCTTAGTTATTCATGGGTGTGTTTTGGGCGTAACGTAAAATAAACCAATCAGTGTGTCTGTATCCATCCCCTTTAAAAGACAGCTGCGTGCTGACTTCTGTTCATTCCTATTTTAAGAGCGCACAGGAAACTGACTGGCGTCAGGATGTGAAGATAAACCAGCAGCTCATATAAGAGTAATGTTATTTTATTCTCTATTCTGTTTATGTAAAAACTGGGTTTGCAACATTGAATATTAATCAAGCAATCGATTATTTACACTGGATAGGGACCCTCATTTACAGTTTAAAAGGGATTAAAAAAATAAAAAGAATAGAAATAAAAACTGACATTTACTATAGACGAATAAAATATATACATAAAAAAGGAAAATTAGGACATTTTAAAAAGATCATAAAAATTGACATAAAAAGTAAAGAATTTATATCTTATGAATAAAATAATAATAGCAGTGAAATTAAAGTAAAATGATAAGAAATTATCAAATTTATACCAATAAACTAAGAACATTTATATATTTAATAATTTGATTAATAAATTAATTAAAATAATTAAAATGAATAAAAAATTAATAATATAAAATATAATCTCATTAAAAAACTAATTTAAAACAATCACAGGCTTTCTGATAGTGTGCAGAATAATAAAAGTTTAAATTTCAGATAGTTTCAGTTTCAAATCATTGAAACAGCTCACCAAAACCTCAACCTATCCTTTATATTTGACAATATTTGATTAACTTACAGGTCCTTACTTATTTTTATTTAACTAAACTGAGTTTTATATTATTTCGCGCTGAATTCAGCTTCGCGCTGCGAAAGAGAGAAAGAGAAAGAAAAAGAGAGAAAGAGAGAGAGTCGCGGCGCATTTTGCCTGATTTTTCTTAATTAATTATCAGTAAATATGTGGCTTTAATAGTGAGTTTATAACATGCATTTTCCTTATTTATTACAATGTTTTTTTTTAGAAGACAGAGGTTATTCTGCGCACAATGTTGCGCCCTGCAAGCTTTGCTTTGTGTGCCTGACATTTTAGAGTAATATATTTAATAATTTATTACATTTGCCCTGGTGATAAAAAACGAATTCTAATATAGCTTTACATTTTTGTGTATTTCAAATGTTTTAAGTTTTATATAATAGGCACTTCTGTTTCTCCCACACCAAGCTCTAACGGAGTTTTTTTAGTCTAACAACTACACTACCCAGAACACACCACCCGCTGACATCACACACTCCTCCTCACATGACACCTCACCTGCTTCCTCGAGGAAGCCTGGAGTATTGATTACCTGCTGTATAAAAGACACTGCACGCACACACCTGTTCCGTGTATTGTTGGTTCTTCCACTTTACAAAGCATTACTCTTTCTGATTGTTGTTTTTCTCGTGTATGAACTTGCTTTTGTTTTCTCAATGCCGATTTTTGCATGTGCCTCTGATTGTGGATTTACTGTGTATGATCTGGACTGTTTGTTTTTCCCCTTTTGGATTATCTTTACTGCTGGCTTCTCTCGTGTATGAACTCTGGACTGTCTCCCGTTTATGGTATGGTTTTGTCTGTGTGGCTTCTGTTTACCGGTGCGCTACTATTTTCTCAACCTACTACTCCTTTGTAAATCACTGTTTTAATAAACACCCATTTTAATTGTCATTTCCAGACCACCACGCTCATCGGCTTTAATATATTCCAAAAGTCCATTGCTATTTTAAGGACGCGTGTGCAAGGCGTAAATATAGACTGTTGACTGGGTGTACAATGGCAACGCTACACGCCTTGCGCGGGGTGTACAATGGGCCCTGAGTGTGTTAATGTTGATTAGTGCAGGGTTGCAGAGCAGGAATGGGCATATCCATATGTAGTATAGATAGATAGAGAAAACAGAAAAGCAGAGAGATGGAATTAGTTTTGAATGGATTTATGTCAAACAGAGAGTATAAAACAGTATCAGAGTGTGGCTAATGACTCCGGCAGATCTTAATAAAACCATCTAATTAAAGTAACAGAGAGCCAGAAAGTAACAAACACAGAGGCACCCTGAAACACCGGCATCCACCCACTCCACCGTCCACAAACCTGTGTGCAGTGGGAGAACAACAGCACCAGCATTCAGTTTACCACAATTCCCAATATCCATGAATCCCTGAATCTGCAGCCTTATCTAAAGAGAAAAACATTAAGTACCAAAAGCTAAACTAAACAAGTAAGTTTTCAGTCTAGACTTAAAGATTGAGACTGTGTCTGACTCCCGAACATATTCTGGAAGGTAATTTCAGAGATGGGGCGCGACATCCACGATTTCACATCTTTTACACAATCCTCGATTTTCTTTAATCTCACTCTGTCATCAGGTTTGGCTGATATGAAGAGCTGTTTGTTATCCGCATAACAGTGAAAATTTACGTCATGTTTTCTAATAACTTTGCCCAGTGGGAGCATATATAATGTAAATAATAACGGTCCTAATATAGAGCTTTGTGGAATTCCATATCTTACCTTAGTATAACCTCACAAACTGATAACGATCGGTTAACGATTTAAACCATGATAAGGCAGTTCCAGTTCCAATTTGGAAATAACACTAAAGGGAGCTCTAGGATTATTTTTAATAATCTCGATCTGTAAGGCCGCAAAGTGAAACACTTCCAGTTTAATTGATTGACATTCACGCTCTAAATTTCGTACTAACTGCTTTAAGGTGCGAGTTTGATCATTGTACCACGATGCGAGCTTTTTCTGTTTCTCTCTTTTATGTTTAAGGAGTGCTACAACATCTAAGGTAGAGCAAAAGGTATTTTCTAAACTAGTTTGCCTAGTACATTATAGTTGATAAATCAGGAAACTTATTGGTAAATAATAGAGTTTAAATCGGTAAATAATAGAGTATCTGGGGGATTTACTTGTATTATGACTAAGATGTAATGTAAATGCAATAAGGTAATGATCTGAAATTGCGGAGGTTTGAGAACGAATATTCAGGTTTTCTATGCTAACATCCAGGGTCAAAACTAAATCCACAGTATGATTACAGTCATGAGTATGTCCTGTTATGCTATATTTTGAACAATACCGACTGAGTCTAAAATTGATGTGAATGTCTTTTTTAATGGATTATCCAATTGTGACAAAATCACTAAAATTTATAATTTAAGAATTATAGATAGGGCCCTGGTGGTCTGTAGACATTTATTAAAGAGAGTGCATTCTTTTTTTGTTACTGGATTACTTATCCTGGTGCAAAGGAGCTCAAAAGAAGTACACATATCATAGTGTTTCTGATTGTTAACTAAGGTATTTTGGAAAAGTATGCAGACCCACCTCCTCTTTAATTTGTTTTTGCTTTTTTGTAATACTGATATTTTTTGAATGTCAAACAAACTTTAATATCAGACAAATATAACCTGAGTAAATATAAAAAGCACTTTTTACATGATAATTGTATGTATTAAAGGAAAACAATTCAAACCAATTCAATCCAAAACTAGAAGACAAAGAAGCAGCAGAAGGTAAAAGCACTGAAAGTTTGTCACCAGGATTAAAATGATGGAGAATATCCTTTCGGTCAAAGAAGCGTTTCATTTTAATTTGGGACTTGCACAGGATTTCTTTTGCCAAGTCACATGCACGATGCCAGCGTTCACAAATTGAACTGACGTAATCTAAAACATGTTAATACTCACAGGAGTTTGTTCTGTCTGAAACATCTTCTTCATGACTTTCATTTGACCTCTTACAAAATGTCCAAATACCAATTCTGCTGGAGAAAAACCCAAAGATTCCTGCCTAGCTTCTCTTGCAGCAAATAGTACAACAGGTACACCCTTGTCCCAGTCCTGTCCACTGTCTACACAATGTATAACATGCTTTTCAGAAATTGATGGAAACATTCTAATGCCCCCTGTAACTGGGCTACACAGTTTGAGTTTGATGGCCAACACCTTTTTCATATTCCACTGCTGTACTTACTTGTAAATAATATCCATAACACATTACTGTTTTCATGTATATATTTCCATCCTGGATGTAAATTTAACACCAATTTAATATTTATATTAAGTTAGTTTATTTCTTATTGTATATTTTCTACGCCTATCTTTATGCGGCATACTTGGCGAGGAGCAAAGAAAGAATTTAATTGTACGAGCAAACATGTTTCTTACTGTGCACATTAAAATAAACTCTTTGAATCTTGAATCTTAGAAACTTGTGCAGAAAGTAGTAAAAAAGTAGTAAAGAATTTCAATAGAACCTTAACAATATTCTGGCTTGTTATTTTTCTTAACGGAATGGCTTCGGGAAAATGTGTGACAGCACACATTATTTTCAGAAGAAACTGGTTTCCAGATTTTGCTTTGGGCAGAGGCCCAACACAGTCTACCAGGACCCTCTCAAATGGTTCACCAATAACTGGGATTGGATGTAAAGGAGCTGGTTTGGTTTTCCTACCTTTTGACAAGTATCACATGAACGGCAAAATGCCACAACATCCTTACGCAGATCAGGCCAGAAAAAGTGACCAGACCAAGGGTGATCATGAGCAACACTCAGAACCAAGGAACTAAAATCTATGGGAACAACTACCTGAAACACAGCATCTTCCTCCTGCCAAATCATTCCCTAAAATGACATCAACTCCCTTCACAGGCAACTCCTGTCTAACACCTACATTCACCTCACCACATACAAGATCCAACTGTAAATTAACATGATAAAGGGAACCTGCACATAACCCATCTCAATCCCTTGACAAAGTGCATACGACCCACTGAACGATTTCTCAGAAAGTGGAAGTACATCTTCACGAATAAAGGACTGTGCTGCCCCAGTTTCACGTAAATGACAACTGAGCTTCTACCCTTAGAACCTGGAAAAGATACGGAGCCATTTAAAATGAAAGGATGGTAACATTCAGCAGGGGAGACTATTGACTCAGTCTGAACCAGTCCTACACCTTTTGCTTGCCCACCAGACTGTTTCCGTTGTCTTTCCTGTCACTCTTGCTTTCGATTGAGACTAAAACAATCTGCAGCTTTATGACCTAGACTGTGGCAAAACTAACACTCCACCAAGTCAGACTTGACTTTATCCTTATTGTTACGTGGGGGTGATCTAAAACCCTGTTTAGCAACAGATGATATGACAGTGATGCTAACTTTATAAATTAAAAAGAATTCATCTGTTAAAATAGCAGCCTAAGACAGAGTATTGTGTGACTGGCCCCTGGGGTTAGGGGCGTGGCCACTGTGACCCGGTAGTAGGAAGTACAGAGATACACAGACACGGGGAGTAAATTAACTTAAAACATACCTTTTATTTAGCTTAAACACCCTCCACCACACCCAAAATAACTTATATAAACATAATGCCAGCCCAGTGTGGCTCTAGTCATGTTTCTTTTTTCTTTAAGTTTTTTTTAAGGTCCGTGCGGCTGAGTTTATTTACCTGTCCCAGCTGGCTGCTTAATCAGTCCTGATGCAGAACAGCTGGGACAGACAGAGCTGTGCGTTCCGGCGTGGGGCGGACCCACGGCTCCCCCGCCTCCTCACGCCACAAGTGACTTTAGATTAATTTAAATAAACTGTAATTCGGCCTGGCAAACAGTTTTTTAATCCTCCAGCAACATAAGTTCTCTTAATTATTCATGATCAGAGATCTTATGAGCTACAACCCACTTATCAGAGAGAAGAGTCTTCTCTCTTGCAAACTCCACATAAGACAGATCAGATGACTTTTTAAATTCTCTAAACCTCTGCCTATATGCTTCAGGCATCATGCTCAATATTTTCAGACAAAGACAGTGATGAGCAGACTTCTTGAGCTTTACCAGTTAACTTACATTGAAGAAATAATGTCCAAAACTCTTTCGGCCATTTCATAGAAACAGCAATATGTTCAAAAATACTGAAATATGTATCCACCTCAGACTCACGAAAGGGGGTACAAGGGCAATGTGCTTAGTTATTGAAAATTCAGGAGTCAACTCACCAACAACTGCTGCTTCTGCGTCAAAACTAAGAGGAGGAAAACTTGAGATGCAGGCCTGGCAGGATGAGCTGGGGAAGATCAGACTGGATTACAGGTATTGAGGGAAACTCCTTTACCCTCAGTTCCAGTTCACACAGCCGAATCTCCTTTTCCATCTCAATCTCTATCCGACGAGGCCTCATCTCTGGGACCAGAAGACAAAGAATGTGCCTCAAACCTAGGCAGCGTTGCCTTCAGTTTAGGAGTATTAGTACCAACACTCTCCTTCACAAACACAGCTGGAGTACAAGCTCACTAACTGTCAATTGGTAACTGGTAACTGGTAACTGTAATACCAATAGAGCAGCTTAATTTGCCAAACTCCACCAACTTATGGAAGCCAAAATACTAATATGCTCACCAATGCTCAATAACTCTGCCTTTCTAAAACAATCTAATTGTTCTAAACTTGGAGAACTCGAAAATGCCTGTACATTAAATTCAGCCATATTGACACTACCAAAACTTAACTCCACAAACTGAATAACAAACACCACATCTACTCACAAACCATCCACCAAGTTTGGGACAAAAATCCTGGACGAGCCCCCATATGTTACAGCCCCTTTGGTTTGTCTAGGGATAAGAGGAGCATATAACATTGTGGATGAGTTTAATGAGTGTATGGGTGTGTGAAATTGTGAGGGAGAAACACAGACCAGAGAATTTGCCATTTAAACTATTTACTGAAGCCACAACTCAATATATACAGTAACAAAAGATCCAGATCCAATATTTACAAACATATAAAGAAGTTCACAGAAAAACTTAACTGAAAATAAAAGAAGGGCTGAACTCAGGACGGCACCAAAGGAAAGAACTTAACAAACCAAATCCCTAAAGTAACTAAACAAAAAGAATAACATCTTATCTAACACAACAATGAACAACAAAAACTAACTACACTTAACCTAATGTAATAAATAAAACATACAGAGATTGGTGCCCGCCCCTTACCAAAAGAATGTGGGTAAACCAGGACACCGGGGGGGTGGCGATGGATTATGGAGCGAGGTGTGTGTGCTGTGACAGTGAGACTGCACTGTGATTGTTGGGGGGTTGGCTAGGTGTGAGACTGACGCTGTCTACTGCTCTCACTGAGGTGGCTCAGGGATTATGTCACACGCAGCGCCGTGCGCAGTGCCCTAGTGCCTGTAAATTTAATGGTCCAATGAAGGTAATTTAAAAACCAGGACCATTTCCTACTTTTTGAGAAAAAAAAAACGGCACGCCCGGGACAGGACGTGAAATCATGTAAAAAGTGCTTTTTATATTTGTCTGATATTAAAGTTTGTTTGATAATCTGAAAAATGTAAGTATGACAAAAATGCAAAATAAAAAGAAATCGGTGAGGGGCAAATACTTTTTCACGCCACTGTAATTATAACCTGCAGGGTGTAACACCAGACAGATAGGGGTGACGCTTGCAGAATAAAAGGTAAAGACTGGTTTATTTACAGAGCCGTAAACAGAATAACACAGCCAGATAACAGATCGAACAGAACTCACAGTATAAACAGGAGACGTAGTAGTGAAAACAGTCCAAGATCCGAAGCCAGAGAGACAGTCCGATAATACAACAAATCCCATAAGGGCAAAGACAAAAGGCAAAATCCGTAATACAGAAAAAAGGGTCATAACAAAAGGGCAGGCAGAAAAAGGTTTGAAAAAACGCTCAGTGCGCAACATGAGTCGGCAATACCTCGCAAAGAACATGCTTACAGAACCCTATATATACAAAACATAGAATTACTATGAACCAGAAAAACTTAGAATACAGGTGACTCTGAACGGGGGAGCGTAACACGATTGGGTGAAGGTGAGCGGCTGACAGTGACGTCATCACCAGTGGGTTTATGGGAAATGGAGTTCGGAAGTGTGAAAGGAGAGCCTAGAGACGTGACAGTACTCTCCCCCGAGGAGTCCGAAAGGACCAAAGGATGAGGACGACACACCGGAAGCGCCCCTCTCTGCCCGGAAACCCGACGGAAGAGAGGACTCGATAGCCTGAACAGGAGCCCTGGTCCTGGGACAACCCCTGGTCCTGGAGCCACGGACAGACCTGAGAGACCGAGTAGCAGCCGACCTACAGCGCCTACCCCTTCCAGGGTCAGGAGACCTCCTCCTCGGACGACCCCTAGGGCATGGTGCTGGATGAGACGGGTGAGACTGGTGGAACTCTTCCACCAACAACGGGTCAAGGATGTCGGCTGCAGTAACCCAGCTTCTCTCCTCAGGTCCATAACCTTCCCAATCCACCAGGTACTCCAGGGCCCCACTTCTCCTTCTGGAGTGCAACAGGCGCTCCACCACATAGACAGGTCCTCCATCCATGAGCACCGGCAGAGGAGGTAGCATCCCATGCAAGGTCTCATCCAGCGGACCAGGGATAACCGGCTTAAGAAGAGAGACATGGAACGAAGGACAGATACGGTAATTAGACGGCAGCTCTAGGCGATATGTGACTTCATTGATGCATTTAGTAATTTTAAAAGGACCAATAAACTTAACTGAGAGTTTTTTGTTTCCCTCAGGGAGCCTGGAAATCCCTGGTAGCCAAAAACAGGGGAGTAGAGAGGAGCCTCACGGCGATGGCGATCAGCCTGTTGTATATGTTGCGCTAACACTGCCTCGATACGTCTGTGAGTCTCCTCCCACACTTCCTCACTACGGCGCATCCACTGATCCACAGCAGGGATGTCAGATGGTTCAGCCGACCACAGCATGAGAGGAGGATGATAGCCTAGAAAGCACTGGAAGGGAGTTAGTTTAGTAGAGGAACTGACTAGTGAGTTTTGTGCTAATTCTGCCCAGGGGAGATATTGAGCCCAGTCATGGATGTTATTGGAACAATAAATACGTAAAAATTTTCCTTGTTCCTGATTCATTCTTTCGCACTGACCATTACTCTGGGGGTGATAACCAGAAGTCAAACTAATAGAAATGCCCAACCTATTCATAAAAGCTGACTAAACTTGTGATATGAACTGAGGACCACGATCGGAAACTATATCTTCGGGGATACCAAAAGCTCGAAAAACGTTATTAAAAAGACTCTCTGCAGTTTCAAATGCTGTGGGTAATTTAGCAAAGGGGATGAACTTAACCCCACATGAAAAACGATCTACAACAGTCATTATTACTGTGTTACCCAAAGATACGGGGAGATCTGTGACAAAATCGACCGCCAAATGGGACAGGTAGGGGTACTAGCTTACCGGCAGGTAAAGTACGTGGAGTTTTACTTTGTGCGCTGTGGGCTGCTCTAGCCGTTAAGGACCAGGACGGACACGGGAGTGCTGAACATAAACTTCCCCGCACAGGTTTTTATTGGCTTCAACAATAGCGTAGAGGGAAAAAAAATAGAAAAGAAAAACCGGGCTGCCAGCGCCGGCTTGGTGGGGCGGCGGTCCCGGGTTGAGCGTCTCTCTCTCTCTCTGAGGGCTTTTACCTCACTCCCCCACCTCCTCCACACTCGGCAGTCCTCCTCCGCGCCTCCGGGAGCCGATAGGGCCGCTGCCGGACCACCGTGCCTGGGTTGGTGGGAATGTGGTGGTGTATTATTTGGGTCCGCCCAGGGAGCTCAGAGAATACAGCTTGGTGTTTGTCCACGCTCTCTCGTAGCTCTTGTCGCTGCGCTGGGGTTAGCTCCTCCCCCAAGCGGACCTCCTGGCTGGCTCGGATCTCCTGCACCTGAGCAAAGGCAGAGAGAGGGGGTTTGGGTTCAACCCATTTTTTTAGCAGATTGACATGATATACCTGAGTGGTCTTCCTCCTTCCCGGTTGCGCGACACGGTAGTTCACCTCGTTTAGCCTATGGGTGACAGTGTACGGGCCCTGCCAGCTGGCGAGGAATTTACAGGTTGTGGTGGGGATCAACACCATGATGCGGTCCCCCACTTGGAGTTCCCTCAGGAGGGCATGGCGGTTGTATACGCGCTGTTGAGCGTGCTGGGCCTCCTCCATGTGCTCCTTAACAATGGGAAGTACTTTGTTAATTCATGTTTGCATGGTTTGAACATATTCTATGACTGACCTGAATGGGGAAGGCTGCGTCTCCCAGGCTTCTTTTCCCAGGTCAAGGAGTCCGCGCGGCTTCCGCGCATAGAGGAGTTCAAAGGGGGTGAATCCCATGGATGCTTGGGGTACCTCCCGCACGGCGAAGAGAGCATGGGGAAGAAGGAGGTCCCAGTCGTGCTGGTCCTCCCTTACGATTCGCTTGAGCATCCTTTTCAGCGTTTGATTAAATCTCTCCACCAGCCCATCTGTTTGGGGGTGCCACACAGAAGTGGTGAGGTGTTGTACCTGTAGCATCCGGCAGAGGTCAGTCATTAGCTTCGAGACGAAAGGGGTTCCCTGGTCCATGAGGATTTCCTTAGGAATGCCCACGCGACTGATTAGGAGGACCAACTCACGCGCCACCGCCTTTGATGTGGCTTTGCGTAGGGGAACCGCGTCAGGGAACCTGGTAGCATAGTCCATGGTGACCAAGATGTATTCATGTCCCCGGGCGGACTTGGGGAGGGGTCCCACGATATCCATCCCCAGCCGTTGGTACGGGGTTTCAATGATCGGGAGAGGAATGAGGGGAGCAGGTGGGGGCTTGCGGGGGCTGGTGAGTTGGCAGGTCGAGCACCTTCTACAGTGATTCTTCACTTCGGCTCGAATAGACGGCCAGTAGAACCGCTGTTGAATTCTGGCCAAGGTGTTTTCGGCGGCCAGATGTCCTCCCAGTGGGTGCTGGTGGGCCAGCTGCATGACGGCGTCGATTCGGCTACGTGGCAGGAGTAGCTGTTCGACCCTTTCACCATTTATCTCGGTCACGCGGTTCAGGAGGTCTTTCACCATGACGAAGGGAGTCTGGGCAGGCGCAGGACCCTGCGGCTCTCCGTTCACCTCTTGCACATTTTCCCACGCGTGCCGGAGCCGATAATCCTCGTGTTGTTCCCGGGCGAATCCGCCTTCCTTCTGCACCTGTTGATAGAGAGAGAGCCGCCCCGACCCCCGGAGCTCTTCCTCGAACTCGGGGTAGTCACGTCCCAATAGGAGGGGCACCGGCAAGTCGGCCACGAGGCCGATCGTGAGTGGCCAGTCTTTCTACTGGTTCCCGACCCGCACCCGGGACGTGGCGCACGTCGCCGTGGACACAGGACACCTCCACCGAGCGTAATGGTACTCCCGGAGTCCAGCACGGCGGTGATGTCACGCCCATTTAGACGTAGCCTCCGCGAGTGGGCCGGTCCGTGGGTTTGACCGTGGACGCTACACCCCGCGAGCCACACTTTAGGTCCCGCCGGTCGCCGAGGGGTCAGCTCGGGCTCGGTGGGCATGGGCTCCTCGCGACCCGACCGTGGGGCGTGGACCATCTCGTGCCAATGGATCATGGAGGGGGGGGGTTCTCTTTCCTTTCGGGGCGGCCTAGGTTGAGGATGCTCTCCGAGGCCTCCGTGGCGTCCATCATCTCTCTCACGCAGGCCGGGTTCTTCAAGCCCACCGCTTTTCGGAGCACAGTCATAGGGGCTGTGTGGTGGGAGTTGAGTAGCCCGAAGTTTACTGAAAACTTCACCAAGATCAGAGTATTCTTGAGGGATATGTGCAAGAGACTCAGGACTTTCTACTGTTGTAGACTGGACCTTCAATTTAGGAGTAGTGATACAATGTTCATGACAATAGGGATACCAAGACATTATTTCATTATTTAACCAGGAAATCAATGGGTTGTGTTTTCTCAACCATCGGAGACCCAAAATAACAAAATAGTCTGTGTCTGTTAGTACAAAGAACCTGATTTCCTCAGAGTGTAGGGCACTGATGTTCATCTTGACTGGAACGGTGGTGTGGGAGATGGTTCCCTGCCCAATCGGTGTCCCATCCACCGCTGACAGTTTCACAGGATCGTCCAGGGGCTCTACTGGAATCTGGAGTTGTTGAACCAGCTGCTCATTAATAAAGTTGCCCTCGGCACCAGAGTCTATTAGTGCTGGAAACACAGAAGGAGAAACTGACTGGCAGAGCAGAACAATAGAAATAAAAATGGATTTGGAAATCATGTCAGAGCAGTGAGTGCTTACCCCTTTAGCTTGTGGAGAAGATTCCACACGCTTTCCCGAGTATTCAGCAGGTGGCTCTTATGGACGGTTCGGGTTGCCATGAAAACCATGGGAGAGCCCACCGCGGGACAAGCCAGGAGTGTTTTTGTTATTATTCAATACTCGGGGGGACTGAATCTGACCATTTCGGAGCATATGACCAGCTCCACCACAATATAGACACAAGCCAGCCTGTATGCGTTGTTGTTGTTCTTCTCTTGACAATCGAGTAGCGTCGTTTTGCATGGGCTCCTCACGGGTCGATGAAGTGGCAGCTGGTCGAGGTGAGGTGGAGAACCGGGGAGTAAATCCAGCAGAGCAGCGTTCTTACAACCTACCGACGAATTTCGTTTAAGCTGATCCAGTCTTATAGCCAGAGAAATCAAGTCATTTAGGGGAAGGCCATCATCCTTGCAGGCTAACTCAGCTAAAATGTCAGACTGTAATCCATTACGGAACATGACACGCAGAGCTGGCTCATTCCATCCGCTACCCGACGCAGCGCGTAATCTGCTACAGAACGATTCCCCTGGTGTAAACGGACCAATAACTCCCCCTGAGATTGTCCTTGATGGGGATGGTCGAAAACAAGCTGAAATTCGCCCAAAAATTGTTCATAGGTGCCATTTTCCACCATAGGCCAGATAGCAGTAGCCCAGTCCAAAGCTTTACCGGTCAAACGTGAAACAAAATCGAAACGCGAGCTCTGTCGGTGGTAGATGGCATGTTGGCAAAATATAACGACATCTGGAGCAAAAAACCTCTACACAGATCCAGAGAGCCGTCATATTTATCCGGTTTACTCACAGAAAAAACAGTTGCTGCCAGAGCTGGATAAGCTAAGCCAGCCGGGGCCTGGCTAGCGGGAGCTAAGCTAGACGGGGTGGCTACGCTCAGCTGGGCTAACTGAGCAGAGATACCCTGGAGGCTATCGATTATCTGGGCTAGCTGGGAGTGTTGCTCGGTTTGCTGGGCGGTGAGAGAGCTAACAGAGTGAGTTAGACCCTCGAACAGCTGGCTATGCTGCCCGAGCATTCTCCTCAGGTTATCAACAGCCTGCTGTAAATCCTTAAATTCGGCCATCACAGCTTTCGGCGAGGTATTATGTAACGCCAGACAGATAGGATTGACGCACGCCGAGTAAAAGGTAAAGACTGGTTTATTTACAGAGCCGTAAACAGAATAACACAGCCAGATAACAGATCGAACAGAACTCACAGTATAAACAGGAGATGTAGTAGTGAAAACAGTCCAAGATCCGAAGCCAGAGAGACAGTCCGATAATAAAAACAAATCCCATAAGGGCAAAGACAAAAGGCAGGTAGAAAAAGGTTTGGAAAAACGCTCAGTACGCAACATGAGTCGGCAATACCTCGCAAAGAACATATGCTAACAGAACCCTATATATACAAAACATAGAATTACTATGAACCAGAACAACTTAGAACACAGGTGACTCTGAACGGGGGAGCGTAACACGATTGGGTGAAGGTGAGCGGCTGACAGTGACGTCATCACCAGTGGGTTTATGGGAAATGGAGTTTGGGCAGTGTGAAAGGAGAGCCTAGAGACGTGACACAGGGGTGTCAGCATGCCAGGCAGGAAGACGAAGAGGCGGACATATGTGAAGGTAAGGGAAATATTTAATAAATAAATAAACAAAGAAACAATGAACAAAGAAATAAACCAAAACAAACGAGAGATAACAATAAAAAACAAACAGGGAGGCTTACAAACAAAAAACTAAAACAAGACAATAAACTAAACAGGGCTAGGAACATAAACAAGGAATGAACAAGAAAATAACAAGGGGTAATAAACTAGGGTGATATGTAGGAATGACAAACAACAGAGGAAAGTGCAAAGACCGACGAACACAGGCTGAAACACCAGGGCTATAAATTGACAGGAAACACACACAGGAAGTAGAAACACCTGCTGGGGCTAGGGGGCGGAGCTACAAATGAACACAGGTGAATGGAAAATTACTGGGGAAGAAACACAGAGGAGCACAGGTCACGTGGGGGTCACACACAGAGACACATGAGAACAGTCAGGAACAAGGCAAAGACGTGATAAGGGGCTACATATTCATTTGGCCTAATCCAGTTTTCCGTCAGGCACAAAACATTGAATTTCTGATCAGTTATGGTTTCATTGCATTTGAATTAAGAGATCTAATGTTAAGTAAACCAATCTTTTGGTTTAAAGTGTTAGTGCTACAGTTTGGATACAATTGTTTAATATCCCCAGCGGGTGCTTCACTGAGTGGGGCAAACCTGGCTGTGACCTGAGACGTTACCCATTCGCCCTGCTGTGAGGGCTCTAAGGCCGGAGTCAAGGGGGTACTAGCCCCTGGGGCTGCTATTGTTGAATCCTGCTGTGCAGCTTTAACTTATTCACCTTATCCACCAAGGTGCTAACTAGCTTACACTTTGAACAAATAACACTTTTTTTATAGTTATCGGTGGACAAGGGGTCTAAGCAAAACATGCCACACTCTGAACAGGGGACAACCTGGGCAGAAAACATGGTAAAAAAGCACTCACCTAGTTTCAGTTGAAGTTAGAAACTGACACAAACAAACTGCAGCAGCAAACAGCTAATCCAGCAAACCTGAGGAAAAAGTCTATAGAAGTAGACTGAGTGGATTAATAGGTGTGTAGAGCAAAAAGGAAGCAGACTAAAAGTGGATTAGTAGAGCAAGCTTGCAGCAGAACAGAATAGCACAGTGCAGAGTAGCTTATATTAAATTGTTTTATTTATTTCACTCAGCTCAAATTTAAAAACTGACCACAATCTTTATTAAATATCATTCTAAACATTTGAAATTATAACAATAATAACTCAAAGCTGTCAATTTAGTCTCACGTCCATATTTTCTAAAATTTCCCTTTGCATTTTGGAAAGGCTTTTACTACTGCACTGGGTGAATCAGTTGAAATAGTTTGGTGTCAGGAATCTTTTGCTTCTATGAGCCAGTCATTAAAAATGGTTAACTTTTTGTGACCTCACAATAAGGAAACCTGCAAAGTTTCCCTATATATACACATCCAATCTGTTCATGTTTAGGACTGAGGCATTAAATCTGAAAATTTAAAGCATCTGACCATTTGCAGCCACAGGTTCTCTGTTGTTTAACTGAATACAGGGTGAATGTGAGAGGTAAGACTGTCACTACAGAAATATATAGTGAATCACTGGTGAGTGTCTTCAGGCACTTTAATCATCAAGTGGTGATTATTAATTTATGAATTTATGATCACAGAAATGTAAATGGAGAGAAAATGCATGGAAGAGGGTGAGAAAGAGAAAACCCTGTGGGCAGGAAACAATAAAGCACGATCATGTTAGATTAGCATTGGCTTAACTGCCTGAGTAGCAGTTAGAAAATCACTGTTACGGTGGAAAAACATTCAGCCGGAGCTGAAATTAGGTTGTCTCCAAAACAGAAAGCAGAACATAAAACATAAAAAAAATGAGGTCAAAGGTCACCACTGCCTTACACACAAAGCCACATGTGATTAGAATATAGAGCATTCCAGCAATTCTTTATGACAAACTGAGGGAACAAACAGAAAAACATGCAGTAATGTTCAGACAAAAGAGGGGCGGAGTCCCAAAACAGTCGGCGATGTCACTGAGAAAGACAGAAACAAAACAACAGCCTGAGGAACAGGGCTGAAAATAGAGTGCAACTGAGAAAAAAAGAGAGGGACAAGAGGAGGAGGGAAGAAGGGTGGAGGGTGGAGTGAAGGACAGGAAGTGTAGAGAACAAAGAAGAAGGGAGGAGAAGGAGCGAGGGAGGGTTAGAAAGGTTGACTGCAACCTCATCACTCTATAGCTCCAGATCACTATTGAGTGTTACACAACCTTACTGACACAATAGCCACAGCACCCCCCTTCTATCCCCCCTGTCCTCCTTGCACCGCCTCTAGCTGAAGATAAGACAGACAGCACCATGGTGTGAACCACCATGCATGCGCACACACCACACATACTCAAACCCCTCGTGAAATATAGTATTTGTACACAGTATTTGTAATTATCTTTATGCAATCATAAAATATCCCATATAAAAAACATGTAAAATGTATATGTATATGTAATACATGTATATAATATATAAAATAGATGCATTATATATCTATATAAAACATAGATATAAAGATTTACAATTAAATACATATTTAACAACTGTTTTACAAAATTTGTAATTGTTTATGTCATTTAATTTAATTGTATAATTATAATAATATTATAATATTTTATACACAAGTTACAAATCTGTTGTAACCAAAAGTTTGGATCTTCAATATGGTAACTTTATACTTTATGGAAAAAAACTTCTTAATTATGAATAGAAGTACATTTTAAATAATTTTATTAAATCATTTTGCAGTATTTCTACTGGTCTAATCATTAAAATTTGAACAGAATAACTTATATACTGTGGATCGAATAATATATGTAAATTATATGTAGAATGAATGTATATATATATATATATTTTTTCTTAATTTGCATGCATTAGCTTTATGGCCAGTACAGTTGCAATTAAAACATCTAATAGCTTTGTCTAGACTTCAGTTAGCATTGCCACTTTTAGCCTTATTAGCATTATTGTTATGCCAGCAACTCCGAGTTGATTTAAAAACTTTTAAAAAGTTGATTAAAAAAAAGTGTAACGTTACAGAGCGGAGTCAGACGCCCGCGGTAAAAACTAGTTGAGGCTTTAATAAAAGGGTCAAAAACAGAGAACGTGGTCGTAATACAGGCGAGGGTCAGAACCAGAGAGACAATAAACCAATGCATTAGAGCCAAATCGCTAGACAAAAAGTAAACCTGAGCCAAAATACAGAGTCAGAAAACCGGAAGAGCACAAAGTAAACACAGATGAAAGGGCGAGACAAAAACGCTGAAAAGGGAAAAAACAAACACTGTAATACAAACAGATAAAGAATTTTTGGTATGTCGCTGGATAACAGTGGCAATACTTTGCGGAAAACATGTGAAAATAGACTGACTTATATACCCTAAGATAGTCACAAACACCTGAAAACCATCTTAGAATTCAGAATGAGTTCGCCTGCGACGACCACCAACCGACCTCTCAGTGACCAGTTCAGATGTCTGACTGACGCCACTTTGTTCCTGGACAGAGACGCTTCTTCTAGAACGGCCTCTAGGACGACCGCTGGACGAGCAGGGAGGCCTGAGTCTAGGATGACCTCTGGGATGAAGAGCTGGCTTCTCAGGATACCGGAAGTGGAAGTCAGCAATTAAGCCAGGGTCCAGTACTTGGGGAGTAGGAATCCAGCTCCGCTCCTCTGGACCGTACCCCTCCCAGTCCACAAGGTACTGCAGGATACCCCTACGCCGGCTGGAGTCCAGCAACTGGCAAACAGCATACGCAGGGATCCCATCAATGGTCACTGGAGGTGGAGGGGTCTCGCCAGGCACGGCCTCATCTAACAAACCTGACACCACGGGTTTGAGCAGAGATACATGAAACGAATTAGACAAACGAGAATGATGAAAACGGAAACGGAAATCCCGCGTGGACAGCCTGACTCTGTATCCTGGTCGGTAGAGAGGAGCATCTCCACGGTGACATTCAGCCTTGTCCTTCTGGCATTGTAACACAGATTCAATGTGTTGGTGTGTATGCTCCCATACCCCCTCACTCCGTTTCATCCAGTCATCGACCGAGGGAACATCTGAAGTGATCCCTGACCATGGCATGATGGGTGGTTGGTAACCTAATACACACTGAAAAGGGGTTAGCCCAGTGGTGGAACTAGTTAAAGAGTGTAATGGGATGGGAGCAGTAGCTCTCCAGCCCAGAAGGTTTTAGAACCCAAGTGCAGAGCAGTGGATCTCAAAGCAGGTAAACCCAAGAAAAAGGAAAATAATAATAATAATAATAAAAATAATAATAAATATATAATCGTTAATATATATATTAATAGGATATCTAATACTATTATATAATATATATATATATATATATATATATATATATATATACACATATATATATATACACATATATATATATATATATATACACATATGTATATATATATATATGTATATATTAGGGGTGTCACGATTCTCTAAATCCTCGATTCGATTTCATTTTCGATTTGAGGGTCACAATTCGATTCTCGATTTTCTTGTTTTTTTTTTCTTGTTATTATTTTATGCCTCATAAAATTTAAATAATATATTTATTATTATTATTATAAATATTATTATTATTATTATTTATTAAGATATATATGGTAATGCCATCTAGTGACTTTTTTTGGTAGCAACAGTGTGCACTATTAAAACAAGCAGTTTATCAGAGCTGTGTGTGGATGGCTGGTGAAACTGCTCACTTACATGAAGCTGCAGTTCTTCATCAAACCACTAGTCGGAGCTGCAGCAGCACAAGCCCCGCTCTCTTCACTCAGTCACTACTTCAGTACAGCCCAGCCACGGGCTACAGAGCTCAGCCAGTCCGTTTTTACTGTTTCTGTAAACAAATAAAGGTTTTAACCCCACTAACCGGATAATACAGCTCACTACAGTTCATCTTTCAGCCCAAGCAGCTAACAGCAGCAGGTTAGAACAGCCGACACGGAGTCACTGTTCGGATTACATTATAAACAGGTCAGTTAGCGCGCTGCTAACCTTAGGATGTTTATAACTACGGAGTTTAGTGGACACACCACGGCCGCCAGGTAAGTCTTTTAAAGGCTACTGAAGACTATTAAAGGCTATTAGAGGTTATTGAAAGCATTATTGGGGGGCAGAAATCAGTACAGGCTGGTTAGATAAGTGATGTGGTGAAACTGTGACTAGCGCTGTCACAGTGATGTTTATTAACGTCATTAAAACAGATTTTGTCAGGTATTGTCTTATAAATATTTACACATAACTTATATCTCTCCTGAAAAGCTTTTATTTTAGTCAGAAACACGCTTGTGTTTACTTTATCTGAGAGAAAGATGTTTTTTTAATTCAATGGAAAGCAACAGGTGTAGTCAATTATAAGTTTAAGATTTTTAATCCACCTCACTGTGATCTATAGTCAGTGTTCTCAAGTCACACTGACACACGCATTTCAGCGAGTTCACACGCTCTCACCTGCGCGCACCCACCCCTCCGTTAGATACAGATACAAAACCTGCCCGCCCCCCCTCAAGGGTCAGCCGTCCCGGCGACCCCACAAACCCAACATAACCCCGTGAACAACAAAACACTGTTTTTTTTTTTTTTTTTTTTTTTTTTTTTTACAATTATTCACACACAAAGTCCCGAAGGCGGGCGGGCGGCCTCCTCACCCGCGGCAGCCTGGAGGGGCCGGGCAAAGCGCCACCCGCCAGTGGTTCCCCAGGGTCAGAGTTCTGGTCAGGCTCAGGTGCAGGGCCGGCAGGTTCTGCACCGCCGTCCCCAGTGTCCATCAGCTGGCCCTTGCTCGACACCATAGCCAACTGCGCCGCCAGCGTGCGGTTAAACCGCTCCACCAGCCCGTCACTCTGCGGATGAAGGGGCGTCGTCCTGGTTTTATGAATGCCCAAGATGCGGCAGACCTCCGCCATGACCTCCGACTCGAAGTTCCTCCCCTGGTCGCTATGCAGCTCCTCCGGAACCCCGAATCGGCAGAAGAACTCCCGCACCAGGACATCCGCGGTAGTGACCGCCCCCTGGTCCGGCACCGCGTAGGCCTCCGGCCGCTTTGTAAAATAGTCCATCGCCACTAAGACGTAGCGGTTCCCAGAGTCCGTCACCGGGAAGGGGCCCAACACATCCACGGCCACCCGCTCCATCGGGCCGCCGCACTGATAGGGGTGAAGTGGGGCGCGGGGCGCCCTCGCGTGGCCTTTCTTGGCGGCGCACACGTCACAGCAGTGCACAAAGAGCTCCACATCAGCCCTGCACCCAGGCCAATAGAAATGTTGTCTCAGGCGCTTCAGGGTTTTGGTAACGCCAAAGTGCCCAGCCCCAGGCGACCCATGGACTCCCCGTAGGACCGAATCCCTAAGCGCCCGCGGTATCACCACCTGAAACACGCGCTGCCCGTTCGCCGGATCCTCCCAGGTATGACACAGCACGCCATCAGACAAGCTAAAGCTAGCCCAGTTGGAGCGCAGCGCTTTAGCGACCGGACCCAACGGCACTACCTCCTCCCACGACGGCGTGACATTCGCCTCGAGCGCGTGTACGGCCCACATTAAGTCGCGATCCGCCCGTTGTGCATCTCGTATCTGTTCCACGGACACCTGCGCCACCACTACACCGCCGGTCACATCCGCTGAGACTGCTCATTGCGCTGCAGTCTCAGCGGATGTGACCGGCGGTGTAGTGGTGGCGCAGGTGTCCGCACGAGCGCAATGCCTACAGTCCAAGGCCACACACGGCCGGCGCGACAAAGCGTCCGCGTTACCATGGCTACGGCCCGGTCGGTGCACAACCTCGAAGCTAAACTACTGGAGTCTAGATATCCAGCGTGCGAGCTGGCCCTCGGGCTCGCGGAAACGCATGAGCCACTGAAGCGAGGCGTGGTCGGTGCGCAACAGAAACGGGACCCCATACACATACGGTCGGAAATGCTTAAGGCCCTCGACCACCGCGAGTAGCTCCCGGCGCGTCACGCAATAGTTACGCTCCGCCTTGTCTAGGCGGCGACTATAGTATGCTATTACGCGCTCTGAGCCATCCTGAACCTGTGATAGAACCGCTCCGAGGCCACGGTCGCTCGCATCCGTATCCACAATGAAGCTCTCCGACATATTCGGATACGCTAGAACGGGAGCATTGCATAGACGGCTTTTTAGCTCCTCGAACGCTCGCTCCGCCTCGTCAGACCAACGGAATGTCACACCCGGTCTAGTTAAATTGTGAAGCGGCGCCGCCACGTCCGCGAACCCCCTGATAAACCGCCTGTAATACGACGCGAGCCCCACAAAACTACGAACCATTTTCGCATTACGTGGGACAGGCCAGTCACGGACAGCCTCCGTCTTTTTAGGGTCGGTTTCCACACCAGCACCGCTCACTACATGGCCCAGAAAATTCACGCGCTGCCTCAGCAAGTTACACTTCGCCGGGTTGAGCTTCAGGTTAGCCGCCTGAATCGCGCCGAGCACCACCTCGAGGTGAGAGAGCGCGGAGTCGAAGTCGGTCCCGTACGCCATGACATCATCCAGGTAAACAACGCAGCACGAACGCGGGATCCCGCTTAACACGCGCTCCATAAGACGCTCGAAAGTAGCCGGCGAGTTACACAACCCAAACGGGAGCACCGTGAAATGCCATAGAGCCGAGCCAAGCGAGAAAGCGGTTTTCTCCCTATCCCCTTCAGCTAGGGGCACCTGCCAATACCCGCTCCTCAAATCTAGCGAGCTGAACCAGGCTGAGCCCGATAGCTGATCTAGCGTATCGTCGATCCTGGGAAGCGGATAAGAGTCGAGCTTCGTGACGGCGTTAAGTCAGCGATAATCAACACAAAAACGCCAGTTCCCGTCCGTCTTTTTTGCAAGGACCACCGGGGCCGACCACGGGCTGCTCGAAGGCTCAATAACGCCCGCACTCGCCATATCACGGACTAACTGCTCAGCCGCCACGCGTTTCGCAAATGCCAGACGGTGCGGTCTCAGTCTGATGGGCTGGGCGTCGTCTGTGTTTATAGAATGAAACGCGAGGCTAGTCCTAGTACACTCGCGCTCAGACACAGCGAAGCTAGCGCGAAAACGCTCAATCAGGTCGCGTAAGCGCAGTTGTTGGGGCTCTGATAAGCCCACACAACTGCGCTCCAGCATCTCTTTAAACGGATCGATAATTAACCCCTCATCTAACGGACCCTCGAACATAACGTGCACCGAATCACACGCATCCCCCCCCAACGGCTCACTTACCCCGCACTCGTCATGTTCCTCTACGGGGAGTCCAGTCACCAGAACCGAGCCCCGTGCACAATCAATGACGGCTCCAACGCGTGCGAGCAGGTCCTTGCCCAGAATGCACGGATCGTTGTTGTGCCCAACCCAGAACTCCTGCTGAAAGGGGCCCTTGCCAACATCAACAGTCAGCTCCGTTAATCCCAGGAGAGCGATAGGATCTCCGGTGGCCGAAGAGAGAGCGATGCGCCGGCTGCAGTCCACCCCAAACTCGCCTGCCACATCCCTCGCGAGCTCAGGCTTTATCAGCGAGACTGACGAGCCCGTGTCCACCAGCGCGTCCACCATCACTCCATTCAGCGTGCACTTCAGAAAATAGCCGCCGGGTCCGACAGCTCCGTGATCAGATTCCGAGGGTAAGCCTAGAATCCCTGGGGCCACCGTAACCCTCACTTGGTGGTCCCGGCTCCGTTTCCCCGACCGGCCGCACTGCGCTCGCTTGTGGCCACGCCCCCCGCAATGCCAGCACTCCAGTTGTGCCTCAGGCCGGCTCCGCCTCCATCTCGGTGGATCATGGGCTCCGGTCGACGCCCCCCACGGTTCCGGATGGCTGGACAGGATGAGTTCGGACCGCTCAGCCACCTCCACCGCGGCCTCCAGGGTCTGTGGGTCGGCCAGTCTCACATGTTTGCGCAGCTCGCCTGGCTCTAGGGCGCGCAGGAAATTATCCAGCGCGAGACTTCTCTGAGCCGCTCGCGGAAATGCCGGATACGCTTGGCGGGTTAGCAGAGCCTTCTCAGATGCCAGCACGCCCAAAGTCTCTCCCCGCTGCTGGCGCCGGTCCGCCACCAGCATTTTGGCGGCCGCCTCGGAAGGTTGACGGCTGAAACGGGTTCTCAGCGCCCGCGTCAAGTCAGACAGCTCGCAGCGGCACTCCGCGGGGAGCTCGATCAGCACCCTCAGTGCGTCTCCCTGCAGCGCCAGACAGAGGTTGGCCGCCGTCTCAGCATCCGTCCAGCCCGCACGGCCCGCCACGATCTCCAGCTGGGCTTCGAAAGCCGTCCAGTCAGCGCTGCCGTCATAGAATGACAGGCGGGGATGAGCCGTCAAGCTCGCCGTCAGCGCGCCGTCCACTCTGGGAGTCGGCGCCACCGACTCCACGCCATCCGCTCCGCGAGTCGGTGCTGACGTCATCGCGCCGTCCACTCTGGGAGCCGGCGCCGCCGTCCTCGCACCATCCGTTCCGCGGGCTCGACCTTCGGACAGCCTGCTGGCGCCGTCAGGTCTGGGTCCACTCCGCCGGTGAGTCTTGCCCCTCGTCCGCTGGTCCGCCGTTATCCTCTCCAGCCGTTCGATTTCCCCTGCCAGCAGCTCCATATCATCCAGCAGGGCCACTTCTGACACCAAATGTGGCGTGGAAGAGGAAGGACGACTCGTGAGACTCATTGCAAGTACTCAATAGCTCTTTATTTACTGGCTTGCCACTCACTTATAGCCTTTAACAAGGCTAGGAGAGCGAAACCCAACTGCCAACCAGCACAAACAGCCCTGAGGCCACCAACCCAGCTATCCAACACTAAGATGGTAGGTCCCCTTAACCCACCCAAAACATGCCCCCATAATGCCCCATTGGCCCCGGATTAACATAACCCGCCCCCAGAGGCACACTAACATCTGGCACACACACAGACACACACACAGAGGCGGGCACACAGAGACAGGCACACACAGGCATACAGCAGCCACACACGCACACACACACAGACGCCACAATATATATATATATGTATATATATATATATATATATATATATATATATACACAATTTTTATTATTAAATAATATCAAACCCAGGCAGTCGTGGTCGCAGCCCAAGGCTCTAACCGCTGGACCAGCGAGCGGATTGGGACGCGGCCGCTTTAATCACTCTTAAGGGCCTCCGCCGAAAGGGGCGGAGTAACGAAAACGGGCGGAGGAGGAAAACAGGTGGAAAACAAAAGTCACGCCTAGCGTGAGTGAGAGAGAGAGGGGGAAAAAATGTAAACAAGGCTTGCCGGAAGCGGAGCTACCTCTTGTGAGATGAGGTGAAGGATTAACTAAACAAAAGGGCTTCCCAAGAAAACAAAACTGAACTAAGGTGATTGTGGATTAAACGCTGCTCCACCAGAGATGGGAGCGACCAGCGATGCTTCTAGGACTCTCTCCAAAGTAAAAAACAGCACTTGCCGTGGATAGAGCAGGGAGGAAAAGGGAGCCGAAGCTCAGAGGAGAATCCGGCATAGATTCGCTCCCATGAGCGTCAAAGATCCAGCGCCGAGTGGCTGATTGGCGCTGCTTATAAGGTGTTGAAAGCAGGTGTTTTTAATTAGCCAATTAACCCTCGGCGCTGGTCTGGCGCGCCCTCTGTTGCCCCGGAGGGTGCCTCGGTCAGCCACCAGCCCTTACAAAGAGTTTTGGGCAATTTCAGCCCAGAGGAGATAACGGGCCCAGTCCCTTTGGTTCTCATGACAATAAAGTCTGAGGAATTTACCTAGCTCCTGGTTCATCCGTTCGCATTGCCCATTAGTAGTGGTGTGATATCCAGAACCAAGACTGACTAAAACACCTAAGTGTTCGAAGAAAGCAGACCAAACTTGTGACGTGAACTGATGACCTCTATCAGACAAAATATCCTCAGGATATGCCAAAAATACATAATATACATAATTAAAAAGGTCTTCGGCAGTTTGAAAAGCTTGAAACAGACACTACGAGAAAATCTATCAATAACAGTAAGAATAGTAGTGTAAGATTGAAAACTAGGCAGATCAGTTACAAAATCTACAGCTATGGGAGACCATGGACAGACAGGGACAGGTAAAGGTACCAATTTACCAGCAGACAAACTTTTAGGAGTTTTACACTGGGAACAGACAGAGCAAGACGAGACAAAATTATGAATCACTTGACATACTTTCCCACCAATATCTATTTAACAGGAGTTGATGAGTGCATGTTTCACCAGGATGACCAGAAGTGAGAGAAGAATGGGCCCAGGTGATTAACCAGTCACGAGGTCATGAGGAGGCACATACCTCCTGTCAGGAGGACACTGAGCAGGAATTCCCATATTCTGCAAAGCACTCTCAATCTCATCATCAACCTCCCATCTGATAGATGACACAATCACACCTGGTTGAAGAATGGTCTCAGAACAAAGAGTATCTAAAGTGTTGTCGTCAGCATACAGACGAGATAAAGCATCAGCTTTACCGTTCCTACTGCCAGGTCTGTAAGAAATAGGAAAGTTAAAGCGAACAAAAAACAAAAACCAGCAAGCTTGATGGGGATTCAATCTTTTAGCTGATTGTAAGTATTCAAGATTTTTATGGTCAGTCAGAATTAGAAACGGATGATTGTCTCCCTCTAACCAGTGTCTCCATTCCTCAAGACCTAACTTAATAGCAAGGAGTTCACAGTCACCTATACCATAATTCTTCTCTGTGGGGGTGAGTTTGTGTGAGTTAAAGGCACTCGTTACCAGCTTTGATACGGACAAGGTTGTAAGCACTTGTAAGGTCTAATTTGGTAAAAATGGTGGCTCCAAGAAGTTAAAGGAAGAGGATAAGTTTGGTAATTTGATTTAAACTATGAGAGTCAGTGCATGGACATAATGGACATAAAAAAACAGAGGCAGCAGGGGACGTAGACAGATGTATGAAACCCTGAGCTAGAGCTTCCTCAATGTATTTCTCCATAGCTCTTTCTTCTGCCTGAGTGAGAGGATAGATCTAGGTGTAATGTAGCACCTTCAACCAGTTCTATAGCACAGTCATAATGTCTGTGTGGTGGCAGCTTGGTGGCATTAAGCTTACTAAAGACCTCCTTGAAATCGTGATAGTTAGGGGGAGTATTAACTTCCACCAAACTGATGGGACTTTCAATAGAGGTGGACCCAACAAACAGACTAGGTAGTCTCAAGTAAGTAGTTCCTGCTTAGACCATGATATACAGGGATCATGTTTCTCCAGCCATGGCAGCCAAGAATGACGGAGAACTCAGAGGAGTCAATAACTAGGAAGCTAAGCAGTCCCTTATGTAAAAAAACTAATGGCTTCCTTCACCAGGTCAGTCTTAAGTGAAATCAGTTCAATCCCCACAGGATCTCCATCCAATGCTGAAATTCGCAATGTGCTGTCCAGGGGTTGAGTGGAGAGGTTCAGCTGCGCAGCCACATCCTTGTGAATGAAATTTCCTTCTGCTCTGGAATCAATCAGTGCTGAAAACACAGAAACAGTAGAGCGGTAGGATAGAACAACAGGTAACAGGAAAGGCTTTGAAACCAACCCCTTATTAGTGGGAACACTGACCACTTTAGCGCGTGAAGTAATCTCCACATGCTTTTCAGGGGTTGGGGCCTGACGTCTATAAGGACGGGCCTGACAATCACGTAATACGTGACCAGCCCCACCACAATACATGCATAGACTACCATGAAGTCTGCGTAGACGTTCTTCATGTGACAGACAAGAAGTGTCACACTGCATGGATGCATTTGATCATTTGAGCGGGTCATCTTTTTTTCCTTTGATTAACCAGCCCACCAGAGTAACAATAAATTCTAAATCACTAATTGACAATATTATTACAAATCTAACTGAAGCACCTAGCAAAAATGGTGTGTTATTAACTGATATTTCTGATCATTTTCCAGTTTTCTCCATTATCAATACAACATTGAGTATACCTAAAATAAACATTACTGTAAGAATTCAACGAAAGAAATATTAACAAATTTTGCGAATTCATTACAAATTGTGTATGGACTGATGTCATAACACAGACTAATGTAAAAAAGGCCTATTCTGCATTTAATGAAACAATTACTGGAGGCATAAATCAGTCTTTCCCAATTACATAGAAGCAACTTAATAAAACATCTAAGTCTTGGATCACAAAAGCCCACAAGAAAGCCATCAGAAAGAAACATAAGCTTTACAGAGATTAACTAAAAAATCCAACCCTGTTAATGTTCAAAATATATACTACATTTCGTAATAATCTACATAACACACTTAGAAAAGCTAAAAGACAATACTATCATAACAAATTTCAAAGAGCCCAAAACAACATGAAAGGCACATGGCAAATTATAAATGAGCTTACAAATAAATGCCCCAAGACTGTTTATGTTAAGGAGTTCAAATCATATGAACACAATACAGTTATTACAAGTTATTGTGAAATTGCAAATGAATTCAACAGTTTTTTTGTAAAGATTGGACCCTTAATAGCTAATAAAATTCCTGATATTCCACTATCACTACAGTATCCTCACCTGACACCTAATGACTTCAAATTTCACCCAGTTACCTTAACAGAGCTAAGTAATGTCATTAACAAACTTAAGAATAATTCTGCTGGTCTGGATGATTTCCAGCCTGAATTACTAAATATATGTTCTAACTACAGGCCTATATCTGTTTTGCCATATATTTCCAAAGTTTTTAAAATAATTGTTTACAACCAACTAATGTGTCACCTTAATAAACACAAACTGTTATATCAACACCAATACAGCTTTCGGGAAAAACATTCTACCTCCATGGCCTTGATTCAACTAATTGAAAAAAATTGTAAAGCACTTGACAATAAAGAAATAATAATTGGAGTCTTTATAGATCTATCTAAAGCATTTGATACAGTCAACCACAATATTCTATTCCAGAAACTTCAACAATATGGCATACAAAATGTGGAGTTAGAATGGGTCAGAAGCTATTTATCTAACAGGAAGCAAATGGCAAAATTCTCTTTCCAGTTTGGAAAATACAACATATGGGATTCCACAATGGATCAATAGTTGGACCATTACTGTTTATAAAATACATCAATGATCTTTATTTGGTGGCAAAAATGTTTTTTGCATTCTGTTTGCTGATGACACCAGTATTTTCCTTTCTGACAAAGAGGGTGATAAATTAATTTCTTCTATAAACTTGCAATATTGCAATATTGATAACTGGTTCAAAGCTAATAAATTATCACTCAACACCAAGAAAAGCTCATACATGATATTTATTCCAAAAAACATAAAAAATACAGAAACATTTTCAGCAGTGCACATCTCAGATCATAAGCTAACTCAGGTCCATTGCACAAAATTTCTGGGAATCATCATAGATGACAAATTGTGTTGGAGAGAGCATGTAACTACAATTACTAACAAAATAGCAAAAAATATTGGTGTCATCAGAAAAGTTTCTACTGCCAAGACCTTTGTTGACCAGCTTGTATTATACGATGATGTATCCATATCTCTCATATTGTAACATTATCTGGGCCAGTACATTCAGAAGTAATATCAGCTGTTTACCTATACTTCAAAAACATTTTGTCAGAATGGTCACTGGGTCAAACTATTTTTTAAGCTCCCGTCCGTTATTTCAGAACCTTCAGATTCTCAATGTATATGAAATTAATCAGTTGCAGACATGTCAGTTTATTTTTTTCTTATATACACAATTTACTTCCTGACTGCTTTCAAAGCACATTTCAATTCAATTTTCAAGTACACCATTACTCTACAAGATCAGCCAATAATCTCCATACAGCCTTTTATAGGACATCACTTGGACAGTTTACCATATCTTACCGAGGACCTACAATCTGGAATGGCCTACCATCTTATTTAAAGAACTGTATTCAACTTAGTCATTTCCAAAAACAATTAAAGGATTATCTCCTCTCAATGGATAATTCAAATATGTAAAGTTATGACTCTCTACTAAATTATTGGGTCAATTATTGTATATATTCTTTCTTTACAACTCTATTCTGTATTAATGTGAATATGTATGTATGTATGTGTATATGAATGTATATATGTATGTGAATGTAGGCGTATGTATGTATGCAAGTATTCTTTTCTTATGATTTTGTTTGTAATTTAGAGGGAAAGTACTGTACATAAACCCCTATGGGCTTTCTCACTTTCCCTGCACGTTTTTGTTTCTTACTTATTTAATACGCATCCCTGTTTGCTTTCTTCTTTCACATATGTGTGCCAATAAAAAATAAATGAATTCGGGAGCGCTGTCATCTCGAGAAGGAAGGGCCGCAGGATGAGGGAGGTTCACAGGGTTAGATGAGGTCCGAACAGGTAACTGACTGAATGACAAACTTGTTTTTTTAGGCTTGCGTTCATGCAACAGTTGATCCAGATGAACTGTGTAGAGAGTTGTTGCATACCTTCAAGGATAAATGCGAGTTGTTTCTGTTGTTCAGCTTGCTGTTGTGCCATGGCATTCACAGACTGAGAAATCCCTCAAACAGCTGTTGGTGTTTTTGGAGAGTTTGATTTGGTTACTCACAGCATTTTTTAGAGCCTCAAAATCCACCGTCTGCATGATGGCAAAGTATTCTGTAACGTTACAGATTGGAGTCAGACGCAGTAAAAACTAGTTGAGGCTTTAATAAAAGGGGCAAAAACTGAGAACGTGGTCGTAATACAGGCGAGGGTCAGAACCAGAGAGACAATAAACCAATGCATTAGAGCCAAATCGGTAGACAAAAAGTAAACCTGAGCCAAAATACAGAGTCAGAAAACCGGAAGAGCAAAAAGTAAACACAGCTGAAAGGGCGAGACAAAAACGGAGTCAAAAAAGGAAAAAACGGGTCATACACCGTAATACAAACAGTTAAAGAATGCTTGGTATGTCGCTGGATAACAGTGGCAATACTTCGCAGAAAACATGTTAAAATAGACTGACTTATATACCCTAAGATAATCACAAACATCAGAATTCTGGAGATGACGAGAGAACGCGCGCTGATTGGTGGAGTCCGGAGACAGATGCATTCTGGGGGTTGGAGTCCTGAGTTAGAGATTGTCCATTGACAGATATGGAGGAGTCCAACTACCGCTCCTCTGGGCCATGTCCAGCACAGGCCCAACACCTGTAGGATGAGGCACCCGCAGCAGTGGTAGGTTTATTTTGTGCTGGTATTTTTATCGAAGGGGTAATCAAAAAAGCAATTAGTCAAACTTAAAGCTTGAAATGCTTTATTAGCATTGAACACTTTCTCTTATAAAATGCAGTGAATTAAATCTTAATTTAAATATATTTGAAAGGATGTCATCCAAACTGTCATGGTTTGCACAGAATACAGACACTTGCGGATAGAGTAAAAATGGGTATTTATTAAAACGTAGAGCACCGGTAAACAGAAGCCTCAGAGGATAAACCATACCATAAATGGGAAACAGTCCAGAGTTCATACACGAGGAAGCCAGCATCAGAGATAATCCAAAAATCAGAAACGTTAAACAGTCCAGGTCAAACACAGTAAATACACAATCAGAGGTGCAGGCAGAAATCGATGACGAAAAACAAAGAGCAAGGTCATACACGGAAAAACAATCACAGAGAAGGTAACGCTTTTTAAAGGCAATACTCGGCACCTGTGTGTTCGTAGAGGGTTCTTAAATACACTGGGGTAATCAGTACTCCAGGCTTCCTTGCGGTACACCGGCAGTATTGAAAACTGTCAGGGGGCTTGCTGACAGTACGCCGGCAGTATTAAAAACTGACAGAGAGCTTGCTGACAGTACGCCGGCACTACTAAAAACTGACAGGGGGCTTGCTGACTGTATGCCAGCACTACTAAAAACTGTCAGGGGGCTTGCTGACAGTACGCCGGCTGTATTTAAAACTGTCAGGGGGCTTGCTGACAGTACGCCGGCAGTATTGAAAACTGTCAGGGACCTTGCTGACTGTCACATATTAGCCTGTCTGTCCTGTGTTTTTCCCTCTTTTTGTTTTCTGTGCTCCTGCCCTGTTTTCCTGTCTTGTGTTTCCAGCCATGTGCTTTTTTGAGCACATGGCATTGTTTTGTTATTGTTCTGTCTCCACCCTAGCCCCGCCCTAGCCCAGCCCTAGCCATTAGTGTTGTCACCTTGTGTCTTGTTTGTAACCCCGCCCCCTCATTACCTGTCTTCACCCTCCTTGTGTATAAATAGCCTCTTGTATTGAGTGTTGCCTTGTGGAGTCTTTTGTATCTTTGCTGTCTGTATATCCAAGTTTTGTATTTTGTGAATCTATGTTCCCTGAATCCAGGTCTGTTGTTTTGTTAATTCAGTAAGTGTACCTATTTTATTTTGTGTCCCTAGTGTTCTAGTTATTCAATGTTTTGTTTGTTTAGTCATACTTAGTTTTGTTCTATTCATTATCTACTTCTTAGGGTTTATTTCTTTATTTATGCGATACCCGTGTTTGTTTTCTGTTTTGTTTTCATTTATCTTGTTTATTAAAAATACTTGTAATATATCTGCACTTACGTCCACCCTCTCATTCGTAACACTGACAGTACGGTGGCAGTATTAAAAACTGTCAGGGACCTTGCTGACAGTACGCCGGCAGTTTTAAAAACTGTAAGGGACCTTGCTGACAGTACGCCGGCAGTTTTAAAAACTGTCAGGGGGCTTGCTGACAGTACGCCGGCAGTATTTAAAACTGACAGGGAGCTTGCTGACAGTACGCCGGCAGTATTGAAAACTGTCAGGGAGCTTGCTGACAGTACGCCGGCAGTATTTAAAACTGACAGGGCGCTTGCTGACAGTACGCCGGCAGTATTAAAAACTGTCAGGGGGCTTGCTGACAGTACGCCGGCAGTATTTAAAACTCACAGGGAGCTTGCTGACAGTACGCCGGCAGTATTGAAAACTGTCAGGGGGCTTGCTGACAGTACGCCGGCAGTATTGAAAACTGTCAAGGGGCTTGCTGACAGTACGCCGGCAGTATTTAAAACTCACAGGGAGCTTGCTGACAGTACGCCGGCAATATTAAAAACTGTCAGGGGGCTTGCTGACAGTACGCCGGCAGTATTGAAAACTGTCAAGGGGCTTGCTGACAGTACGCCGGCAGTATTTAAAACTGACAGGGAGCTTGCTGACAGTACGCCGGCAGTATTTAAAACTGTCAGGGGGCTTGCTGACAGTACGCCGGCAGTATTAAAAACTGACAGGGAGCTAGCTGACAGTACGCCGGCAGTGCTAAAAATGGACAGGGAGCTTGCTGACAGTACGCCGGCAATATTTAAAACTCACAGGGGGCTTGCTGACAGTACGCCGGCAATATTAAAAACTGACAGGGGGCTTGCTGACAGTACGCTGGCAGTATTAAAAACTGTCAGGGGGCTTGTTGACAGTACGCCGGCAGTATTAAAAACTGTCAGGGGGCTTGCTGACAGTACGCCGGCAGTATTGAAAACTGTCGGGGGGCTTGCTGACAGTATGCCTGCAGTATTAAAAACTGTCAGGGGGCTTGCTGACAGTACACCGGCAGTATTGAAAACTGACAGGGAGCTTGCTGACAGTATGCCGGCAGTGCTAAAAACGGACAGGAAGCTTGCTGACAGTACGCCGGCAGTATTAAAAACTGACAGGGAGCTAGCTGACAGTACGCCGGCAGTGCTAAAAATGGACAGGGAGCTTGCTGACAGTACGCCGGCAATATTTAAAACTCACAGGGGGCTTGCTGACAGTACGCCGGCAGTATTGAAAACTGTCAGGGGGCTTGTTGACAGTACGCCGGCAATATTAAAAACTGACAGGGAGCTTGCTGACAGTACGCCGGCAGTATTTAAAACTGTCAGGGGGCTTGCTGACAGTACGCCGGCAGTATTTAAAACTGACAGGGGGCTTGCTGACAGTACGCCGGCAGTATTAAAAACTGTCAGGGGGCTTGCTGACAGTACGCCGGCAATATTTAAAACTCACAGGGGGCTTGCTGGCAGTACGCCTGCAGTATTAAAAACTGTCAGGGGGCTTGCTGACAGTACGCCGGCAGTATAAAAAACTGTCAAGGGGCTTGCTGACAGTACGCCGGCAGTATTTAAAACTGACAGGGAGCTTGGTGACAGTACGCCGGCAGTATTTAAAACTGTCAGGGGGCTTGCTGACAGTACGCCGGCAGTATTTAAAACTGACAGGGGGCTTGCTGACAGTACGCCGGCAGTATTTAAAACTAACAGGGGGCTTGCTGACAGTACGCCGGCAGTATCGAAAAAAACTGACAGAGAGCTCGCTGACAGTACGCCGGCAGTATTGAAAACTGACAGAGAGCTCGCTGACA
This sequence comes from Astyanax mexicanus, assembly GCF_023375975.1. NCBI lineage: Eukaryota > Metazoa > Chordata > Actinopteri > Characiformes > Acestrorhamphidae > Astyanax > Astyanax mexicanus. The sequence goes on along the minus strand of NC_064420.1, from coordinate 10,883,810 downwards.
GTATGCCGGCAGTATTGAAAACTGACAGTGTGCTTGCTGTCAGTACGCCGGCAGTATTGAAAACTGAAAGGGAGCTTGCTGACAGTATGCCGGCAGTGCTAATAACGGACAGGGAGCTTGCTGACAGTACGCCAGCAGTATTTAAAACTGACAGGGAGCTTGCTGACAGTACTGACAGAGCTCTTCTTAAGATGGTGTCCTTTTATGTAAAAGAATGTACCTTTAAGTTTCATAGAGATTTTTATAAACATCAGGACATGTGGTCTTACTGTGAACTACAAATGAACAGAAGTCACGTTACAGCAGTGTTTCTCAACCCTGTTCTTACATATTCTACTGCATATTAACACTGTTCTGCATATTTTAGAGCTTCCTCTGCTTTAAAGGCATTTAATACAGTTAGTGGTGGTATGATGTGTCTAATACACAGCTGGATATACATAATGATTAATTTAGGCTCCATAGGGGGCTAAATTTGCACACTGTCTTGTTATTTATTATTCTTTGTCTGTATGGTGTTGTATTGTCTGTCTGCACTTTTGTGTTTATGTGCACCATGGTCCCTCGAGGAACGTTGTTTCGTTTCACTGTGTACTCTGTATATAGCTGAAATGACAATAAAAACCACTTTGACTTTGACTTTAAAGGATTTTAACAGGTAAACTCAGTAAATTACTGTTTATTAGCTGATCAGCTGGATCAGGTGGAAACATTTTGGGGCAGTGATCGGGGTTAAGAAACTGCTTTAAACTACAAACACAAAGTACTGTACTAAATTCTGGCTATCCACTACATCTGGCTTCTAGTTAACTAGTTAGCTAAATGAATATTTGTTCATTATAGCTCACAGTAAGTCCTGTAATCCTAAATTAATTGAAAATGAAACAGTGATTAGCTGATCAGGTACAGGGCAAGTTGAACATTACATATATAGTTTTTTTTCTTTAACCCTGACTCCCAATCTAGCTCATTCCAAAGTTAAGCTAACTCACTTACACAGCTGCAGTTTATTAATCACAGTGTGTTTAATCTGTGGGCTGATTCAGAGACGTGTATTTTTAACCAGCTAGCAGAAACATATCATCACGGTTGACGTGGTTAACCTACCGTAACCTTTCTTTTAGTAAAATCTCCGTATATCCAGATCTGTTTTAAAATCAGCTGAAGCTGCTGCGTCCCGATCCCGCTGCTAAATCTCACAGCGAAGGGGAGGGGCTTCCAAACAGCAAACTGCCTCTCCTTCGCGCGGCGCAAAACCAGCAAGCTGATTGGCATTCCCCCCGGTTCCCACGCCTATGGCTGGCAGTATTAAAAACTGACAGTGAGCTAGTTGACAGTACGCCGGCAATATTTAAAACTCACAGGGAGCTTGCTGACAGTACGCCGGCAGTATTGAAAACTGTCAGGGGGCTTGCTGACAGTACGCCGGCAGTATTAAAAACTGACAGGGGGCTTGCTGACAGTACGCTGGCAGTGCTAAAAACTGCCAGGGGGCTTGCTGACAGTACGCCGGCAGTATTGAAAACTGTCAGGGGGCTTGCTGACAGTACGCCGGCAGTATTTAAAACTGTCAGGGGGCTTGCTGACAGTACGCCGGCAGTATTTAAAACTGACAGGGGGCTTGCTGACAGTACGCCAGCAGTATTTAAAACTAACAGGGGGCTTGCTGACAGTACGCCGGCAATATTAAAAACTGACAGGGGGCTTGCTGACAGTACGCCGGCAGTATTAAAAACTGTCAGGGGGCTTGCTGACAGTACGCCGGCAGTATTGAAAACTGACAGAGAGCTCGCTGATAGTACGCCGGCAGTATTGAAAACTGACAGTGAGCTCGCTGACAGTACGCCGGCAGTATTGAAAACTGACAGGGAGCTTGCTGACAGTATGCCGGCAGTGCTAATAACGGACAGGGAGCTTGCTGACAGTACACCAGCAGTATTTAAAACTCACAGGGAGCTTGCTGACAGTACGCCGGCAGTTTTAAAACTGACAGGGAGCTTGCTGACAGTACGCCGGCAGTATTAAAAACTGTCAGGGGGCTTGCTGACAGTAAGCTGGCAGTATTTAAAACTGACAGGGGGCTTGCTGACAGTACGCCGGCAGTATTTAAAACGGACAGGGAGCTTGCTGACAGTACGCCGGCAGTATTTAAAACTGACAGGGGGCTTGCTGACAGTATGGCGGCAGTTTTCAAACTGACAGGGAGCTTGCTGACAGTACGCCGGCAGTATTAAAAACTGTCAGGGGGCTTGCTGACAGTACGCCGGCAGTATTAAAAACTGTCAGGGGGCTTGCTGACAGTACGCCGGCAGTATTGAAAACTGTCAGGGAGCTCGCTGACAGTACACCGGCAGTATTGAAAACTGACAGTGAGCTCGTTGACAGTACGCCGGCAGTATTGAAAACTGACAGTGTGCTTGCTGACAGTACGCCGGCAGTATTGAAAACTGACGGGGAGCTTGCTGACAGTACGCCGGCAGTATTGAAAACTGACAGGGAGCTTGCTGACAGTACGCCAGCAGTATTTAAAACTCACAGGGAGCTTGCTAACAGTACGCCGGCAGTATTGAAAACTGACGGGGAGCTTGCTGACAGTATGCCGGCAGTGCTAATAACGGACAGGGAGCTTGCTGACAGTACGCCAGCAGTATTTAAAACTCACAGGGAGCTTGCTGACAGTACGCCGGCAGTGCTAAAAACGGACAGGAAGCTTGCTGACAGTACGCCGTCAGTGCTAAAAACGGACAGGAAGCTTGCTGACAGTACGCCGGCAGTATTAAAAACTGACAGGGGGCTTGCTGACAGTACGCCGGCAGTGCTAAAAACTGTCAGGGGGCTTGCTGACAGTACGCCGGCAGTATTGAAAACTGTCAGGGGGCTTGCTGACAGTACGCCGGCAGTATTTAAAACTGTGAGGGGGCTTGCTGACAGTACGCCGGCAGTATTTAAAACTGACAGGGGGCTTGCTGACAGTACGCCGGCAGTATTTAAAACTAACAGGGGGCTTGCTGACAGTACGCCGGCAGTATTTAAAACTGTCAGGGGGCTTGCTGACAGTACGCCGGCAGTATTGAAAACTGTCAGGGAGCTCGCTGACAGTACGCCGGCAGTATTGAAAACTGACAGAGAGCTCGCTGATAGTACGCCGACAGTATTGAAAACTGACAGTGAGCTCGCTGACAGTACGCCGGCAGTATTGAAAACTGACAGGGAGCTTGCTGACAGTATGCCGGCAGTGCTAATAACGGACAGGGAGCTTGCTGACAGTACACCAGCAGTATTTAAAACTCACAGGGAGCTTGCTGACAGTAAGCTGGCAGTATTTAAAACTGACAGGGGGCTTGCTGACAGTACGCCGGCAGTATTTAAAACGGACAGGGAGCTTGCTGACAGTACGCCGGCAGTATTTAAAACTGACAGGGGGCTTGCTGACAGTACGGCGGCAGTTTTCAAACTGACAGGGAGCTTGCTGACAGTACGCCGGCAGTATTAAAAACTGTCAGGGGGCTTGCTGACAGTACGCCGGCAGTATTGAAAACCGGCAGTATTGAAAACTGACAGTGAGCTCGTTGACAGTATGCCGGCAGTATTGAAAACTGACAGTGTGCTTGCTGACAGTACGCCGGCAGTATTGAAAACTGACGGGGAGCTTGCTGACAGTACGCCGGCAGTATTGAAAACTGACAGGGAGCTTGCTGACAGTATGCCGGCAGTGCTAATAACGGACAGGGAGCTTACTGACAGTACGCCAGCAGTATTTAAAACTCACAGGGAGCTTGCTGACAGTAAGCTGACAGTATTAAAAACTGACAGTGAGCTAGTTGACAGTACGCCGTCAGTGCTAAAAACTGACAGGGAGCTATCTGACAGTACGCCGGCAGTATTTAAAACTCACAGGGAGCTTGCTGACAGTACGCCGGCAGTATTAAAAACTGTCAGGGGGCTTGCTGACAGTACGCCGGCAGTATTGAAAACTGTCAGGGGGCTTGCTGACAGTACGCCGGCGGTATTGAAAACAGACAGAGAGCTCGCTGACAGTACGCCGGCAGTATTGAAAACTGACAGTGTGCTTACTGACAGTACGCCGGCAGTATTGAAAACTGACGGGGAGCTTGCTGACAGTACGCCGGCAGTATTGAAAACTGACAGGGAGCTTGCTGACAGTATGCCGGCAGTGCTAATAACGGACAGGGAGCTCGCTGACAGTACGCCAGCAGTGCTAAAAACGGACAGGGAGCTTGCTGACAGTAGGCTGGCAGTATTTAAAACGAACAGGGAGCTTGCTGACAGTACGCCGGCAGTATTTAAAACGAACAGGGGGCTTGCTGACAGTACGCCGGCAGTTTTAAAACTGACAGGGAGCTTGCTGACAGTACGCCGGCAGTATTGAAAACGGACAGGGAGCTTGCTGACAGTACGCCGGCAGTATTTAAAACTGACAGGGAGCTTGCTGACAGTAGGCTGGCAGTTTTAAAACTGACAGGGAGCTTGCTGACAGTACACCGGCAGTTTTAAAAACTGTCAGGGGGCTTGCTGACAGTACGCTGGCAGTATTTAAAACGGACAGGGAGCTTGCTGACAGTACGCCGGCACTTCTAAAAACTGAATTCCCCTCAGTTATACAGGTCTTTAATTCTGGTGCCACTAGGGGCACTTTCAGGCAAGTGTAGAGCAGGCCTTTTTTAGGCAGTAGTTGGACAGCTCTTTGGGGTCCTTAAGCACACGTGTGCAGCTGTAGGAGCCAAAGACATCATATACATAGACACCGCATCGACTGACGCCGTCTTTTGGCGCTTTTACTATTTAATGATACTAATATTATATTTTAGAATCAATCATATATGAATTTATTATATCTATAAATAAATAAATAAATAAAATATATATATATATTATATAATGTGTGTATTTAATTAATTTATACCCTTTGTTTAAGAACATAATATTAAGCATTTAGCATGAAAGCACATTTGTAATTTGAGATAGCGTATCATTACTACAACTCTACTGTTTGTAACAAAACAAATCGTGTCAAAATTGTGTAAAAATTGGTGGAGTTATTATTATACGTGTATAATTTACCTTCCTCAGTGTAAACTAATGCACTGGGGATGCAGGGTTGCCTCCTCCACTATGGTGGCCACGCTGACACGCCAGGAAGCATGTGATGTCTATGTATATGATGTCGATTGTAGCAGCTAGCTTGTGTGTAGCTCTTTGTGTTTCGCTACTGAAAAAGTTCAGTTTATGCGTTCGTGAAGAGATAACATGCCTTTGTAACTCTGTACACTCCTGCTGAGCTGCAAACCCATATAAAGAGCACAAAACTGCATTCCCTGTCTCAGTGTCTATCGGAGTTCCACTGTGGATGAGGAATCCCAGCATAACTGCCCTAGTTAACTAACGAGCTATCTAACACCGGCACTACTAAAAACTGACAGGCATTATTTGACAGGCATGACAATAATAGTATGGCGTCTTCAGTATTTTTCTGGTTTCATTGGGTAACAATTTCATTTGCTGGTTTTATAGGACTTCGTATTTTGGTTAATGCACAACCGAATTGACTTTTTTTCTGAGTATGGAATCCAATTACTCCAAAATAATACAGATATATTATATTTTCTGTACATGCACACACTGTCACTCTTACCCCACTTACCCCAGAAAATGGAAAGCACTAAAAACCCTACTACCTCACTGGACTCTATTGCACACTGCGTAATAGAGGTAATTACTACCTCACTGGTCTTTTTTGCACACTGCATAATTTGCACACTGTCTTGTTATTTATTTTTCTTTGTCTGTATTGTGTTGTATTGTCTGTCTGCACTTTTGTACTGTTGCACTTTTGTTCTGTCTACACTGTGTTTATGTGCACCATGGTCCCTGGAGGAACGTTGTTTTGTTTCACTGTGTACTCTGTATATAGCTGAAATGACAATAAAAACCACTTTGACTTTGACTATTACTTGATATGCATGACCTTAATTGTATGTCTTCATCAAGAATTTTATGGTCTAATTTGATAACTTTTTTTTTGTTGTTTCATAGCACTCCAAAACATTTTATACAGAACCGAATGGTCATATTTTGTATCAAATTGTTCATTAGACCTGTTAAATTATGTTTATTTAGCTTAAAAGTAGTTTCTGTTCCGTTTTCAGTCTCTGCACGAAAAGCGCGAGCCTCCCGGTCCTCCCGTCGAGATGATGAGCCCGGCGAGGGGGAGCAGGAGCAGAGACAGGCTGGCTAGGAGGGAAGAAGTCCTCGTCGGAGGCAGTGAGTTAGAGGTCCACGGTCGGAGAGCAAGGGAGCTGCGAGCAGGTGGGTGCGGTAGATTCGACTGTGCGAACTTTCGTCACAAGACGTAGTTAGTTAGGGAAAGTTTTTATAGGGTGGTTGTTTGATTACGCAGTGAAGTTAGAACGTAGAGTTCAGGCGTGGTCCTTCTCCCAATCTTTTGTTATTACATAACATCATTAATAGACAAACACAGTCTTAAACTAATAGCACACAAAAAATTATATGTTTGCATGGTGTTATTGAACACAACATGTTAACATTTACAATGAGGAGGGGGGGGGGTGTGGGTGTATGTGAACCCCTAGGCTAATGACTTTTCTAAGAGCTAATTGGAGCCAGGATGTGATGAGATTGGATGTGTTGGTTAAAGCTGCCCTGCCCTATAAAAACCACACACAAGTTTTGAGTTTGCTGTTCTTAAGAAGCATTGCTTGATGTGAAATATGCCTCATACAAAGGTGCTCTTAGAAGACCTACGTTCAAAAATTGTTGATACAAAAAGTATCTCTAACAGCCTTGATGTTCATGTGTCCACGGTAAGACAGACGGTCTACAAATGGGTAAAGTTCAGCACTGTTGCTATTCTCCCTAGACATGGTCGTTCTGTAAGGAAGACTTCAAGAGCACAGCGCTGAATGATCAGTGATGTGAGGAAGAATCCTAGAGTGTCAGCTGAAGACTTACAGAAATCTGTGGCACATACTAACATTTTTGCTGACAAATCTACAATAAGGAAAATGTTAAACAAGAATGAAGTTCATGGGAGGACACCGCGGAGGAAGCCACTGCTGTTCAAAAAAGTTTGCAAAAGAGCACTTGGATGTTCCAGAGCACTACTGGCAAAATATACTGTAAACAGATGAAACCAAAATTGAGTTGTTTGGAAGGAACCCACAACGCTATGTGTGGAGAAAAAAGGCACTGCACACCATCATCACAACCTCATCCCAACTGTGAAATATGGTGGAGGGGGCATCATGGTTTGGGGCTGCTTTACAGGAGAGTCCTGACCTCAACCCAATTGAGATGCTGCGGCATGACCTCAGGACAGCGATTTACACCAGATATCCCAAGAATATTGCTGAACTGAAACAGTTTTGTGAAGAGGAATGATCCAAAATTCTTCCTCACTGTTGTGCAGGTCTGATCTCCAACAACAGTTTGGTTGAGGTTATTGGTGCCAAAGGAGGGTCAACCAGTTATTAATTCAAAGGTTCACATACTTTTTACATCCTGCACTCAGAACACATTTAATGACCAATTTATGCTTTATTTTGGCAGTTTAAAGCAGTTTCTGAACTCTGCTCACTGACTCTAAATTGTGTGTTTTCCATCGGATACAACTGATCAGCTAATAAACAATCATTTACTGAGTTGAAACATGTACCTGTTAAAATCCCTTAGCCCACTGTGGACCATAATTAATCATTATGTAAAACCAGCAGTGTATTAGACACATCATACTTCCACCGCCCGAGCTGTTTTTGTTGCCTGCTAGAAGAATATTAAATAAAGATTATTAATTGTGTAGGCCCCTTAGAACTGATATTTATGGATATTTGTTCCTTTGTATTATAAAAGCTAAGAAACAAGTGAATTGTTTATGTATTGCTACATGAAATACATTGTTGATGTACTGTTTTGTATACTTTATTGAGGAATGCACTCATTGATGGAATATATCTGGTCCATGTCCTTTAGTAAAAGCTCATTTTGCAGAATTTGTGCATCCTTTGTTCTATTTTAAATCCATTAAATAAAAAATGTAACATAAAAGAGTGCATCCCTGACAGAAAAGTGAAGACTTTGTAAATATCTAGAAAAGTGTTTTTTTTTATTTAGGCTGTATTATAAGAATTACATATGTAGGAATGTCCACAACATTTTAATGTCAACAAAGGTTAGATTCTAGATTCTGATCATCTAATTGTAGTTTATAAGTGGTTCACAGGTGGTTATTTTAGATTTCTTGTAAACCTGTCTTAAAATGTAAGGGATACTGAACCTCAGTTGGGCTGGGGAGACGGCTCAATGCGGACAGGTAAAAGTAACGCAATAGTTACTTTTACTGGTAACTAGTTACTTTTGTAGTGGAGTAACTCAGTTACTAACTTTTTTGGAGAAGTAACTAGTAACTATAACTAATTACTTTTTCAAAGTAACGTGCCCAACACTGGTAATGGGTTGGAATGCTACAGATGCCCAGAGAGTTGTTGAACCCAGTTGCAGACCATAGATCTCAAAGCAGGTAAACCCAAGAAAAAAGGGAAATAATAATGAAGCACCTTCGGTGCTTGAACCCTAAATATAGCCGCAAGCGGCAATCATCGGGTTCAAGCACCAACTTGCACAATGGTGCCTACTGGAGCATTGAATGGTGATGTGTAAGAAGGTCTAATATGATTGGAGATGCCCTGTCACATTTAGAAATTATCAAGTTTTTCACCTGTTATTAATGTTGAGCAGAGGCCTTTCAACCTGATCAGTGCTTAAATTCACATGTAAATCTAGTGAACTTTGTAGGATATTCATTAAGTGAGTTAGAACTAGTCAAAAGGTGTCTACATGTTATTGGTATTGATCAGGTGGCTTCAACCAGAATGTTCACAAAGTGGTATTCAGATTGACCTTTGAACCTTTGCAGAACAAGCTGAAATGTTTGACCAAACAAGTTTAAATTAACACAAAGGAGTGAATGTTCTGATATGACATGTAATTACGAAGTTATTATAAATCTAGTTCTGAATTAAATGGCGCTTCATCAAGCACCAACTAGCACAATGGTGCCTACTAGAGCATAGGATGGTGATGTGTAAGAAGGTCTAACACAATTGGAGACATTCTGTCACATTTAGAAATGATCAAAAGTCTTTCACCTGTTATTAATGTTGAGAAGAGGCACAAAGGAGTGAATGTTCTGATATGACATGTAATGTCAAGTTATTCTTAATCTAGTTCTGTATTAAATGGCGCTTCATCAGAGTGATATTGTACAGAGGTCTTTAACATTGTGAGATTACAGCAAATACTGCAGAGTTACAGCAATTTAGGTTAGAAATTCCAAGGACGCACAGATTGCTTGATGCCTGGAGAGTATTGTATGTGAAATTTTCACAAATGTTTTTAATGAACATTTACCTAGAGACTCTACAGTGTGCAGCAAGACTGAAATGGAGGTGATAGGCCAAATATCCAGAGAGTAGTTTCAATATAGCTATTTTCAAACAATTAGCAATTATGAATGAACAAAGCACTTTTTAAACATAGTTGTATTGAGAAATTTGTCAGAGCCACTGTACTAAATATGGCAAAAACAATTAGATGTCTAAATAGTACTGCATGATTGACATATACTCGTTTTTTTGGAACAGCGCCCCCCAGTGGGCGGATTGTTTCAGCACTTTGCAGGTCACTACAGTGTCTCCACCTGAACATAACTGCCAAATATCATCCAGATTGGGCAACATTCGGCCTGCCAAAATGTCTGCTGAATGCTGATTGGCTGATGGTGTTCAGCCATGTTGATTGATTAAGTTGCCCTTTGAACATCCTTTAGAGGCTGTATGATAGATTCTGCATGCAAAGTTTCAACTTGCTAGGTTGCACGGTTGCTGAGAAACAGTGCTCCAAATTTACCTCTTGAAGTGAATGGGGCATATATCCGGAAGGACTAATTTGCATATGGCGGCCATATTGTTTACATATTTCAACTTTTTCTTAATGAATATTGAAGCGCATGCTCTCACGAGTGTTTTGATAGCAAACATGCCAGGATTGGTCAAAATTCCTAGGACTAGTTTGCAAAAGTAGGTTTTGCATATTATGCAAATTAGCAAAAAATCTATATAGACGGAAGTGCATGGTCCAAATTGGAAAGTTGTTGGGATTGACCCAAGGAATCCATCAAAAAAGAATTTTGAATGTAGGTCTTATGGTTTTTGAGTTATTGAGAAAATTGTGAAAAATGAATTTCCTTGTTTATAGCGCCACCACTTGACCAATCGGTGCCATTTTTGTTGTCCACCGAGATGCACTAATCCTACATCTACCTACCAAGTTTCATTTCTCTATGACTTACGGTTTAGGCTGCACAACTGTTTTTTCAGGAGAAAAAGAATAATAATAATAAATATAGCCGCAAGCGGCGATTTACGGGGTTCGAGCGTTACAGGCAAAGAGACCCCTGGAGGCCAGTTAGGCTTAAAACATGTTGCCGGTTGACCGGCATCGCCAAACTGGATGAGGATGACCAGCATGACCGTGAAGACCAAGCTAGATTACCAGCATGACTAATCTGGATGACAAACTTGTTGACCATATTGACCAAGCTGGAAGACCATAATGACCAAACTGGATGACCAGCATGGCAAAGGTGGTTGGCCAGTATGACCAAGCTGGAAGACCACCATTACTATGAGGACAAAGCTGAATGACCAGCAGGACCATAATGACCAATGTGAATGGCCAGCATGACCAAGCTGGATGGCCAGCATAACCAAGCTGGGTGACCAGCGTGACCATAAAGACCATAATGGCAATGCTAGATGAGTGGTGTGAGTAAACTAGTTGAAAAGCATTGATAAATTGAGCTGTAGTGTTCATCAGGTTTTATGTGGTGTCTTACTGCACTCTAGTGCGCATTTGGTGAAACAAATTCAGTTCTTAAATTGAAAAAACACAAGGCATAAAAAGGGCATATAAATAACCCGTATATAGTATATAAGTTTTGACCTGATTAACATTTCGCCTGTTAAAAGCTTGCTGGAATGTGATTGGCTAATAGTGACCACAAAAGTGTCCGTATCAAATTTTCATTTGGTGTACCATTAGTGCATGGGCCATAGATGATAATTGGCTAGGATGACCTTAATAGCTTGTATGGTTCTAGAGAAACAGCTATCGAGCATTGGCCCCGCCCCCTGGGGGGGTGTATGTCTACTTAAACTGACAGGGTATCTGAGAATCATGTACTGATCAAAGTACTGAAGTGGTATTAGTGTCAGGTTAAGCATTCAAAAGTTATAAGTGTTAAAGACATTTTACTGCACCATGGTAGAACTCATTTGCATATGGCGGCCATATTGTTTATAAATGTAAAGATTTTTTTAATAATTATTGAGGAGTAAGCTCTGCTGAACTGTTTGACACCAAACATGTCATGATTGGTCAAGGATCCAAGGACAAGATCTCAAAAGTAGGTTTTGCATATTATGCAAATTTAAAAAAAAAATTAAGTGGGTGGAGCATAAACAAGAATGACCCAGGCGGCTGACCAACATGAACAAGAAGGATAAATATGTTCAATTAAGCAAGACAAGCAAGATTGAATAAGTTCAGCAGAGCTTTAATTTAGAATAATTCACCTGTAGCTGTTTCACCAAATGACCACCAGAGCGCAGCAAGAGACCACATATAACCTGCTGGAAATCTATCAATCTATCAGAAAGACAGAACATTCCCTATCAGTGTGTCATCCGCCTGTTAAAAGCTTGCTGGAATGTGATTGGCTAATAGTGACCACAAAAGTGTCCATATCAAATTTTCATTTGGTGTACCATTAGTGCATGGGCCATAGATGATAATTGGCTAGGATGACCTTGATAGCTTGTATGGTTCTAGAGAAACAGCTATCGAGCATTGGCCCCGCCCCCTGGGGGTGTATGTCTACTTAAACTGACAGGGTATCTGAGAATCATGTAATGATCAAAGGACTGAAGTGGTATTAGTGTCAGGTTAAGCATTCAAAAGTTATAAGTGTTAAAGACATTTTACTGCACCATGGTAGAACTCATTTGCATATGGCGGCCATATTGTTTATAAATGTAAAGGTTTTTTAAATAATTATTGAGGAGTAAGCTCTGCTGAACTGTTTGACACCAAACATGTCATGATTGGTCAAGGATCCAAGGACAAGATCTCAAAAGTAGGTTTCGCATATTATGCAAATTTAAAAAAAAATTAAGTGGGTGGAGCATAAACAATAATGACCCAGGTGGCTGACCATCATGAACAAGAAGGATAAAGATGTTCAATTAAGCAAGACAAGCAAGATTGAATAAGTTCAACAGAGCTTTAATTTAGAATAATTCACCTGTAGCTGTTTCACCAAATGACCACCAGAGCGCAGCAAGAGACCACATATAACCTGCTGGGAATCTATCACTCTATAAGTAAGACAGAACATTCCCTATCAGTGTGTTTCTATTTATTAAAAAGAGAAGAAAAGTCCGATTGGGCTCCAAATTAGTACTCATGATCAAGTGGTCTGTATATATATGTGTGTAAATTTGTGTGTTGATAGGGTCAAAGGTTCCTGACTTCTGTCCATTTAGGCTTGAAAAAAGCGATAATACAGGCTTATGGCCTACAAAATGGCTGTTGCTCTTTGGCCATATTAGAGGCAAAAAATATCTGATTTGGCTCAAAATTTGCAATCAAGATCACAATATCAGTCTATATATGTATGTCAATTTATGTGTCGATAGGGTCAAAGGTTCCTGACTTCTGTCCATTTAGATTTGAAAAAAGCGATAATACAGGCTTGAGGCCTACAAAATCGCTGTAGTTTTCCAGCCGTTGTAGAGGCAAAACATGTCCGATGCAGTCAAGATCAGATTATCAGTCTATATACGTCTATAAATTTGTGTGTCGATAGGGTGAAAGGTTCCTGTCTTCTGTCCATTTAGGTTGGAAAATAGCGATAAATAGAATAAATTGAAAATAGTTATTTTTTCACTGTAGAGCCTACTGAAGACTTATTTGGCTCATACTTGGCACATGTGCTTCAAATGTCATTGTTAATTAGTAGCTTCAACAGTTTTGGCATGTTTTAAACTTTGACAGAGTTTTGGCCAAATAACTCTGAAAAGTCTTTCACGTACATGTTTGATCAAGGTTTATGGGCCTCAAATAGTTAAATTGTCAAGATTTTTTTCATAATTAGTTACCTACAGGGTCTCAAGATTGCATCAAGACCAAATTTGTTTTGATTGATGAAGGACTTAAAGACAAGTTCGAAAAGAGCAATTTTTACTCTTTTGGCCACTGATGAAAATCTTTGCATTTTTGGTAAACACATGTAATTACAAAGTTGTAAAGGCTACAGCAAAGTATACAACTAAAAAAGAATAACAAGCCTAGGCCACTTATACCTTTAGATATAACTGATTTTCTGCTATAGCGCCCCCTTGAGGCCAATCAACGCCATATTTTAATGGATGATAGAAGGCCCTGAGATACATGTAGGGTATAAGTATCGTCCTGATTGGTCATTGTTTAGCATGTCAAAAGCTTGCTGGAATCTGATTGGCTAATAACGATCGCAAAAATTTGCATATCAAATTTTCCTTCTGTAAAACATTAGGACATAGGCCATAGATGATACATGCCAAAGGAGAGCTTCATAGCTTGTACGGTTCCTGAGAAACAGATTTTTAGCTTTGGCTCCGCCCCCTGGGGGCGTATGTCTACACAGATTGAATGGCTACCTCAGAATCATATTGGCATCAAAGTTGTAAAGTGGCATTAGTGTCGGTTTAAGCATTCAAAAGTTACAGCTGTTAGAGTAAATTTGGGTGTGCCACGGTAAGATTAATTTGCGTATGGCGGCCATATTGTTTACAAATTTCACAATTTTTTTGATAATTATTGAGGTTGGGACTCTGCTGAGTTGTTTGACACCAAATATGACAGGATTGGTCATTGACCCTAGGACAAGTTCTCAAAAGTAGGTTTTGCATATTATGCTAAATAGCAAAAAATCTAAGTGGGCGGAGCTTAGTGGTTCCATTGACCTTTTTGATTTGCCATTAACCAAGGAATCATATAATGCAAGAATTTTTGCTCTAGCTATCAGGGCGTGGGAGTTACGAGGCCTAACGCATTGACCTTCGCCATAGCGCCCCCTTGAGGCCGATCAGGCTCATCTTTTGAATCTGAGTAGCGGTGAGAAGTACTACCATATGACCAAGTCTCAGCCCTGTAGGCCTTACGGTTTCTTCTGCCCGATCACTTCTATGGCAGAGAAAGAATAAGAATAACGAGTTGTCCCCCTGTCACAGGGGGACGTAGGGCCCTCGCACAACAGCGCAAATCGTACCGGGCCAAACCGAGAAACCGGTAGAAGTAATTTTAAGGTCTTATTGAGTGTGCCAATTTTCAAGAGTTTTCTATCCTGTTAAACACGTGAAATATCCATTTAAAATACAGGTGGCGCTTTAGCGCTGTTAAAATACATGTATTTGAAATTCTAATTCTACATCAAAGAACAGCCTTAGATAAGCAGGCTGGTCAAATTTTGTGAGTTTTTCTCCGTTATAACCTCCTCAAAACACCTGGCATTACCTAGGTTTTGACCTCCTGTTTTGATGTGGCATCTCACAAATTCAACCATCTGCCATTTCGTCCTCGTTTGAGATATCGACTATTCCTTCACAATTTATCATCAGATATGTTCAATGTTTATTTTTACCAAATACCAAGAGAATTCAACAAATTTGCTAGGAGTAGTTTGACAATGTACACAAAAAATGTGTGTAAAATGCAGATATTTCAAAATGGCCGACTTCCTGTTGGGCGGAGTCAGTCCTACCAATGCTGAAAATGTGTGTAATGATGTCTTTTGTGTTTTTGCCAAGTTTCATGAATTTTCAAAAATCTGTTTTCTGACCGTGTCATGGTTTCACTTTGGTTTAGTGTTGCGTCTCTAGTGAATCAATTGCTCGCCATTGGGTCACCGTTTTACCGATCAACTAATCCTTTGGCAGTTATCATCAAATATGTCTGTTGTTCATTTACAGCGAAATAAGAGGTAATCTGACAAAGACTTTAGGAGCAGTTTAAATTAGTTTGTGAAAAATTTGTAAAAATATTACAAATTCCAATATGGCCGACTTCCTCTTGGGCGGAGCTAATACAAGCCAATTGCAAATATGTGCAGGGTCATACTATCTACGATCCTTCCAAAATTTGAGAAGATTAGACAAATTTTGACACATCCACAGCTAATTTATTAAACAAATGAATTAGGGGGCGCTGTAGAGTCTGCTAGCTATACATGAAAAAATTGTCAAAATATTTGTAAAGTGTTTTTAGGTCTTATGCAATCTGTCAATTTTCAAGAGGTTTTGAGCATTCCCATAATGTCAAATATGTATTGAAACCTAGGTGGCGCTATAGAGCCAATGAAATACGTGTACAAGAAATTTTAATTTCAGATGACAGTACTGCTTAATTCAAGCAGGCCTGTAAATTTTCGAGAGTTTTCAACCTTTTTAACCTCCTCAAACACCTACTAACACCAGAATGTATTCACTTCCTGTTTTAATGGGGCATCTCAAGCAGTTCAACTGTCCGCCATTTCGTCCTCGTTTAAGATATCGACTATTCCTTCGCAATTTATCATCACGGATGGTAGTAGTTTTTTGCTGACAAATATCAAGAGTATTCAACAAATTCCCTAGGAGGAGTTCGACAAAGTATGCAAAAAATGTGTGTAAAATGCACATATTTCAAAATGGCCGACTTCCTGTTGGGCGGAGTCAATCATTCCAATACTAAAAACGTGTCTTATGATGTCTCTTGTGTTTTTACCAAGTTTCATGATTTTTCAATCATCTGTTTTATGACCGTGTCATGGTTTCACTTTGGTCTAGTGTTGCGTCTCCATTAAATTAATTGTCCGCCATTACGTCATCGTTTCAGCTATCGACTATTCCTTCGCAATTTATCACCATGTATGTCTGGAGCCTATCCACACCAAATTTAGAGGTAATATGACAAAGACTCTAGGAGGAGTTTGAATGAGTTCGTGAAAAATGTGTAAAAATTCCACAAAGTTCAAAATGGCCGACTTCCTGTTGGGCAGAGCTAGTACAAGCCAATGGGTAATATGTGCGGGATGATAGTTTCTATGTTGTTGCCAAAAATCGAGAATATTGGAGAAATTTTGAGACAGCTACAGCTAATTTAAAGGCCTAAACAAAATAGGGGGCGCTGTAGAGTCCTCTAGCTACACATGAGAAAAACGACAAAATATTCCTAAATCATTTCAAATACTTATTGAATTTGCCAATTATCTAGAGGCTGAGAGCTTTTCATAAATATGATATAAAATAGGTGGCGCTAGAGAGCTGATGAAAGACGAATTTACGAAATTCCAACTTACAGTCAAAGTATGGCCTAACCCGAATAGCTCTGTAAAATTTTAGGAGTTTTCAAACATCCCAACCCCTCCGAAACCCAGCGGGAAACTTTTTATTTTGCAACTTCCTGTCAAAATGGCCGACTTCCTGTTGGGCGGAGTCAAATAAAACCTAGTGATTCTTGTTGTTTATGAGGAGGTCAATGAGCGTACCAAAGTTGGTGTACGTTGGACAAACTTCATCCCGGCCACTGCCGACGTTTGGGGGCGCTATAGAGCTCCTGAACAACGCCAAAGTCCAGCCTCTATGGAACTTTAAAATTTTCGCCGAGCTTGAGGTCTGTGCCAAAATGCGTGAGTTTTCGAGTATCGGAAATGCCTCAAAAATGGACGCAAAGAGGCAGAATAATAATAACGAGTTGTCCCCCTGTCACAGGGGGACGTAGGGCCCTCGCACACCAGCGCAAATCGTACCGGGCCAAACCGAGAAACCGGTGAAAGTAATTTTGAGGTCTCATTGAGTGTGCCAATTTTCAAGAGTTTTCTATTCTGCCAAAAATGTCAAATATTCATTTAAAATATAGGTGGCGCTATAGAGCTGTGAAAACACATGTATTTGAATTTTTAATTCTAGATCAAAGAAACGCCTCAGATAAGCAGGCCGGTCAAATTTTGTGAGTTTTCCTCAGTTATAACCTCCTCAAAACACCTTGCATTACCTAGGTGTCAACTTCCTGTTTTGAGGTGGCATCTCAAAAATTCAACCGTCCGTCATTTCGTCCTCGTTTAAGATATCGACTATTCCTTCACAATTTGTCATCAGATATGTTCATTGTTTATTTTTACCAAATACCAAGAGAATTCAACAAAATTTCTAGGAGTAGTTTGACAACATACGCAAAAAATGTATGTAAAATGCAGATATTTCAAAATGGCAGACTTCCTGTTGGGCGGAGTCAGTCCTACCAATACTGAAAACGTGTGTAATGATTTCTCTTGTGTTTTTGCCAAGTTTCATGAATTTTCAATCATCTGTGTTCTGACCGTGTCATGGTTTCATTTTGGTTTAGTGTTGCGTCTCTAGTCAATCAATTGCCCGCCATTACGTCACTGTTTTAGCGATCAACTAATCCTTTGGCAATTTTCATCAAATATGTCTGTTGTTCATTTACAGTGAAATAAGAGGTAATCTGACAAAGACTTTAGGAGCAGTTTAAATGAGTTTGTGAAAAAAGTGTAAAAATCTTACAAATTCCAATATGGCCGACTTCCTGTTGGGCGGAGCTAATACAAGCCAATTGCAAATATGTGCAGGGTCACAGTATCTACATTCCTACCAAAATTGGAGAACATTAGACCAATTTTGACACATCCAGAGCTAATTTATTAACTGAACAAATTAGGGGGCGCTGTAGAGTCAGCTAGCTACACATGAAAAAATTATCACAATATTTGTAATGTGTTTTTAGGTCCTATGCAATCTGACAATTTTCAAGAGCTTTTGATTATTCCCGTAATGTCAAATATTCATTGAAACCTAGATGGCGCTATAGAGCCAATGAAATGCGTATATATGAAATTTCAATTTCAGACCAAAGGACCACGTAAAACAAGCAGGCCTGTAAAGTTTTGTGAGTTTTCAACCTTTTTAACCTCCTCAAACACCTACTAACACCAGAATGTATTCACTTCCTGTTTTAACGGGGCATCTCAAGCAGTTCAACTGTCCGCCATTTCGTCCTCGTTTAAGATATCGACTATTCCTTCGCAATTTATCATCACGGATGGTAGTAGTTTTTTGCTGACAAATATCAAGAGTATTCAACAAATTCCCTAGGAGGAGTTCGACAAAGTATGCAAAAAATGTGTGTAAAATGCACATATTTCAAAATGGCCGACTTCCTGTTGGGCGGAGTCAATCATTCCAATACTAAAAACGTGTCTTATGATGTCTCTTGTGTTTTTACCAAGTTTCATGATTTTTCAATCATCTGTTTTATGACCGTGTCATGGTTTCACTTTGGTCTAGTGTTGCGTCTCCATTAAATTAATTGTCCGCCATTACGTCTTCGTTTCAGCTATCGACTATTCCTTCACAATTTATCACCATGTATGTCTGGAGCCTATCCACACCAAATTTAGAGGTAATATGACAAAGACTCTAGGAGGAGTTTGAATGAGTTCGTGAAAAATGTGTAAAAATTCCACAAATTTCAAAATGGCCGACTTCCTGTTGGGCGGAGCTAGTACAAGCCAATGGGTAATATGTGCAGGATGATAGTTTCTATGTTGTTGCCAAAAATCGAGAATATTGGAGAAATTTTGAGACAGCTACAGCTAATTTAATGGCCTAAACAAAATAGGGGGCGCTGTAGAGTCCTCTAGCTACACATGAGAAAAACGACAAAATATTCCTAAATCATTTCAAAGACTTATTGAATCTGCCAATTATCAAGAGGCTGAGAGCTTTTCATAAATATGATATAAAATAGGTGGCGCTAGAGAGCTGATGAAAGACGAATTTACGAAATTCCAACTTACGGTCAAAGTATGGCCTAAGCCAAATAGCTCTGTAAAATTTTAGGAGTTTTCAAACATCCTAACCCCTCCGAAACCCAGCGGGAAACTTTTTATTTTGCAACTTCCTGTCAAAATGGCCGACTTCCTGTTGGGCGGAGTCAAATAAAACCTAGTGATTCTTGTTGTTTATGAGGAGGTCAATGAGCGTACCAAAGTTGGTGCATGTTGGACAAACTTCATCCCGGCCACTGCCGACGTTTGGGGGCGCTATAGAGCTCCTGAACAACGCCAAAGTCCAGCCTCTATGGAACTTTAAAATTTTCGCCGAGCTTGAGGACTGTGCCAAAATGCGTGAGTTTTCGAGTATCGGAAATGCCTCAAAAATGGACGCAAAGAGGCAGAATAATAATAATAATAATAACGAGTTGTCCCCCTGTCACAGGGGGACGTAGGGCCCTCGCACAACAGCGCAAATCGTACCGGGCCAAACCTAGAAACCGATAAAAGTAATTTTAAGGTCTTATTGAGTGTGCCAATTTTCAAGAGTTTTCTATCCTGTTAAACATGTGAAATATCCATTTAAAATACGGGTAGCGCTATAGCGCTGTTAAAATACATGTATTTTAAATTCTAATTCTACATCAAACAACAGCCTTAGATAAGCAGGCTGGTCAAATTTTGTGAGTATTTCTCCGTTATAACCTCCTCAAAACACCTGGCATTACCTAGGTTTTGACCTCCTGTTTTGATGTGGCATCTCACAAATTCAACCATCTGCCATTTCGTCCTCGTTTGAGATATCAACTATTCCTTCACAATTTATCATCAGATATGTTTAATGTTTATTTTTACCAAATACCAAGAGAATTCAAGAAAATTTCTAGGAGTAGTTTGACAATATACACAACAAATGTATGTAAAATTCAGATATTTCAAAATGGCCGACTTCCTGTTGGGCGGAGTCAGTCCTACCAATACTGAAAACGTGTCTAATGATGTCTCTTGTGTTTTTGCCAAGTTTCAGAAATTTTTAATCATCTGTGTTCTGACTGTGTCATGGTTTCACTTTGGTTTAGTGTTGCGTCTCTAGTCAATCAATTGCCCGCCATTACGTCACCGTTTTAGCGATCAATTATTCCTTTGGCAATTTTCATCAACTGTGTCTGATGTTCATTCTCAGCTAATTTAGAGGTAATCTGACAAAGACTTTAGGAGCAGTTTAAATGAGTTTGTTAAAAATTTGTAAAAATTACACAAATTTCAAAATGGCCGACTTCCTGTTGGGCGGAGCTAATACAAACCAATTGCAAATATGTGCAAAGTCATAGTATCTACGCTCCTACCAAAATTTGAGAAGATTAGACAAATTTTGACACATCCAAAGCTAATTTATTAACCGTACGAATTAGGGGGCGCTGTAGAGTCCGCTAGCTAAACATGAAAAAATTATCACAATATTTGTAAAGTGTTTTTTAGATCTTATGGAATCTGACAATTTTCAAGAGTTTTTGAGCATTTCCGTAATGTCAAATATGCATTGAAACCTAGGTGGCGCTATAGAGCCAATGAAATATGTATATATGAAATTTCAATTTTTAATCAAAGTACTGCTTAAATCAAGCAGGCCTGAAAAGTTTTGTGAGTGTTCAACCTGTTTAACCTCCTCAAACACCTACTAACACCAGAATGTATTTACTTCCTATTTTAATGGGGTATCTCAAGCAATTCAACTGTCCGCCATTTCGTCCTCGTTTAAGATATCGACTATTCCTTCGCAATTTATCATCAAGGATGGTAGTAGTTTATTGTTGACAAATATCAAGAGTATTCAACAAATTCCCTAGGAGGAGTTCGACAAAGTATGCAAAAAATGTGTGTAAAATGCACGTTTTTCAAAATGGCCGACTTCCTGTTGGGCGGAGTCAATCATATCAACACTGAAAACGTGTGTAATGATGTCTTTTATATTTTTGCCAAGTTTCATGAATTTCCAAGCAGCTGTATTCTGACCATGCTAATGTTTCTATTTGGTTTAGTGTTGTGTCTCCATTAAATCAATTGCCCGCCATTACGTCATCGTTTCAGCTATCGACTATTCCTTCGCAATTTAGCACCACGTATGTCTGGAGACTATCCACAGACAATTTAGTTGTAATCTGACAAAGACTCTAGGAGGAGTTCGAATGAGTTCGTGAAAAATGTGTAAAAATATAACATTTTTCAAAATGGCCGACTTCCTGTTGGGCGGAGCTAATACATGCCAATGGGTTTTATGTGTGGCATCGTAATATCTATTTTTCTACCAAAAATCTTGAACATTGGGGAAAATTTGAGACAGCTACCGCTAATTTATTAGCCTAAACCAAATAGGGGGCGCTGTAGAGTCATTTAGCTCCACATTAGAAAAACGATTACATTTCTCGAAATCATTTAAAGGCATTATTGGGTCTGCTTATTTAGAAGAGGCTAAGAGCTTTTTGTAAATGTCATATAAAATAGGTGGCGCTAGAGAGCTGATAAATTATGAATATGAAAAATTCCAATTTTACATCAAAGTACAGCCTATGCCCAATATGCCTGTGAAATTTTATGAGTTTTCGAACATCGTAACCCACCCAAAACACCACGGGAAACTTTTTATTTTGCGACTTCCTGCCAAAATGGCCGACTTCCTGTTAGGCGGAGTCAAACAAATCCAAGTGATTCTTGATCGGTATAATGAGGTCAATGAGCGTACCAAAGTTGGTGCACATTGGACAAACTTTATCCCGGCCACTGGCAACGTTTGGGGGCGCTATAGAGCTCCTGATCAACGCCCAAGCCCAGGAACTGTGAAATTTCAAATTTTTCACCGGCTTTGATGTCTGTGCCAAAATTCAAGAGTTTTCGAGTATCAGAAAGGCCTCAAAAATGGGCGCGAAGTTTAAAAATAAAAATAATAATAATAATAATAATAATAATAAACGGACCAAAAACAATAGGGCTTTGCACCTCCGGTGCAGGCTTCGCCTGCGCCTTCGGTGCTCGGGCCCTAATAAACGGACCAAAAACAATAGGGCTTTGCACCTCCGGTGCAGGCTTCGCCTGCGCCTTCGGTGCTCGGGCCCTAATAATAACGAGTTGTCCCCCTGTCACAGGGGGACGTAGGGCCCTCGCACAACAGCGCAAATCGTACCGGGCCAAACCGAGAAACCGGTAAAAGTAATTTTAAGGTCTTATTGAGTGTGCCAATTTTCAAGAGTTTTCTATCCTGTTAAACATGTGAAATATCCATTTAAAATACAGGTGGCGCTATAGCGCTGTTAAAATACATGTATTTGAAATTCTAATTCTACATCAAACAACAGCCTTAGATAAGCAGGCCAGTCAAATTTTGTGAGTTTTTCTCCGTTATAACCTCCTCAAAACACCTGGCATTACCTAGGTTTTCACCTCCTGTTTTGATGTGGCATCTCACAAATTCAACCATCTGCCATTTCGTCCTCGTTTGAGTTATCGACTATTCCTTCACAATTTATCATCAGATATGTTCAATGTTTATTTTTACCAAATACCAAGAGAATTCAACAAATTTGCTAGGAGTAGTTTGACAATGTACACAAAAAATGTGTGTAAAATGCAGATATTTCAAAATGGCCGACTTCCTGTTGGGCGGAGTCAGTCCTACCAATGCTGAAAATGTGTGTAATGATGTCTTTTGTGTTTTTGCCAAGTTTCATGAATTTTCAATAATCTGTTTTCTGACCGTGTCATGGTTTCACTTTGGTTTAGTGTTGCGTCTCTAGTGAATCAATTGCTCGCCATTGGGTCACCGTTTTACCGATCAACTAATCCTTTGGCAATTATCATCAAATATGTCTGTTGTTCATTTACAGCGAAATAAGAGGTAATCTGACAAAGACTTTAGGAGCAGTTTAAATGAGTTTGTGAAAAATGTGTAAAAATATTACAAATTCCAATATGGCCGACTTCCTGTTGGGCGGAGCTAATACAAGCCAATAGCAAATATGTGCAGGGTCATACTATCTACGATCCTACCAAAATTTGAGAAGATTAGACAAATTTTGACACATCCACAGCTAATTTATTAAACGAACCAATTAGGGGGCGCTGTAGAGTCCGCTAGCTATACATGAAAATATTGTCAAAATATTTGTAAAGTGTTTTTAGGTCTTATGCAATCTGTCAACTTTCAAGAGGTTTTGAGCATTCCCGTAATGTCAAATATGCATTGAAACCTAGGTGGCGCTATAGAGCCAATGAAATACGTATATATGAAATTTTAATTTCAGATCAAAGTACTGCTTAAATCAAGCAGGCCTGTAAATTTTTGAGAGTTTTTAACCTTTTTAACCTCCTCAAACACCTACTAACACCAGAATGTATTCACTTCCTGTTTTAACGGGGCATCTCAAGCAATTCAACAGTCCGCCATTTCGTCCTCGTTTAAGATATCGACTATTCCTTCGCAATTTATCATCAGGTGTGTTAGTAGTTTATTACTGACAAATATCACGAGTATTCAACAAATTCCCTAGGAGGAGTTCGACAAAGTATGCAAAAAATGTGTGTAAAATGCACATATTTCAAAATGGCCGACTTCCTGTTGGGCGCAGTCAATCATTCCAATACTAAAAACGTGTCTTATGATGTCTCTTGTGTTTTTACCAAGTTTCATGATTTTTCAATAATCTGTTTTATGACTGTGTCATGGTTTCACTTTGGTCTAGTGTTGCGTCTCCATTAAATTAATTGTCCGCCATTACGTCATCGTTTCAGCTATCGAGTATTCCTTCGCAATTTATCACCATGTATGTCTGGAGCCTATCCACACCAAATTTAGAGGTAATATGACAAAGACTCTAGGAGGAGTTTGAATGAGTTCGTGAAAAATGTGAAAAAATTCCACAAATTTCAAAATGGCCGACTTCCTGTTGGGCGGAGCTAGTGCAAGCCAATGGGTAATATGTGCGGGATGATAGTTTCTATGTTGTTGCCAAAAATCGAGAATATTGGAGAAATTTTGAGACAGCTACAGCTAATTTAATGGCCTAAACAAAATAGGGGGCGCTGTAGAGTCCTCTAGCTACACATGAGAAAAACGACAAAATATTCCTAAATCATTTCAAAGACTTATTGAATCTGCCAATCATCAAGAGGCTGAGAGCTTTTCATAAATATGATATAAAATAGGTGGCGCTAGAGAGCTGATGAAAGACGAATTTACGAAATTCCAACTTACGGTCAAAGTATGGCCTAAGCCAAATAGCTCTGTAAAATTTTAGGAGTTTTCAAACATCCTAACCACTCCGAAATCCAGCGGGAAACTTTTTATTTTGCAACTTCCTGTCAAAATGGCTGACTTCCTGTTGGGCGGAGTCAAATAAAACCTAGTGATTCTTGTTGTTTATGAGGAGGTCAATGAGCGTACCAAAGTTGGTGCACGTTGGACAAACTTCATCCCGGCCACTGGCAACGTTTGGGGGCGCTATAGAGCTCCTGAACCACGCCCAAACACATGAACCATGGAATTTCAAATTTTTCACGGGTTTTGATGTCTGTGCCAAAATGCATGAGTTTTCGAGTATCGGAAAGGCCTCAAAAATGGGCGCGAAGTTTGTAAATAAAAATAATAATAATAATAATAACGAGTTGTCCCCCTGTCACAGGGGGACGTAGGGCCCTCGCACAACAGCGCAAATCGTACCGGGCCAAACCGAGAAACCGGTAAAAGTAATTTTAAGGTCTTATTGAGTGTGCCAATTTTCAAGAGTTTTCTATCCTGTTAAACATGTGAAATATCCATTTAAAATACAGGTGGCGCTATAGCGCTGTTAAAATACATGTATTTGAAATTCTAATTCTACATCAAACAACAGCCTCAGATAAGCAGGCCGGTCAAATTTTGTGAGTTTTTCTCCGTTATAACCTCCTCAAAACACCTGGCATTACCTAGGTTTTGACCTCCTGTTTTGATGTGGCATCTCACAAATTCAACCATCAGCCATTTCGTCCTCGTTTGAGATATCGACTATTCCTTCACATTTTATCATCAGATATGTTTATTGTTTATTTTTACCAAATACCAAGAGAATTCAAGAAAATTTCTAGGAGTAGTTTGACAATATACGCAACAAATGTATGTAAAATTCAGATATTTCAAAATGGCCGACTTCCTGTTGGGCGGAGTCAGTCCTACCAATACTGAAAACGTGTCTAATGATGTCTCTTGTGTTTTTGCCAAGTTTCATGAATTTTTAATCATCTGTGTTCTGACTGTGTCATGGTTTCACTTTGGTTTAGTGTTGTGTCTCTAGTCAATCAATTGCTCGCCATTACGTCACCGTTTTAGCGATCAACTAATCCTTTGGCAATTTTCATCAACTGTGTCTGATGTTCATTCTCAGCTAATTTAGAGGTAATCTGACAAAGACTTTAGGAGCAGTTTAAATGAGTTTGTGAAAAAAAGTGTAAAAAAATTACAAAATCCAATATGGCCGACTTCCTGTTGGGCGGAGCTAATACAAACCAATTGCAAATATGTGCAGAGTCATAGTATCTACGCTCCTACCAAAATTTGAGAAGATTAGACAAATTGTGACACATCCACAGCTAATTTATTAAACGAATGAATTAGGGGGCGCTATAGAGTCCGCTAGCTACACATGAAAAAATTATCACAATTTTTGTAAAGTGTTTTTAGATCTTATGGAATCTGACAGTTTTCAAGAGTTTTTGAGCATTTCCGTAATGTCAAATATGCATTGAAACCTAGGTGGCGCTATAGAGCCAATGAAATATGTATATATGAAATTTCAGTTTTTGATCCAAGAACCACTTAAGTCAAGCAGGCCTGTAAAGTTTCGTGAGTGTTCAACCTTTTAAACCTCCTCAAACACCTACCAACACCAGAATGTATTCACTTCCTGTTTTAATGGGGTATCTCCAGCAATTCAACTGTCCGCCATTTCGTCCCTGTTTAAGATATCGACTATTCCTTCGCAATTTATCATCAGGTGTGTTAGTAGTTTATTACTGACAAATATCAAGAGTATTCAACAAATTCCCTAGGAGGAGTTTGACAAAGTATGCAAAAAATGTGTGTAAAATGCACTTTTTTCAAAATGGCCCACTTCCTGTTGGGCGGAGTCAGTCTTACCAATACTAAAAACGTTTCTTATGATGTCTATTATGTTTCTGTAAAGTTTCATGAATTTTCAATCATCTGTGTTATGATCGTGTCATGGTTTCACTTTGGTCTAGTGTTGCGTCTCCATTAAATTAATTGCCTGCCATTACGCCATCGTTTCAGCTATCGACTATTCCTTCGCAATTTATCACCATGTATGTCTGGAGCCTATCCACGCCCAATTTAGAGATAATCTGACAAAGACTCTAGGAGGAGTTCGAATGAGTTCGTCAAAAATGTGTAAAAATTCCACAAATTTCAAAATGGCCGACTTCCTGTTGGGCGGAGCTAATACCAGCCAATGGGTAATATGTGCGGGATGATACTTTCTATGTTGTTGCCAAAAATCGAGAACATTGGAGAAATTTTGAGACAGCTACAGCTAATTTAATGGAATAAACAATATAGGGGGCGCTGTAGAGACCTCTAGCTACACATGAGAAAAACGACAAAATATTTCTAAATCATTTCAAGGACTTATTGAATCTGCCAATCATCAAGAGGCTGAGAGCTTTTTATAAATGTGAGATAAAATAGGTGGCGCTAGAGAGCTGATGAAACACGAATTTACGAAATTCCAACTTAAGGTCAAAGTTTGGCCTAAGCCAAATAGCTCTGTAAAATTTTAGGAGTTTTCAAACATCTTAACCCCTCCGAAACTTAGCCGGAAACTTTTTATTTTGCAACTTCCTGTCAAAATGGCCGACTTCCTGTTGGGCGGAGTCAAATAAAACCAAGTGATCCTTGTTCTTTATGAGGAGGTCAATGAGCGTACCAAAGTTGGTGTACATTGGACAAACTTCATCCCAGCCACTGCCGACGTTTGGGGGCGCTATAGAGCTCCTGAACCACGCCAAAGTCCAGCCTCTATGGAATTTTAAAATTTTCGCCGAGTTTGAGGCCTATGCCAATTTGTATGAGTTTTCGAGTATCGGAAATGCCTCAAAAATGGGCGAAAATGTCCGGAATAATAATAATAATAATAATAATAATAATCCTTCCAAAAACAATAGGGCTTTGCACCTCCGGTGCAGGCTCCGCCTGCGCCTTCGGTGCTCGGGCCCTAATAATAATAACGAGTTGTCCCCCTGTCACAGGGGGACGTAGGGCCCTCGCACAACAGCGCAAATCGTACCGGGCCAAACCGAGAAACCGGTAAAAGTAATTTTGAGGTCTTATTGAGTGTGCCAATTTTCAAGAGTTTTCTATCCTGTTAAACATGTGAAATATCCATTTAAAATACATGTATTTGAAATTCTAATTCTACATCAAACAACAGCCTAAGATAAGCAGGCTGGTGAAATTTTGTGAGTTTTTCTCCGTTATAACCTCCTCAAAACACCTGGCATTACCTAGGTTTTCACCTCCTGTTTTGATGTGGGATCTCAAAAATTCAACCATCTGCCATTTCGTCCTCGTTTGAGATATCGACTATTCCTTCACAATTTATCATCAGATATGTTCAATGTTTATTTTTACCAAATACCAAGAGAATTCATCAAATTTGCTAGGAGTAGTTTGACAATGTACACAAAAAATGTGTGTAAAATGCAGATATTTCAAAATGGCCGACTTCCTGTTGGGCGGAGTCAGTCCTACCAATGCTGAAAATGTGTGTAATGATGTCTTTTGTGTTTTTGCCAAGTTTCATGAATTTTCAATAATCTGTTTTCTGACCATGTCATGGTTTCACTTTGGTTTAGTGTTGCGTCTCTAGTGACTCAATTGCTCGCCATTGGGTCACCGTTTTACCGATCAACTAATCCTTTGGCAATTATCATCAAATATGTCTGTTGTTCATTTACAGCGAAATAAGAGGTAATCTGACAAAGACTTTAGGAGCAGTTTAAATTAGTTTGTGAAAAATTTGTAAAAATATTACAAATTCCAATATGGCTGACTTCCTGTTGGGCGGAGCTAATACAAGCCAATTGCAAATATGTGCAGGGTCATACTATCTACGATCCTACCAAAATTTGAGAAGATTAGACACATTTTGACACATCCACAGCTAATTTATTAAACAAACGAATTAGGGGGCGCTGTAGAGTCTGCTAGCTATACATGAAAAAATTGTCAAAATATTTGTAAAGTGTTTTTAGGTCTTATGCAATCTGTCAATTTTCAAGAGGTTTTGAGCATTCCCGTAATGTCAAATATGCATTGAAACCTAGGTGGCGCTATAGAGCCAATGAAATACATATACAAGAAATTTTAATTTCAGATGAAAGTACTGCTTAATTCAAGCAGGCCTGTAAATTTTCGAGAGTTTTCAACCTTTTTAACCTCCTCAAACACCTACTAACACCAGAATGTATTCACTTCCTGTTTCAATGGGGCATCTCAAGCAGTTCAACTGTCCGCCATTTCGTCCTCGTTTAAGATATCGACTATTCCTTCGCAATTTATCATCACGGATGGTAGTAGTTTTTTGCTGACAAATATCAAGAGTATTCAACAAATTCCCTAGGAGGAGTTCGACAAAGTATGCAAAAAATGTGTGTAAAATGCACATATTTCAAAATGGCCGACTTCCTGTTGGGCGGAGTCAATCATTCCAATACTAAAAACGTGTCTTATGATGTCTCTTGTGTTTTTACCAAGTTTCATGATTTTTCAATCATCTGTTTTATGACCGTGTCATGGTTTCACTTTGGTCTAGTGTTGCGTCTCCATTAAATTAATTGTCCGCCATTACGTCATCGTTTCAGCTATCGACTATTCCTTCGCAATTTATCACCATGTATGTCTGGAGCCTATCCACACCAAATTTAGAGGTAATATGACAAAGACTCTAGGAGGAGTTTGAAGGAGTTCGTGAAAAATGTGTAAAAATTCCACAAATTTCAAAATGGCCGACTTCCTGTTGGGCGGAGCTAGTACAAGCCAAAGGGTAATATGTGCGGGATGATAGTTTCTATGTTGTTGCCAAAAATCGAGAATATTGGAGAAATTTTGAGACAGCTACAGCTAATTTAATGGCCTAAACAAAATAGGGGGCGCTGTAGAGTCCTCTAGCTACACATGAGAAAAACGACAAAATATTCCTAAATCATTTCAAAGACTTATTGAATCTGCCAATCATCAAGAGGCTGAGAGCTTTTCATAAATATGATATAAAATAGGTGGCGCTAGAGAGCTGATGAAAGACGAATTTACGAAATTCCAACTTA
This sequence comes from Astyanax mexicanus, assembly GCF_023375975.1. NCBI lineage: Eukaryota > Metazoa > Chordata > Actinopteri > Characiformes > Acestrorhamphidae > Astyanax > Astyanax mexicanus. Next base: position 10,854,481 of record NC_064420.1, on the reverse strand, counting down.
CGGTCAAAGTATGGCCAAGGCCAAATAGCTCTGTAAAATTTTAGGAGTTTTCAAACATCCTAACCACTCCGAAACCCAGCGGGAAACTTTTTATTTTGCAAATTCCTGTCAAAATGGCCGACTTCCTGTTGGGCGGAGTCAAATAAAACCTAGTGATTCTTGTTGTTTATGAGGAGGTCAATGAGCGTACCAAAGTTGGTGCACGTTGGACAAACTTCATCCCGGCCACTGCCGACGTTTGGGGGCGCTATAGAGCTCCTGAACAACGCCAAAGTCCAGCCTCTATGGAACTTTAAAATTTTCGCCGAGCTTGAGGCCTGTGCCAAAATGCGTGAGTTTTCGAGTATCGGAAATGCCTCAAAAATGGACGCAAAGAGGCAGAATAATAATAATAATAATAAACGGACCAAAAACAATAGGGCTTTGCACCTCCGGTGCAGGCTTCGCCTGCGCCTTCGGTGCTCGGGCCCTAATAACGAGTTGTCCCCCTGTCACAGGGGGACGTAGGGCCCTCGCACAACAGCGCAAATCGTACTGGGCCAAACCGAGAAACCGGTGAAAGTAATTTTGAGGTCTTATTAAGTGTGGTAATTTTCAAGAGTTTTCTATCCTGCCAAAAATGTGAAATACCCATTTAAAATACAGGTGGCGCTATAGAGCTGTTAAAACACATATATTTGAAATTCTAATTCTAGATCAAACAACAGCCTCAGATAAGCAGGCCGGTCAAAGTTTGTGAGCTTTTCTCTCTTATAACGTCCTCAAAACTCCTAGCATTACCTATGTGTCAACCTCCAGTTTTGATGTGGCATCTCAAACATTCAACTGTCCGCCATTCCCTCCTCGTTTAAGATATCGACTATTTCTTCACAATTTATCATCAGATATGTTCAATGTTCATATTTACCAAATACCAAGAGAATTCAACAAAATTTCTAGGAGTAGTTTGACAACATACGCAAAAAATGTATGTAAAATTCAGATATTTCAAAATGGCCGACTTCCTGTTGGGCGGAGTCAGTCCTACCAATACTGAAAACGTGTCTAATGATGTCTCTTGTGTTTTTGCCAAGTTTCATGAATTTTTAATCATCTGTGTTCTGACTGTGTCATGGTTTCACTTTGGTTTAGTGTTGCGTCTCTAGTCAATCAATTGGTCGCCATTACGTCACCGTTTTAGCGATCAACTATTCCTTTGGCAATTTTCATCAACTGTGTCTGATGTTCATTCTCAGCAAATTTAGAGGTAATCTGACAAAGACTTTAGGAGCAGTTTAAATGAGTTTGTGAAAAAAAGTGTAAAAAAATTATAAAATCCAATATGGCCGACTTCCTGTTGGGCGGAGCTCATACAAACCAATTGCAAATATGTGCAGAGTCATAGTATCTACGCTCCTACCAAAATTTGAGAAGATTAGACAAATTGTGACACATCCACAGCTAATTTATTAAACGAATGAATTAGGGGGCGCTATAGAGTCCGCTAGCTACACATGAAAAAATTATCACAATACTTGTAAAGTGTTTTTAGATCTTATGGAATCTGACAGTTTTCAAGAGTTTTTGAGCATTTCCGTAATGTCAAATATGCATTGAAACCTAGGTGGCGCTATAGAGCCAATGAAATATGTATATATGAAATTTCAATTTTTAATCAAAGGACCGCTTAAATCAAGCAGGCCTGTAAAGTTTCGTGAGTGTTCAACCTGTTTAACCTCCTCAAACACCTACCAACACCAGAATGTATTTACTTCCTATTTTAATGGTGTATCTCAAGCAATTCAACTGTCCGCCATTTCGTCCTCGTTTAAGATATCGACTATTCCTTCGCAATTTATCATCACGGATGGTAGTAGTTTATTGCTGACAAATATCAAGAGTATTCAACAAATTCCCTAGGAGGAGTTCGACAAAGTATGCAAAAAATTTGTGTAAAATGCACGTTTTTCAAAATGGCCGACTTCCTGTTGGGCGGAGTCAATCATATCAACACTGAAAATGTGTGTAATGATGTCTTTTATGTTTTTGCCAAGTTTCATGAATTTCCAAGCAGCTGTATTCTGACCATGCTAATGTTTCTATTTGGTTTAGAGTTGTGTCTCCATTAAATCAATTGCCCGCCATTACGTCATCGTTTCAGCTATCGACTATTCCTTCGCAATTTAGCACCATGTATGTCTGGAGACTATCCACAGACCATTTAGTTGTAATCTGACAAAGACTCTAGGAGGAGTTCGAATGCGTATGTGAAAAATGTTTAAAAATTTAACATTTTTCAAAATGGCCGACTTCCTGTTGGGCGGAGCTAATACATGCCAATGGGTATTATGTGTGGCATCGTAATATCTATGTTTCTACCAAAAATTTTGAACATTGGGGAAAATTTGAGACAGCTACTGCTAATTTATTAGCCTAAACCAAATAGGGGGCGCTGTAGAGTCATTTAGCACCACATTAGAAAAATGATTACATTTCTCGAAATCATTTAAAGGCATTATTGGGTCTGCTAATTAAGAAGAGGCTAAGAGCTTTCTATAAATGTCATATAAAATAGGTGGCGCTAGAGAGCTGATAAATTATGAATATGAAAAATTCCAATTTTACATCAAAGTACAGCCTATGCCCAATAGGCCTGTGAAATTTTATGAGTTTTCGAACATCGTAACCCACCCAAAACACCACGGGAAACTTTTTATTTTGCGACTTCCTGCCAAAATGGCCGACTTCCTGTTAGGCGGAGTCAAATAAATCCAAGTGATTCTTGATCGGTATAATGAGGTCAATGAGCGTACCAAAGTTGGTGCACATTGGACAAACTTTATCCCGGCCACTGGCAACGTTTGGGGGCGCTATAGAGCTCCTGATCCACGCCCAAACCTGTGAACAATGTAATTTAAAATTTTTCACCGGCTTTGACGTCTGTGCCAAAATGCATGAGTTTTCGAGTATCGGAAAGGCCTCAAAAATGGGCGCGAAGTTTGTAAATAAAAATAATAATAAACATTCCAAAAACAATAGGGCTTTGCACCTCCGGTGCAGGCTTCGCCTGCGCCTTCGGTGCTCGGGCCCTAATAAACATTCCAAAAACAATAGGGCTTTGCACCTCCGGTGCAGGCTTCGCCTGCGCCTTCGGTGCTCGGGCCCTAATAATAAACGGACCAAAAACAATAGGGCTTTGCACCTCCGGTGCAGGCTTCGCCTGCGCCTTCGGTGCTCGGGCCCTAATAATAATAATAAACGGACCAAAAACAATAGGGCTTTGCACCTCCGGTGCAGGCTTCGCCTGCGCCTTCGGTGCTCGGGCCCTAATAAACGGACCAAAAACAATAGGGCTTTGCACCTCCGGTGCAGGCTTCGCCTGCGCCTTCGGTGCTCGGGCCCTAATAAACATTCCAAAAACAATAGGGCTTTGCACCTCCGGTGCAGGCTTCGCCTGCGCCTTCGGTGCTCGGGCCCTAATAACGAGTTGTCCCCCTGTCACAGGGGGACGTAGGGCCCTCGCACAACAGCGCAAATCGTACCGGGCCAAACCGAGAAACCGGTAGAAGTAATTTTAAGGTCTTATTGAGTGTGCCAATTTTCAAGAGTTTTCTATCCTGTTAAACACGTGAAATATCCATTTAAAATACAGGTGGCGCTTTAGCGCTGTTAAAATACATGTATTTGAAATTCTAATTCTACATCAAACCACAGCCTTAGATAAGCAGGCCGGTCAAATTTTGTGAGTTTTTCTCCGTTATAACCTCCTCAAAACACCTGGCATTACCTAGGTTTTGACCTCCTGTTTTGATGTGGCATCTCACAAATTCAACCATCTGCCATTTCGTCCTCGTTTGAGATATCGACTATTCCTTCACAATTTATCATCAGATATGTTCAATGTTTATTTTTACCAAATACCAAGAGAATTCAACAAATTTGCTAGGAGTAGTTTGACAATGTACACAAAAAATGTGTGTAAAATGCAGATATTTCAAAATGGCCGACTTCCTGTTGGGCGGAGTCAGTCCTACCAATGCTGAAAATGTGTGTAATGATGTCTTTTGTGTTTTTGCCAAGTTTCATGAATTTTCAAAAATCTGTTTTCTGACCGTGTCATGGTTTCACTTTGGTTTAGTGTTGCGTCTCTAGTGAATCAATTGCTCGCCATTGGGTCACCGTTTTACCGATCAACTAATCCTTTGGCAATTATCATCAAATATGTCTGTTGTTCATTTACAGCGAAATAAGAGGTAATCTGACAAAGACTTTAGGAGCAGTTTAAATTAGTTTGTGAAAAATTTGTAAAAATACTACAAATTCCAATATGGCCGACTTCCTGTTGGGCAGAGCTAATACAAGCCAATTGCAAATATGTGCAGGGTCATACTATCTACGATCCTAGCAAAATTTGAGAAGATTAGATAAATTTTGACACATCCACAGCTAATTTATTAAACAAACGAATTAGGGGGCGCTGTAGAGTCTGCTAGCTATACATGAAAAAATTGTCAAAATATTTGTAAAGTGTTTTTAGGTCTTATGCAATCTGTCAATTTTCAAGAGGTTTTGAGCATTCCCGTAATGTCAAATATGCATTGAAACCTAGGTGGCGCTATAGAGCCAATGAAATACGTATACAAGAAATTTTAATTTCAGATGAAAGTACTGCTTAATTCAAGCAGGCCTGTAAATTTTCAAGAGTTTTCAACCTTTTTAACCTCCTCAAACACCTACTAACACCAGAATGTATTCACTTCCTGTTTTAACGGGGCATCTCAAGCAGTTCAACTGTCCGCCATTTCGTCCTCGTTTAAGATATCGACTATTCCTTCGCAATTTATCATCAGGTGTGTTACTAGTTTATTACTGACAAATATCAAGAGTATTCAACAAATTCCCTAGGAGGAGTTCGACAAAGTATGCAAAAAATGTGTGTAAAATGCACATATTTCAAAATGGCCGACTTCCTGTTGAGCGGAGTCAATCATTCCAATACTAAAAACGTGTCTTATGATGTCTCTTGTGTTTTTACCAAGTTTCATGATTTTTCAATAATCTGTTTTATGACTGTGTCATGGTTTCACTTTGGTCTAGTGTTGCGTCTCCATTAAATTAATTGTCCGCCATTACGTCATTGTTTCAGCTATCGACTATTCCTTCGCAATTTATCACCATGTATGTCTGGAGCCTGTCCACACCAAATTTAGAGGTAATATGACAAAGACTCTAGGAGGAGTTTGAATGAGTTCGTGAAAAATGTGAAAAAATTCCACAAATTTCAAAATGGCCGACTTCCTGTTGGGCGGAGCTAGTACAAGCCAAAGGGTAATATGTGCGGGATGATAGTTTCTATGTTGTTGCCAAAAATCGAGAATATTGGAGAAATTTTGAGACAGCTACAGCTAATTTAATGGCCTAAACAAAATAGGGGGCGCTGTAGAGTCCTCTAGCTACACATGAGAAAAACGACAAAATATTCCTAAATCATTTCAAAGACTTATTGAATCTGCCAATCATCAAGAGGCTGAGAGCTTTTCATAAATATGATATAAAATAGGTGGCGCTAGAGAGCTGATGAAAGACGAATTTACGAAATTCCAACTTACGGTCAAAGTATGGCCTAAGCCAAATAGCTCTGTAAAATTTTAGGAGTTTTCAAACATCCTAACCACTCCGAAACCCAGCGGGAAACTTTTTATTTTGCAACTTCCTGTCAAAATGGCCGACTTCCTGTTGGGCGGAGTCAAATAAAACCTAGTGATTCTTGTTGTTTATGAGGAGGTCAATGAGCGTACCAAAGTTGGTGCACGTTGGACAAACTTCATCCCGGCCACTGCCGACGTTTGGGGGCGCTATAGAGCTCCTGAACATCGCCAAAGTCCAGCCTCTTTGGAACTTTAAAATTTTCGCCGAGCTTGAGGCCTGTGCAAAAATGCGTGAGTTTTCGAGTATCGGAAATGCCTCAAAAATGGACGCAAAGAGGCAGAATAATAATAATAACGAGTTGTCCCCCTGTCACAGGGGGACGTAGGGCCCTCGCACAACAGCGCAAATCGTACCGGGCCAAACCGAGAAACCGGTGAAAGTTATTTTGAGGTCTTATTCAGTGTGGTAATTTTCAAGAGTTTTCTATCCTGCCAAAAATGTGAAATACCCATTTAAAATACAGGTGGCGCTATAGAGCTGTTAAAACACATATATTTGAAATTCTAATTCTAGATCAAACAACAGCCTCAGATAAGCAGGCCGGTCAAAGTTTGTGAGCTTTTCTCTCTTATAACGTCCTCAAAACTCCTAGCATTACCTATGTGTCAACCTCCAGTTTTGATGTGGCATCTCAAACATTCAACCGTCCGCCATTCCCTCCTCGTTTGAGATATCGACTCTTCCTTCACAATTTATCATCAGATATGTTCAATGTTTATTTTTACCAAATACCAAGAGAATTCAACAAAATTTCTAGGAGTAGTTTGACAACATACGCAAAAAATGTATGTAAAATTCAGATATTTCAAAATGGCCGACTTCCTGTTGGGCGGAGTCAGTCCTACCAATACTGAAAACGTGTCTAATGATGTCTCTTGTGTTTTTGCCAGGTTTCATGAATTTTTAATCATCTGTGTTCTGACTGTGTCATGGTTTCACTTTGGTTTAGTGTTGCGTCTCTAGTCAATCAATTGCTCGCCATTACGTCACCGTTTTAGCGATCAACTATTCCTTTGGCAATTTTCATCAACTTTGTCTGATATTCATTCACAGCTAATTTAGAGGTAATCTGACAAAGACTTTAGGAGCAGTTTAAATGAGTTTGTGAAAAAAAGTGTAAAAATATTACAAAAATCCAATATGGCCGACTTCCTGTTGGGCGGAGCTAATACAAACCAATTGCAAACATGTGCAGAGTCATAGTATCTACGCTCCTACCAAAATTTGAGAACATTAGACAAATTGTGACACATCCACAGCTAATTTATTAAACGAACAAATTAGGGGGCGCTATAGAGTCCGCTAGCTACACATGAAAAAATTATCACTATATTTGTAAAGTGTTTTTAGATCTTATGGAATCTGACAATTTTCAAGAGTTTTTGAGCATTTCCGTAATGTCAAATATGCATTGAAACCTAGGTGGCGCTATAGAGCCAATGAAATATGTATATATGAAATTTCAATTTTTAATCAAAGGACCGCTTAAATCAAGGAGGCCTGTAAAGTTTCGTGAGTGTTCAACCTGTTTAACCTCCTCAAACACCTACCAACACCAGAATGTATTTACTTCCTATTTTAATGGGGTATCTCAAGCAATTCAACTGTCTGCCATTTCGTCCTCGTTTAAGATATCGACTATTCCTTCGCAATTTATCATCACGGATGGTAGTAGTGTATTGCTGACAAATATCAAGAGTATTCAACAAATTCCCTAGGAGGAGTTCGACAAAGTATGCAAAAAATGTGTGTAAAATGCACGTTTTTCAAAATGGCTGACTTCCTGTTGGGCGGAGTCAATCATATCAACACTGAAAACGTGTGTAATGATGTCTTTTATGTTTTTGCAAAGTTTCATGAATTTCCAAGCAGCTGTGTTCTGATTATGCTAATGTTTCTGTTTGGTTTAGTGTTGTGTCTCCATTAAATCAATTGCCCGCCATTACGTCATCGTTTCAGCTATCGACTATTCCTTCGCAATTTATCACCATGTATGTCTGGGGACTATCCACTGACAATTTAGAGGTAATCTGACAAAGACTCTAGGAGGAGTTCGAATGAGTTTGTGAAAAATATGTAAAAATTCCACAAATTCCAAAATGGCCGACTTCCTGTTGGGCGGAGCTAATGCATTCTGATTGCTAATATGTGCAGAATCATATTGTCTATGTTTCTGTCAAAAATCGAGAATATCTGAGAATTTTTGAGAAGGCCACGGCTAATTTATTAGCCGAACCAAATAGGGGGCGCTGTAGAGTCATCTAGCTACACACGACAAAAATGACAATATATATCTAAGTCACTTCGAGGCCTTATTGAATCTGCCAATTATCAAGAGGCTGAGCGCTTTCCAAAAATGTCATATGAAATAGGTGGCGCTAGAGAGCTGATGAAACACGAATATACAAAATTTTAATTTACGGTGAAAGTTTGGCCTAAGCCAAATAGCTCTGTGTAAATTTTAGGAGTTTTCAAACATCCTAACCACTCCGAAACCCAGCGGGAAACTTTTTATTTTGCAACTTCCTGTCAAAATGGCCGACTTCCTGTTGGGCGGAGTCAAATAAAACCTAGTGATTCTTGTTGTTTATGAAGAGGTCAATGAGTGTACCAAAGTTGGTGCACATTGGACAAACTTCATCCCGGCCAATGCCGACGTTTGGGGGCGCTATGGAGCTCCTGAACCACGCCCATGTCAATGCTCTATGGAACTTTCACATTTTCACCAAGTTTGAGGCCTGTGCCAAAATGCGTGAGTTTTCCCATATCAGAAATGCCTCAAAAATGAGCGAAAAGGTCAAGAAGCGTAATAATAATAATAATAAACGGACCAAAAACAATAGGGCTTTGCACCTCCGGTGCAGGCTTCGCCTGCGCCTTCGGTGCTCGGGCCCTAATAACGAGTTGTCCCCCTGTCACAGGGGGACGTAGGGCCCTCGCACAACAGCGCAAATCGTACCGGGCCAAACCGAGAAACCGGTAAAAGTAATTTTAAGGTCTTATTGAGTGTGCCAATTTTCAAGAGTTTTCTATCCTGTTAAACATGTGAAATATCCATTTAAAATACAGGTGGCGCTATAGCGCTGTTAAAATACATGTATTTGAAATTCTAATTCTACATCAAACAACAGCCTCAGATAAGCAGGCCGGTCAAATTTTGTGAGTTTTTCTCCGTTATAACCTCCTCAAAACACCTGGCATTACCTAGGTTTTGACCTCCTGTTTTGATGTGGCATCTCACAAATTCAACCATCAGCCATTTCGTCCTCGTTTGAGATATCGACTATTCCTTCACATTTTATCATCAGATATGTTTATTGTTTATTTTTACCAAATACCAAGAGAATTCAAGAAAATTTCTAGGAGTAGTTTGACAATATACACAACAAATGTATGTAAAATTCAGATATTTCAAAATGGCCGACTTCCTGTTGGGCGGAGTCAGTCCTACCAATACTGAAAACGTGTCTAATGATGTCTCTTGTGTTTTTGCCAAGTTTCATGAATTTTTAATCATCTGTGTTCTGACTGTGTCATGGTTTCACTTTGGTTTAGTGTTGTGTCTCTAGTCAATCAATTGCTCGCCATTACGTCACCGTTTTAGCGATCAACTAATCCTTTGGCAATTTTCATCAACTGTGTCTGATGTTCATTCTCAGCTAATTTAGAGGTAATCTGACAAAGACTTTAGGAGCAGTTTAAATGAGTTTGTGAAAAAAAGTGTAAAAAAATTACAAAATCCAATATGGCCGACTTCCTGTTGGGCGGAGCTAATACAAACCAATTGCAAATATGTGCAGAGTCATAGTATCTACGCTCCTACCAAAATTTGAGAAGATTAGACAAATTGTGACACATCCACAGCTAATTTATTAAACGAATGAATTAGGGGGCGCTATAGAGTCCGCTAGCTACACATGAAAAAATTATCACAATTTTTGTAAAGTGTTTTTAGATCTTATGGAATCTGACAGTTTTCAAGAGTTTTTGAGCATTTCCGTAATGTCAAATATGCATTGAAACCTAGGTGGCGCTATAGAGCCAATGAAATATGTATATATGAAATTTCAGTTTTTGATCCAAGAACCACTTAAGTCAAGCAGGCCTGTAAAGTTTCGTGAGTGTTCAACCTTTTAAACCTCCTCAAACACCTACCAACACCAGAATGTATTCACTTCCTGTTTTAATGGGGTATCTCCAGCAATTCAACTGTCCGCCATTTCGTCCCTGTTTAAGATATCGACTATTCCTTCGCAATTTATCATCAGGTGTGTTAGTAGTTTATTACTGACAAATATCAAGAGTATTCAACAAATTCCCTAGGAGGAGTTTGACAAAGTATGCAAAAAATGTGTGTAAAATGCACTTTTTTCAAAATGGCCCACTTCCTGTTGGGCGGAGTCAGTCTTACCAATACTAAAAACGTTTCTTATGATGTCTATTATGTTTCTGTAAAGTTTCATGAATTTTCAATCATCTGTGTTATGATCGTGTCATGGTTTCACTTTGGTCTAGTGTTGCGTCTCCATTAAATTAATTGCCTGCCATTACGCCATCGTTTCAGCTATCGACTATTCCTTCGCAATTTATCACCATGTATGTCTGGAGCCTATCCACGCCCAATTTAGAGATAATCTGACAAAGACTCTAGGAGGAGTTCGAATGAGTTCGTCAAAAATGTGTAAAAATTCCACAAATTTCAAAATGGCCGACTTCCTGTTGGGCGGAGCTAATACCAGCCAATGGGTAATATGTGCGGGATGATACTTTCTATGTTGTTGCCAAAAATCGAGAACATTGGAGAAATTTTGAGACAGCTACAGCTAATTTAATGGAATAAACAATATAGGGGGCGCTGTAGAGTCCTCTAGCTACACATGAGAAAAACGACAAAATATTTCTAAATCATTTCAAGGACTTATTGAATCTGCCAATCATCAAGAGGCTGAGAGCTTTTTATAAATGTGAGATAAAATAGGTGGCGCTAGAGAGCTGATGAAACACGAATTTACGAAATTCCAACTTAAGGTCAAAGTTTGGCCTAAGCCAAATAGCTCTGTAAAATTTTAGGAGTTTTCAAACATCTTAACCCCTCCGAAACTTAGCCGGAAACTTTTTATTTTGCAACTTCCTGTCAAAATGGCCGACTTCCTGTTGGGCGGAGTCAAATAAAACCAAGTGATCCTTGTTCTTTATGAGGAGGTCAATGAGCGTACCAAAGTTGGTGTACATTGGACAAACTTCATCCCAGCCACTGCCGACGTTTGGGGGCGCTATAGAGCTCCTGAACCACGCCAAAGTCCAGCCTCTATGGAACTTTAAAATTTTCGCCGAGTTTGAGGCCTATGCCAATTTGTATGAGTTTTCGAGTATCGGAAATGCCTCAAAAATGGGCGAAAATGTCCGGAATAATAATAATAATAATAACGAGTTGTCCCCCTGTCACAGGGGGACGTAGGGCCCTCGCACACCAGCGCAAATCGTACCGGGCCAAACCGAGAAACCGGTGAAAGTAATTTTGAGGTCTCATTGAGTGTGCCAATTTTCAAGAGTTTTCTATTCTGCCAAAAATGTCAAATATTCATTTAAAATATAGGTGGCGCTATAGAGCTGTGAAAACACATGTATTTGAATTTTTAATTCTAGATTAAAGAACCGCCTCAGATAAGCAGGCCTGTCAAATTTTGTGAGTTTTCCTCAGTTATAACCTCCTCAAAACACCTAGCATTACCTAGGTGTCAACTTCCTGTTTTGAGGTGGCATCTCAAAAATTCAACCGTCCGTCATTTCGTCCTCGTTTAAGATATCGACTATTCCTTCACAATTTGTCATCAGATATGTTCAGTGTTTATTTTTACCAAATACCAAGAGAATTCAACAAAATTTCTAGGAGTAGTTTGACAACATACGCAAAAAATGTATGTAAAATGCAGATATTTCAAAATGGCAGACTTCCTGTTGGGCGGAGTCAGTCCTACCAATACTGAAAACGTGTGTAATGATTTCTCTTGTGTTTTTGCCAAGTTTCATGAATTTTCAATCATCTGTGTTCTGACCGTGTCATGGTTTCACTTTGGTTTAGTGTTGCGTCTCTAGTCAATCAATTGCCCGCCATTACGACACTGTTTTAGCGATCAACTAATCCTTTGGCAGTTTTCATCAAATATGTCTGTTGTTCATTTCCAGTGAAATAAGAGGTAATCTGACAAAGACTTTAGGAGCAGTTTAAATGAGTTTGTGAAAAAAGTGTAAAAATCTTACAAATTCCAATATGGCCGACTTCCTGTTGGGCGGAGCTAATACAAGCCAATTGCAAATATGTGCAGGGTCAGAGTATCTACATTCCTACCAAAATTTGAGAAGATTAGACCAATTTTGACACATCCAGAGCTAATTTATTAACTGAACAAATTAGGGGGCGCTGTAGAGTCAGCTAGCTACACATGAAAAAATTATCACAATATTGGTAATGTGTTTTTAGGTCCTATGCAATCTGACAATTTTCAAGAGTTTTTGATTATTCCCGTAATGTCAAATATTCATTGATACCTAGGTGGCGCTATAGAGCAAATGAAATGCGTATATATGAAATTTCAATTTCAGACCAAAGGACCACGTAAAACAAGCAGGCCTGTAAAGTTTTGTGAGTTTTCATCCATTTTAACCTCCTCAAACACCTACCAACACAAGAATGTATTCACTTCCTGTTTTAATGGGGTATCTCAAGCAATTCAACTGTCTGCCATTTCGTCCCCGTTTAAGATATCGACTATTCCTTTGCAATTTATCATCAGGTGTGTTAGTAGTTTATTGTTGACAAATATCAAGAGTATTCAACAAATTCCCTAGGAGGAGTTCGACAAAGTATGCAAAAAATGTGTGTAAAATGCACATATTTCAAAATGGCCGACTTTCTGTTGGGTGGAGTCAGTCCTACCAATACGGCAAACGTGTCTAATGATGTCTCTTGTGTTTTCGCCAAATTTCAGGAATTTCCAATCATCTGTGTTCTGACCGTGTCATGGTTTCACTTTGGTTTAGTGTTGCGTCTCTAGTTAATCAATTGCCCGCCATTACGACACCGTTTCAGCTATTGACTATTCCTTCGCAATTTATCTCCACGTATGTCTGGAGCCTATCCACGCCCAATTTTGAGGTAATCTGACAAAGACTCTAGGAGGAGTTCGAATGAGTATGTGAAAAATGTGTAAAAATGTCACAAATTCCAATATGGCCGACTTCCTGTTGGGCGGAGCAAATGCATGCCTATTGGTAATATGTGCGGGATCATGTTGTCTATGTTTCTACCAAATATCATGAATATTGGAGAATTTTTGAGAAGGCCACAGTTAATTAATTAGATAAAATAAATAGGGGGCGCTGTAGAGTCATTTAGCTACACACAAAAAAAATGACAAAACGTTTCTAAATAATTTTGAGGCCTTATTGAATCTGCCAATTATCAAGAGGCTGAGTGCTTTCCATAAATGTGATGTAAAAAAGGTGGCGCTAGAGAGCTGGTTAAAGATGAATTTACAAAATTCGAATTAATTCTCAAAGTACGGCCTAAGCCAGATAGGCCTGTCAAGTTTTATGAGTTTTCGAACATCATAACCCCTCCAAACCATCACGGGAAACTTTTTATTTTGCGACTTCCTGTCAAAATGGCAGACTTCCTGTTGAGCGGAGTCTGATAAAACCGAGTGATTATTGTTCTGCATGAGGAGGTCAATGAGTGTACCAAAGTTGGTGCATATTGGACAAACTTCATCCCGGCCACTGGCAACGTTTGGGGGCGCTATAGAGCTCCTGAACCACGCCCAAACCCATGAACCATGGAATTTCAAATTTTTCACGGGTTTTGATGTCTGTGCCAAAATGCATGAGTTTTCGAGTATCGGAAAGGCCTCAAAAATGGGCGCGAAGTTTGTAAATAAAAATAATAATAATAATAATAACGAGCTGTCCCCCTGTCACAGGGGGACGTAGGGCCCTCGCACAACAACGCAAATCGTACCGGGCCAAACCGAGAAACCGGTGAAAGTAATTTTGAGGTCTTATTAAGGGTGGTAATTTTCAAGAGTTTTCTATCCTGCCAAAAATGTAAAATACCCATTTAAAATACAGGTGGCGCTATAGAGCTGTTAAAACACATATATTTGAAATTCTAATTCTAGATCAAACAACAGCCTCAGATAAGCAGGCCAGTCAAAGTTTGTGAGCTTTTCTCTCTTATAACGTCCTCAAAACTCCTAGCATTACCTATGTGTCAACCTCCAGTTTTGATGTGGCATCTCAAACATTCAACCGTCCGCCATTCCCTCCTCGTTTAAGATATCGACTATTTCTTCACAATTTATCATCAGATATGTTCAATGTTTATTTTTACCAAATACCAAGAGAATTCAACAAAATAGTTTGACAACATACGCAAAAAATGTATGTAAAATTCAGATATTTCAAAATGGCCGACTTCCTGTTGGGCGGAGTCAGTCCTACCAATACTGAAAACGTGTCTAATGATGTCTCTTGTGTTTTTGCCAAGTTTCATGAATTTTTAATCAACTGTGTTCTGACTGTGTCATGGTTTCACTTTGGTTTAGTGTTGCGTCTCTAGTCAATCAATTGCTCGCCATTACGTCACCGTTTTAGCGATCAACTATTCCTTTGGCAATTTTCATCAACTGTGTCTGATGTTCATTCTCAGCTAACTTAGAGGTAATCTGACAAAGACTTTAGGAGCAGTTTAAATGAGTTTGTGAAAAAAAGTGTAAAAAAATGACAAAATCCAATATGGCCGACTTCCTGTTGGGCGGAGCTAATACAAACCATTGCAAATATGTGCAGAGTCATAGTATCTATGCTCCTACCAAAATTTGAGAAGATTAGACAAATTGTGACACATCCACAGCTAATTTATTAAACGAATGAATTAGGGGGCGCTGTAGAGTCCGCTAGCTACACATGAAAAAATTATCACAATATTTGTAAAGTGTTTTTAGATCTTATGGAATCTGACAGTTTTCAAGAGTTTTTGAGCATTTCCGTAATGTCAAATATGCATTGAAACCTAGGTGGCGCTATAGAGCCAATGAAATATGTATATATGAAATTTAAATTTTTAATCACAGGACCGCTTAAATCAAGCAGGCCTGTAAAGTTTCGTGAGTGTTCAACCTGTTTAACCTCCTCAAACACCTACTAACACCAGAATGTATTTACTTCCTATTTTAATGGGGTATCTCAAGCAATTCAACTGTCCGCCATTTCGTCCTCGTTTAAGATATCGACTGTTCCTTCGCAATTTATCATCACGGATGGTAGTAGTTTATTGCTGACAAATATCAAGAGTATTCAACAAATTCCCTAGGAGGAGTTCGACAAAGTATGCAAAAAATGTGTGTAAAATGCACGTTTTTCAAAATGGCCGACTTCTTGTTGGGCGGAGTCAATCATATCAACACTAAAAATGTGTGTAATGATGTCTTTTATGTTTTTGCCAAGTTTCATGAATTTCCAAGCAGCTGTATTCTGACCATGCTAATGTTTCTATTTGGTTTAGTGTTGTGTCTCCATTAAATCAATTGCCCGCCATTACGTCATCGTTTCAGCTATCGACTATTCCTTCGCAATTTAGCACCATGTATGTCTGGAGACTATCCACAGACCATTTAGTTGTAATCTGACAAAGACTCTAGGAGGAGTTCGAATGAGTATGTGAAAAATGTTTAAAAATTTAACATTTTTCAAAATGGCCGACTTCCTGTTGGGCGGAGCTAATACATGCCAATGGGTATTATGTGTGGCATCGTAATATCTATGTTTCTATCAAAAATCTTGAACATTGGGGAAAATTTGAGACAGCTACCGCTAATTTATTAGCCTAAACCAAATAGGGGGCGCTGTAGAGTCATTTAGCACCACATTAGAAAAATGATTACATTTCTCGAAATCATTTAAAGGCATTATTGGGTCTGCTAATTTAGAAGAGGCTAAGAGCTTTCTATAAATGTCATATAAAATAGGTGGCGCTAGAGAGCTGATAAATTATGAATATGAAAAATTCCAATTTTACATCAAAGTACAGCCTATGCGCAATAGGCCTGTGAAATTTTATGAGTTTTCGAACATAGTAACCCACCCAAAACACCACGGGAAACTTTTTATTTTGCGACTTCCTGCCAAAATGGCCGACTTCCTGTTAGGCGGAGTCAAATAAATCCAAGTGATTCTTGATCGGTATAATGAGGTCAATGAGCGTACCAAAGTTGGTGCACATTGGACAAACTTTATCCCGGCCACTGGCAACGTTTGGGGGCGCTATAGAGCTCCTGAACCACGCCCAAACCCATGAACCATGGAATTTCAAATTTTTCACGGGTTTTGATGTCTGTGCCAAAATGCATGAGTTTTCGAGTATCGGAAAGGCCTCAAAAATGGGCGCGAAGTTTGTAAATAAAAATAATAATAATAATAATAACGAGTTGTCCCCCTGTCACAGGGGGACGTAGGGCCCTCGCACAACAGCGCAAATCGTACCGGGCCAAACCGAGAAACCGGTAAAAGTAATTTTAAGGTCTTATTGAGTGTGCCAATTTTCAAGAGTTTTCTATCCTGTTAAACACGTGAAATATCCATTTAAAATACAGGTGGCGCTTTAGCGCTGTTAAAATACATGTATTTGAAATTCTAATTCTACATCAAAGAACAGCCTTAGATAAGCAGGCCGGTCAAATTTTGTGAGTTTTTCTCCGTTATAACCTCCTCAAAACACCTAGCATTACCTAGGTTTTGACCTCCTGTTTTGATGTGGCATCTCACAAATTCAACCATCTGCCATTTCGTCCTCGTTTGAGATATCGACTATTCCTTCACAATTTATCATCAGATATGTTCAATGTTTATTTTTACCAAATACCAAGAGAATTCAACAAATTTGCTAGGAGTAGTTTGACAATGTACACAAAAAATGTGTGTAAAATGCAGATATTTCAAAATGGCCGACTTCCTGTTGGGCGGAGTCAGTCCTACCAATGCTGAAAATGTGTGTAATGATGTCTTTTGTGTTTTTGCCAAGTTTCATGAATTTTCAAAAATCTGTTTTCTGACCGTGTCATGGTTTCACTTTGGTTTAGTGTTGCGACTCTAGTGAATCAATTGCTCGCCATTGGGTCACCGTTTTACCGATCAACTAATCCTTTGGCATTTATCATCAAATATGTCTGTTGTTCAGTTACAGCGAAATAAGAGGTAATCTGACAAAGACTTTAGGAGCAGTTTAAATGAGTTTGTGAAAAATGTGTAAAAATATTACAAATTCCAATATGGCCGACTTCCTGTTGGGCGGAGCTAATACAAGCCAATTGCAAATATGTGCAGGGTCATACTATCTACACTCCTACCAAAATTTGAGAAGATTAGACAAGTTTTGACACATCCACAGCTAATTTATTAAATGAACAAATTAGGGGGCGCTGTAGAGTCCGCTAGCTATACATGAAAAAATTGTCAAAATATTTGTAAAGTGTTTTTAGGTCTTATGCAATCTGTCAATTTTCAAGAGGTTTTGAGCATTCCCGTAATGTCAAATATGCATTGAAACCTAGGTGGCGCTATAGAGCCAATGAAATACGTATATATGAAATTTTAATTTCAGATCAAACTACTGCTTAAATCAAGCAGGCCTGTGAATTTTCGAGAGTTTTCAACCTTTTTAACCTCCTCAAACACCTACTAACACCAGAATGTATTCACTTCCTGTTTTAACGCGGCATCTCAAGCAATTCAACTGTCCGCCATTTCGTCCTCGTTTAAGATATCGACTATTCCTTCGCAATTTACAATCAAGTATGTTAGCAGTTTATTACAGACAAATATCAAGAGTATTCAACAAATTCCCTAGGAGGAGTTCGACAAAGTATGCAAAAAATGTGTGTAAAACACACTTTTTTCAAAATGGCCGACTTCCTGTTGGGCGGAGTCAGTCTTACCAATACTAAAAACGTGTCTTATGATGTCTCTTGTGTTTTTGCCAAGTTTCATGAATTTTCAATCATCTGTTTTATGACCGTGTCATGGTTTCACTTTTGTTTAGTGTTGCTTCTCCATTAAATTAATTGCCTGCCATTACGTCATCGTTTCAGCTATCGACTATTCCTTCGCAATTTATCACCACGTATGTCTGGAGCCTACCCATGCCCAATTTAGAGATAATCTGACAAAGACTCTAGGAGGAGTTTGAATGAGTTCGTGAAAAATGTGTAAAAATTCCACAAATTTCAAAATGGCCGACTTCCTGTTGGGCGGAGCTAATACCAGCCAATGGGTAATATGTGCGGGATGATACTCTCTATGTTTTTGCCAAAAATCTAGAATATTGGAGAAATTTTGAGACAGCTACAGCTAATTTAATGGCCTAAATAAAATAGGGGGCGCTGTAGAGTCATCTAGCTACACATGAGAAAAACGACAAAATATTTCTAAATCATTTCAAAGACTTATTGAATCTGCCGATTATCAAGAGGCTGAGAGCTTTTTATAAATGTGATATAAAATAGGTGGCGCTAGAGAGCTGATGAAACACGAATTTACGAAATTCCAACTGAAGGTCAAAGTTTGGCCTAAGATAAATAGCTCAGTAAAATTTTAGGAGTTTTCAAACATCTTAACCCCTCCGAAACCCAGCGGGAAACTTTTTATTTTGCAACTTCCTGTCAAAATGGCCGACTTCCTGTTGGGCGGAGTCAAATAAATCAAATTGATCCTTGTTCTTTATGAGGAGGTCAATGAGCGTACCAAAGTTGGTGTACATTGGACAAACTTCATCCCAGCCACTGCCTACGTTTGGGGGCGCTATAGAGCTCCTGAACCACGCCTAAGTCCAGCCTCTATGGAACTTTAAAATTTTTGCCGAGCTTGAGGCCTGTGCCAAAATGCGTGAGTTTTCGAGTATCGGAAATGCCTCAAAAATGGGTGCGAAGAGGCAGAATAATAATAATAACGAGTTGTCCCCCTGTCACAGGGGGACGTAGGGCCCTCGCACAACAGCGCAAATCGTACCGGGCCAAACCAAGAAACCGGTAAAAGTAATTTTAAGGTCTTATTGAGTGTGCCAATTATCAAGAGTTTTCTATCCTGTTAAACATGTGAAATATCCATTTAAAATACAGGTGGCGCTATAGTGCTGTTAAAATACATGTATTTGAAATTCTAATTCTACATCAAAGAACAGCCTTAGATAAGCAGGCCGGTCAAATTTTGTGAGTTTTTCTCCGTTATATTATCCTCAAAACACCTAGCATTACCTAGGTTTTCACCTCCTGTTTTGATGTGGCATCTCACAAATTCAACCATCTGCCATTTCATCCTCATTTGAGATTTCAACTATTCCTTCACAATTTATCATCAGATATGTTCAATGTTTATTTTTACCAAATACCAAGAGAATTCAACAAATTTGCTAGGAGTAGTTTGACAATGTACACAAAAAATGTGTGTAAAATGCAGATATTTCAAAATGGCCGACTTCCTGTTGGGCGGAGTCAGTCCTACCAATGCTGAAAACGTGTCTAATGATGTCTTTTGTGTTTTTGCCAAGTTTCATGAATTTTCAATAATCTGTTTTCTGACCGTGTCATGGTTTCACTTTGGTTTAGTGTTGCGTCTCTAGTGAATCAATTGCTCGCCATTGGGTCACCGTTTTACCGATCAACTAATACTTTGGCAGTTATCATCAAATATGTCTGTTGTTCATTTACAGTGAAATAAGAGGTAATCTGACAAAGACTTTAGGAGCAGTTTAAATGAGTTTGTGAAAAATGTGTAAAAATATTGCAAATTCCAATATGGCTGACTTCCTGTTGGGCGGAGCTAATACAAGCCAATTGCAAATATGTGCAGGGTCATACTATCTACGATCCTACCAAAATTTGAGAAGATTAGACAAATTTTGACACATCCACAGCTAATTTATTAAATGAACGAATTAGGGGGCGCTGTAGAGTCCGCTAGCTATACATGAAAAAATTGTCAAAATATTTGTAAAGTGTTTTTAGTTCTTACGCAATCTGTCAATTTTCAAGAGGTTTCGAGCATTTCCGTAATGTCAAATATGCATTGAAACCTAGGTGGCGCTATAGAGCCAATGAAATATGTATATATGAAATTTCAATTTTTAATCAAAGGACCGCTTAAATCAAGCAGGCCTGTAAATTTTCGTGAGTTTTCAACCTGTTTAACCTCCTCAAACACCTACCAACACCAGAATGTATTTACTTCCTATTTTAATGGGGTATCTCGATCAATTCAACTGTCCGCCATTTCGTCCTCGTTTAAGATACTGACTATTCCTTCGCAATTTATCATCAGGTATGTTAGTAGTTTATTGCTGACAAATATCAAGAGTATTCAACAAATTCCCTAGGAGGAGTTCGACAAAGTATGCAAAAAATGTGTGTAAAATGCACGTTTTTCAAAATGGCCGACTTCCTGTTGGGCGGAGTCAATCATATCAACACTGAAAACGTGTGTAATGATGTCTTTTATGTTTTTGCCAAGTTTCATGAATTTCCAAGCAGCTGTGTTCTGACCATGCTAATGTTTCTATTTGGTTAAGTGTTGTGTCTCCATTAAATCAATTGCCCGCTATTACGTCATCGTTTCAGCTATCAACTATTCCTTCGCAATTTAGCACCATGTATGTCTGGAGACTATCCACAGACCATTTAGTCGTAATCTGACAAAGACTCTAGAAGGAGTTCGAACGAGTTCGTGAAAAATGTGTAAAAATTTAACATTTTTCAAAATGGCCGACTTCCTGTTGGGCGGAGGTAATACATGCCAATGGGTATTATGTGTGGCATCGTAATATCTATGTTTCTACCAAAAATCTTGAACATTGGAGAAAATTTGAGACAGCTACCGCTAATTTATTAGCCTAAACCAAATAGGGGGCGCTGTAGAGTCATTTAGCTCCACATTAGACAAACGATTACATTTCTCGAAATCATTTAAAGGCATTATTGGGTCTGCTAATTTGGAAGAGGCTAAGAGCTATCTATAAATGTCATATAAAATAGGTGGCGCTAGAGAGCTGATAAATTATGAATATGAAAAAATTCAATTTTACATCAAAGTACAGCTTATGCCCAATAGGCCTGTGAAATTTTATGAGTTTTCGAACATCGTAACCCACCCAAAATGCCACGGGAAACTTTTTTTTTTGCCACTTCCTGCCAAAATGGCCGACTTCCTGTTAGGCCGAGTCAAATAAATCCAAGTGATTCTTGATCGGTATAATGAGGTCAATGAGCGTACCAAAGTTGGTGCACATTGGACAAACTTTATCCTGGCCACTGGCAACGTTTGGGGGCGCTATAGAGCTCCTGATCAACGCCTAAGCCCAGGAACCATGAAATTTAAAATTTTTCACCGGCCTTGACGTCTGTGCCAAAATTCAAGAGTTTTCGACTATCAGAAAGGCCTCAAAAATGGGCGCGAAGTTTAAAAATAAAAATAATAATAATAAACGGACCAAAAACAATAGGGCTTTGCACCTCTGGTGCAGGCTTCGCCTGCGCCTTCGGTGCTCGGGCCCTAATAACGAGTTGTCCCCCTGTCACAGGGGGACGTAGGGCCCTCGCACAACAGCGCAAATCGTACCGGGCCAAACCGAGAAACGGGTGAAAGTAATTTTGAGGTCTTATTAAGTGTGGTAATTTTCAAGAGTTTTCTATCCTGCCAAAAATGTGAAATACCCATTTAAAATACAGGTGGCGCTATAGAGCTGTT
Source organism: Astyanax mexicanus (assembly GCF_023375975.1). Classification (NCBI taxonomy): domain Eukaryota; kingdom Metazoa; phylum Chordata; class Actinopteri; order Characiformes; family Acestrorhamphidae; genus Astyanax; species Astyanax mexicanus. Next base: position 10,833,004 of record NC_064420.1, on the reverse strand, counting down.
AAAACACATATATTTGAAATTCTAATTCTAGATCAAACAACAGCCTCAGATAAGCAGGCCGGTCAAAGTTTGTGAGCTTTTCTCTCTTATAACGTCCTCAAAACTCCTAGCATTACCTATGTGTCAACCTCCAGTTTTGATGTGGCATCTCAAACATTCAACCGTCCGCCATTCCCTTCTCGTTTAAGATATCGACTATTTCTTCACAATTTATCATCAGATATGTTCAATGTTTATTTTTACCAAATACCAAGAGAATTCAACAAAATTTCTAGGAGTAGTTTGACAACATACGCAAAAAATGTATGTAAAATTCAGATATTTCAAAATGGCCGACTTCCTGTTGGGCGGAGTCAGTCCTACCAATACTGAAAACGTGTCTAATGATGTCTCTTGTGTTTTTGCCAAGTTTCATGAATTTTTAATCAACTGTGTTCTGACTGTGTCATGGTTTCACTTTGGTTTAGTGTTGCGTCTCTAGTCAATCAATTGCTCGCCATTACGTCACCGTTTTAGCGATCAACTATTCCTTTGGCAATTTTCATCAACTGTGTCTGATGTTCATTCTCAGCTACTTTAGAGGTAATCTGACAAAGACTTTAGGAGCAGTTTAAATGAGTTTGTGAAAAAAAGTGTAAAAAAATTACAAAATCCAATATGGCCGACTTCCTGTTGGGCGGAGCTAATACAAACCAATTGCAAATATGTGCAGAGTCATAGTATCTACGCTCCTACCAAAATTTGAGAAGATTAGACAAATTGTGACACATCCACAGCTAATTTATTAAACGAATGAATTAGGGGGCGCTATAGAGTCCGCTAGCTACACATGAAAAAATTATCACAATATTTGTAAAGTGTTTTTAGATCTTATGGGATCTGACAGTTTTCAAGAGTTTTTGAGCATTTCCGTAATGTCAAATATGCATTGAAACCTAGGTGGCACTATAGAGCCAATGAAATATGTATATATGAAATTTAAATTTTTAATCAAAGGACCGCTTAAATCAAGCAGGCCTGTAAAGTTTCGTGAGTGTTCAACCTGTTTAACCTCCTCAAACACCTACTAACACCAGAATGTATTTACTTCCTATTTTAATGGGGTATCTCAAGCAATTCAACTGTCCGCCATTTCGTCCTCGTTTAAGATATCGACTATTCCTTCGCAATTTATCATCACGGATGGTAGTAGTTTATTGCTGACAAATATCAAGAGTATTCAACAAATTCCCTAGGAGGAGTTCGACAAAGTATGCAAAAAATGTGTGTAAAATGCACGTTTTTCAAAATGGCCGACTTCCTGTTGGGCGGAGTCAATCATATCAACACTGAAAACGTGTGTAATGATGTCTTTTATGTTTTTGCCAAGTTTCATGAATTTCCAAGCAGCTGTGTTCTGACCATGCTAATGTTTCTATTTGGTTTAGTGTTGTGTCTGTATTAAATCAACTGCCCGCCATTACGTCATCGTTTCAGCTATCGACTATTCCTTCGCAATTTAGCACCACGTATGTCTGGAGACTATCCACAGACCATTTAGTTGTAATCTGACAAAGACTCTAGGAGGAGTTCGAATGAGTTCGTGAAAAATGTGTAAAAATTTAAAATTTTTCAAAATGGCCGACTTCCTGTTGGGCGGAGCTAATACATGCCTATGGCTATTATGTGTGGCATCGTAATATCTATGTTTCTACCAAAAATCTTGAACATTGGGGAAAATTTGAGACAGCTACCGCTAATTTATTAGCCTAAACCAAATAGGGGGCGCTGTAGAGTCATTTAGCACCACATTAGAAAAATGATTACATTTCTCGAAATGATTTAAAGGCATTATTGGGTCTGATAATTTAGAAGAGCCTAAGAGCTTTCTATAAATGTCATATAAAATAGGTGGCGCTAGAGAGCTGATAAATTATGAATATGAAAAATTCCAATTTTACATCAAAGTACAGCCTATGCCCAATATGCCTGTGAAATTTTATGAGTTTTCGAACATCATAACCCACCCAAAACACCACGGGAAACTTTTTATTTTGCGACTTCCTGCCAAAATGGCCGACTTCCTGTTAATACAAGCCAATTGCAAATATGTGCAGGGTCATACTATCTACGATCCTACCAAAATTTGAGAAGATTAGACAAATTTTGACACATCCACAGCTAATTTATTAAACAAACGAATTAGGGGGCGCTGTAGAGTCTGCTAGCTATACATGAAAAAATTGTCAAAATATTTGTAAAGTGTTTTTAGGTCTTATGCAATCTGTCAATTTTCAAGAGGTTTTGAGCATTCCCATAATGTCAAATATGCATTGAAACCTAGGTGGCGCTATAGAGCCAATGAAATACGTATACAAGAAATTTTAATTTCAGATGACAGTACTGCTTAATTCAAGCAGGCCTGTAAATTTTCGAGAGTTTTCAACCTTTTTAACCTCCTCAAACACGTACTAACACCAGAATGTATTCACTTCCTGTTTTAATGGGGCATCTCAAGCAGTTCAACTGTCCGCCATTTCGTCCTCGTTTAAGATATCGACTATTCCTTCGCAATTTATCATCACGGATGGTAGTAGTTTTTTGCTGACAAATATCAAGAGTATTCAACAAATTCCCTAGGAGGAGTTCGACAAAGTATGCAAAAAATGTTTGTAAAATGCACATATTTCAAAATGGCCGACTTCCTGTTGGGCGGAGTCAATCATTCCAATACTAAAAACGTGTCTTATGATGTCTCTTGTGTTTTTACCAAGTTTCATGATTTTTCAATCATCTGTTTTATGACCGTGTCATGGTTTCACTTTGGTCTAGTGTTGCGTCTCCATTAAATTAATTGTCCGCCATTACGTCATCGTTTCAGCTATCGACTATTCCTTCGCAATTTATCACCATGTATGTCTGGAGCCTATCCACGACAAATTTAGAGGTAATATGACAAAGACTCTAGGAGGAGTTTGAATGAGTTCGTGAAAAATGTGTAAAAATTCCACAAATTTCAAAATGGCCGACTTCCTGTTGGGCAGAGCTAGTACAAGCCAATGGGTAATATGTGCGGGATGATAGTTTCTATGTTGTTGCCAAAAATCGAGAATATTGGAGAAATTTTGAGACAGCTACAGCTAATTTAATGGCCTAAACAAAATAGGGGGCGCTGTAGAGTTCTCTAGCTACACATGAGAAAAACGACAAAATATTCCTAAATCATTTCAAATACTTATTGAATCTGCCAATCATCAAGAGGCTGAGAGCTTTTCGTAAATATGATATAAAATAGGTGGCGCTAGAGAGCTGATGAAAGACGAATTTACGAAATTCCAACTTACGGTCAAAGTATGGCCTAACCCGAATAGCTCTGTAAAATTTTAGGAGTTTTCAAACATCCTAACCCCTCCGAAACCCAGCGGGAATCTTTTTATTTTGCAACTTCCTGTCAAAATGGCCGACTTCCTGTTGGGCGGAGTCAAATAAAACCTAGTGATTCTTGTTGTTTATGAGGAGGTCAATGAGCGTACCAAAGTTGGTGCACGTTGGACAAACTTCATCCCGGCCACTGCCGACGTTTGGGGGCGCTATAGAGCTCCTGAACAACGCCAAAGTCCAGCCTCTATGGAACTTTAAAATTTTCGCCGAGCTTGAGGTCTGTGCCAAAATGCGTGAGTTTTCGAGTATCGGAAATGCCTCAAAAATGGACGCAAAGAGGCAGAATAATAATAATAATAACGAGTTGTCCCCCTGTCACAGGGGGACGTAGGGCCCTCGCACAACAGCGCAAATCATACCGGGCCAAACCGAGAAACCGGTAAAAGTAATTTTAAGGTCTTATTGAGTGTGCCAATTTTCAAGAGTTTTCTATCCTGTTAAACACGTGAAATATCCATTTAAAATACAGGTGGCGCTTTAGCGCTGTTAAAATACATGTATTTGAAATTCTAATTCTACATCAAAGAACAGCCTTAGATAAGCAGGCCAGTCAAATTTTGTGAGTTTTTCTCCGTTATAACCTCCTCAAAACACCTGGCATTACCTAGGTTTTCACCTCCTGTTTTGATGTGGCATCTCACAAATTCAACCATCTGCCATTTCGTCCTCGTTTGAGATATCGACTATTCCTTCACAATTTATCATCAGATATGTTCAATGTTTATTTTTACCAAATACCAAGAGAATTCAACAAATTTGCTAGGAGTAGTTTGACAATGTACACAAAAAATGTGTGTAAAATGCAGATATTTCAAAATGGCCGACTTCCTGTTGGGCGGAGTCAGTCCTACCAATGCTGAAAATGTGTGTAATGATGTCTTTTGTGTTTTTGCCAAGTTTCATGAATTTTCAAAAATCTGTTTTCTGACCGTGTCATGGTTTCACTTTGGTTTAGTGTTGCGTCTCTAGTGAATCAATTGCTCGCCATTGGGTCACCGTTTTACCGATCAACTAATCCTTTGGCATTTGTCATCAAATATGTCTGATGTTCCTTTACAGCGAAATAAGAGGTAATCTGACAAAGACTTTAGGAGCAGTTTAAATGAGTTTGTGAAAAATGTGTAAAAATATTACAAATTCCAATATGGCCGACTTCCTGTTGGGCGGAGCTAATACAAGCCAATTGCAAATATGTGCAGGGTCATACTATCTACACTCCTACCAAAATTTGAGAAGATTAGACAAATTTTGACACATCCACAGCTAATTTATTAAATGAACAAATTAGGGGGCGCTGTAGAGTCCGCTAGCTATACATGAAAAAATTGTCAAAATATTTGTAAAGTGTTTTTAGGTCTTATGCAATCTGTCAATTTTCAAGAGGTTTTGAGCATTCCCGTAATGTCAAATATGCATTGAAACCTAGGTGGCGCTATAGAGCCAATGAAATACGTATATATGAAATTTTGATTTCAGATCAAAGTACTGCTTAAATCAAGCAGGCCTGTAAATTTTTGAGAGTTTTCAACCTTTTTAACCTCCTCAAACACCTACTAACACCAGAATGTATTCACTTCCTGTTTTAATGGGGCATCTCAAGCAGTTCAACTGTCCGCCATTTCGTCCTCGTTTAAGATATCGACTATTCCTTCGCAATTTATCCTCACGGATGGTAGTAGTTTTTTGCTGACAAATATCAAGAGTATTCAACAAATTCCCTAGGAGGAGTTCGACAAAGTATGCAAAAAATGTGTGTAAAATGCACATATTTCAAAATGGCCGACTTCCTGTTGGGCGGAGTCAATCATTCCAATACTAAAAACGTGTCTTATGATGTCTCTTGTGTTTTTACCAAGTTTCATGATTTTTCAATCATCTGTTTTATGACCGTGTCATGGTTTCACTTTGGTCTAGTGTTGCGTCTCCATTAAATTAATTGTCCGCCATTACGTCATCGTTTCAGCTATCGACTATTCCTTCGCAATTTATCACCATGTATGTCTGGAGCCTATCCACACCAAATTTAGAGGTAATATGACAAAGACTCTAGGAGGAGTTTGAATGAGTTGGTGAAAAATGTGTAAAAATTCCACAAATTTCAAAATGGCCGACTTCCTGTTGGGCGGAGCTAGTACAAGCCAATGGGTAATATGTGCGGGATGATAGTTTCTATGTTGTTGCCAAAAATCGAGAATATTGGAGAAATTTTGAGACAGCTACAGCTAATTTAATGGCCTAAACAAAATAGGGGGCGCTGTAGAGTCCTCTAGCTACACATGAGAAAAACAACAAAATATTCCTAAATCATTTCAAAGACTTATTGAATCTGCCAATTATCAAGAGGCTGAGAGCTTTTCATAAATATGATATAAAATAGGTGGCGCTAGAGAGCTGATGAAAGACGAATTTACGAAATTCCAACTTACGGTCAAAGTATGGCCTAAGCCAAATAGCTCTGTAAAATTTTAGGAGTTTTCAAACATCCTAACCCCTCCGAAACCCAGCGGGAAACTTTTTATTTTGCAACTTCCTGTCAAAATGGCCGACTTCCTGTTGGGCGGAGTCAAATAAAACCTAGTGATTCTTGTTGTGTATGAGGAGGTCAATGAGCATACCAAAGTTGGTGCACGTTGGACAAACTTCATCCCGGCCACTGCCGACGATTGGGGGCGCTATAGAGCTCCTGAACAACACCAAAGTCCAGCCTCTATGGAACTTTAAAATTTTCGCCGAGCTTGAGGTCTGTGCCAAAATGCGTGAGTTTTCGAGTATCGGAAATGCCTCAAAAATGGACGCAAAGAGGCAGAATAATAATAATAATAATAATAATAAACGGACCAAAAACAATAGGGCTTTGCACCTCCGGTGCAGGCTTCGCCTGCGCCTTCGGTGCTCGGGCCCTAATAAACGGACCAAAAACAATAGGGCTTTGCACCTCCGGTGCAGGCTTCGCCTGCGCCTTCGGTGCTCGGGCCCTAATAATAATAACGAGTTGTCCCCCTGTCACAGGGGGACGTAGGGCCCTCGCACACCAGCGCAAATCGTACCGGGCCAAACCGAGAAACCGGTGAAAGTAATTTTGAGGTCTCATTGAGTGTGCCAATTTTCAAGAGTTTTCTATTCTGCCAAAAATGTCAAATATTCATTTAAAATATAGGTGGCGCTATAGAGCTGTGAAAACACATGTATTTGAATTTTTAATTCTAGATCAAAGAACCGCCTCAGATAAGCAGGCCGGTCAAATTTTGTGAGTTTTCCTCAGTTATAACCTCCTCAAAACACCTTGCATTACCTAGGTGTCAACTTCCTGTTTTGAGGTGGCATCTCAAAAATTCAACCGTCCGTCATTTCGTCTTCGTTTAAGATATCGACTATTCCTTCACAATTTGTCATCAGATATGTTCAGTGTTTATTTTTACCAAATACCAAGAGAATTCAACAAAATTTCTAGGAGTAGTTTGACAACATACGCAAAAAATGTATGTAAAATTCAGATATTTCAAAATGGCCGACTTCCTGTTGGGCGGAGTCAGTCCTACCAATACTGAAAACATGTGTAATGATGTCTCTTGTGTTTTTGCCAAGTTTCATGAATTTTCAATCATCTGTGTTCTGACCGTGTCATGGTTTCACTTTGGTTTAGTGTTGCGTCTCTAGTCAATCAATTGCCCGCTATTACGTCACTGTTTTAGCGATCAACTAATCCTTTGGCATTTTTCATCAAATATGTCTGTTGTTCATTTACAGTGAAATATTAGGTAATCTGACAAAGACTTTAGGAGCAGTTTAAATGAGTTTTTGAAAAAAGTGTAAAAAAAATTACAAAATCCAATATGGCCGACTTCCTGTTGGGCGGAGCTAATACAAACCAATTGCAAATATGTGCAGAGTCATAGTATCTACGCTCCTACCAAAATTTGAGAAGATTAGACAAATTGTGACACATCCACAGCTAATTTATTAAACGAATGAATTAGGGGGCGCTATAGAGTCCGCTAGCTACACATGAAAAAATTATCACAATATTTGTAAAGTGTTTTTAGATCTTATGGAATCTGACAATTTTCAAGAGTTTTTGAGCATTTCCGTAATGTCAAATATGCATTGAAACCTAGGTGGCGCTATAGAGCCAATGAAATATGTATATATGAAATTTCAATTTTTAATCAAAGGACCGCTTAAATCAAGCAGGCCTGTAAAGTTTCGAGAGTTTTCAACCTGTTTAACCTCCTCAAACACCTACCAACACCAGAATGTATTTACTTCCTATTTTAATGGAGTATCTCCAGCAATTCAACTGTCCGCCATTTCGTCCTCGTTTAAGATATCGACTATTCCTTCGCAATTTATCATCACGGATGGTAGTAGTTTATTGCTGACAAATATCAAGAGTATTCAACAAATTCCCTAGGAGGAGTTCGACAAAGTATGCAAAAAATGTGTGTAAAATGCACGTTTTTCAAAATGGCCGACTTCTTGTTGGGCGGAGTCAATCATATCAACACTAAAAATGTGTGTAATGATGTCTTCTATGTTTTTGCCAAGTTTCATGAATTTCCAAGCAGCTGTATTCTGACCATGCTAATGTTTCTATTTGGTTTAGTGTTGTGTCTCCATTAAATCAATTGCCCGCCATTACGTCATCGTTTCAGCTATCGACTATTCCTTTGCAATTTAGCACCATGTATGTCTGGAGACTATCCACAGACCATTTAGTTGTAATCTGACAAAGACTCTAGGAGGAGTTCGATTGAGTATGTGAAAAATGTTTAAAAATTTAACATTTTTCAAAATGGCCGACTTCCTGTTGGGCGGAGCTAATACATGCCCATGGGTATTATGTGTGGCATCGTAATGTCTATGTTTCTACCAAAAATTTTTAACATTGGGGAAAATTTGAGACAGCTACCGCTAATTTATTAGCCTAAACCAAATAGGGGGCGCTGTAGAGTCATTTAGCACCACATTAGAAAAATGATTACATTTCTCGAAATCATTTAAAGGCATTATTGGGTCTGCTAATTCAGAAGAGGCTAAGAGCTTTCTATAAATGTCATATAAAATAGGTGGCGCTAGAGAGCTGATAAATTATGAATATGAAAAATTCCAATTTTACATCAAAGTACAGCCTATGCGCAATAGGCCTGTGAAATTTTATGAGTTTACGAACATAGTAACCCACCCAAAACACCACGGGAAACTTTTTATTTTGCGACTTCCTGCCAAAATGGCCGACTTCCTGTTAGGCGGAGTCAAATAAATCCAAGTGATTCTTGATCGGTATAATGAGGTCAATGAGCGTACCAAAGTTGGTGCACATTGGACAAACTTTATCCCGGCCACTGGCAACGTTTGGGGGCGCTATAGAGCTCCTGAACCACGCCCAAACCCATGAACCATGGAATTTCAAATTTTTCACGGGTTTTGATGTCTGTGCCAAAATGCATGAGTTTTCGAGTATCGGAAAGGCCTCAAAAATGGGCGCGAAGTTTGTAAATAAAAATAATAATAACGAGTTGTCCCCCTGTCACAGGGGGACGTAGGGCCCTCGCACACCAGCGCAAATCGTACAGGGCCAAACCGAGAAACCGGTGAAAGTAATTTTGAGGTCTCATTGAGTGTGCCAATTTTCAAGAGTTTTCTATTCTGCCAAAAATGTCAAATATTCATTTAAAATATAGGTGGCGCTATAGAGCTGTGAAAACACATGTATTTGAATTTTTAATTCTAGATCAAAGAACCGCCTCAGATAAGCAGGCCGGTCAAATTTTGTGAGTTTTCCTCAGTTATAACCTCCTCAAAACACCTTGCATTACCTAGGTGTCAACTTCCTGTTTTGAGGTGGCATCTCAAAAATTCAACCGTCCGTCATTTCGTCCTCGTTTAAGATATCGACTATTCCTTCACAATTTGTCATCAGATATGTTCAGTGTTTATTTTTACCAAATACCAAGAGAATTCAACAAAATTTCTAGGAGTAGTTTGACAACATTCGCAAAAAATGTATGTAAAATGCAGATATTTCAAAATGGCAGACTTCCTGTTGGGCGGAGTCAGTCCTACCAATACTGAAAACGTGTGTAATGATGTCTCTTGTGTTTTTGCCAAGTTTCATGAATTTTCAATCATCTGTGTTCTGACCGTGTCATGGTTTCACTTTGGTTTAGTGTTGCGTCTCTAGTCAATCAATTGCCCGCCATTACGTCACTGTTTTAGAGATCAACTAATCCTTTGGCCGTTTTCATCAAATATGTCAGATGTTCATTTACAGTGAAATAAGAGGTAATCTGACAAAGACTTTAGGAGCAGTTTAAATGAGTTTGTGAAAAAAGTGTAAAAATCTTACAAATTCCAATATGGCCGACTTCCTGTTGGGCGGAGCTAATACAAGCCAATTGCAAATATGTGCAGGGTCATACTATCTACGATCCTACCAAAATTTGAGAAGATTAGACAAATTTTGACACATCCACAGCTAATTTATTAAACAAACGAATTAGGGGGCGCTGTAGAGTCCGCTAGCTACACATGAAAAAATTATCACAATATTTGTAAAGTGTTTTTAGATCTTATGGAATCTGACAATTTTCAAGAGTTTTTGAGCATTTCCGTAATGTCAAATATGCATTGAAACCTAGGTGGCGCTATAGAGCCAATGAAATATGTATATATGACATTTCAATTTTTAATCAAAGGACCGCTTAAATCAAGCAGGCCTGTAAAGTTTTGTGAGTTTTCAACCTGTTTAACCTCCTCAAACACCTACCAACACCAGAATGTATTTACTTCCTATTTTCATGGGGTATCTCAAGCAATTCAACTGTCCGCCATTTCGTCCTCGTTTAAGATATCGACTATTCCTTCGCAATTTATCATCAGGTCTGTAAGTAGTTTATTGCTGACAAATATCAAGAGTATTCAACGAATTCCCTAGGAGGAGTTTGACAAAGTATGCAAAAAATGTGTGTAAAATGCACTTTTTTGAAAATGGCCGACTTCCTGTTGGGCGGAGTCCAATACTACCAATACTAAAAACATGTCTTATGATGTCTCTTGTGTTTTTGCCAAGTTTCATGAATTTTCAATCATGTGTGTTCTGACCGTGTCATGGTTTCACTTTGGTCTAGTGTTGCGTCTCCATTAAATTAATTGCCTGCCATTACGTCATCGTTTCAGCTATCGACTATTCCTTCACAATTTATCACCATGTATGTCTGGGGACTATCCACTGACAATTTAGAGGTAATCTGACAAAGACTCTAGGAGGAGTTCGAATGAGTTTGTGAAAAATATGTAAAAATTCCACAAATTCCAAAATGGCCGACTTACTGTTGGGCGGAGCTAATGCATTCCGATTGCTAATATGTGCAGAATCATATTGTCTATGTTTCTGTCAAAAATCGAGAATATCTGAGAATTTTTGAGAAGGCCACGTCTAATTTATTAGCCGAACCAAATAGGGGGCGCTGTAGAGTCATCTAGCTACACACGACAAAAATGACAATATATATCTAAGTCACTTCGAGGCCTTATTGAATCTGCCAATTATCAAGAGGCTGAGAGCTTTTTATAAATGTGATATAAAATAGGTGGCGCTAGAGAGCTGATGAAACACGAATTTACGAAATTCCAACTTAAGGTCAAAGTTTGGCGTACGCCAAATAGCTCTGTACAATTTTAGGAGTTTTCAAACATCCTAACCACTCCGAAACCCAGCGGGAAACTTTTTATTTTGCAACTTCCTGTCAAAATGGCCGACTTCCTGTTGGGCGGAGTCAAATAAAACCTAGTGATTCTTGTTGTTTATGAAGAGGTAAATGAGTGTACCAAAGTTGGTGCACATTGGACAAACTTCATCCCGGCCAATGCCGACGTTTGGGGGCGCTATGGAGCTCCTGAACCACGCCCATGTCAATGCTCTATGGAACTTTTACATTTTCACCAAGTTTGAGGCCTGTGCCAAAATGCGTGAGTTTTCCCATATCAGAAATGCCTCAAAAATGAGCGAAAGGGACAAGAAGCGTAATAATAATAATAATAATAAACGGACCAAAAACAATAGGGCTTTGCACCTCCGGTGCAGGCTTCGCCTGCGCCTTCGGTGCTCGGGCCCTAACGAGTTGTCCCCCTGTCACAGGGGGACGTAGGGCCCTCGCACAACAGCGCAAATCGTTCCGGGCCAAACCGAGAAACCGGTGAAAGTAATTTTTTGATATTATTGTGTGTGGTAATGAGTTTTTTATACAGTTAAACATATCAAATATTCATTTAAAGTATAGGTGGCGCTATAGAGCTCTAAAAACACGTATATATTTGACATTTTCAATCTACATCAAAGAACAGCCTCAGTTAAGCAGGCCTATCAAATTTTGTGAGCTTTTCTCAGTTATAACCTCCTCAAAAGACCTAGCATTCCCTATGTGTCAACTTCCTGTTTTGATGTGGAATCTCAAAAAATTAAACCGTCCACCATTTCGTCCTTGTTACAGATATCGACTATTCCTTCACAATTTATCATCACATATGTTCAATGTTTATTTTTACCAAATACCAAGAGAATTCAACGAATTTCCTAGGAGTAGTGTGACAACATATGCAAAAAATGTGTGTAAAATGCAGATATTTCAAAATGGCTGACTTCCTGTTGGGTGGAGTCAGTCCTACCACTACTGAAAATGTGTGTAATGATGTTTCTTGTGTTTTTCCCAAGTTTCATGAATTTTCAATCATCTGTGTTCTGACCGTGTTATGGTTTCACTTTGGTTTAGTGTTGCGTCTCTAGTGAATCAATTGGTTGCCATTACATCACCATTTTACCGATCAACTAATCCTTTGGCAATTTTTATCAAACATGTCTGATGTTCATTCACAGCTAATTTAGATGTAATCTGACAAAGACTTTAGGAGCAGTTTAAATGAGTTCGTGAAAAATGTGTAAAAATATTACGAATTCCAATATGGCCGACTTCCTGTTGGGCGGAGCTAATACAAGCCAATTGCAAATATGTGCAGAGTCACAGTATCTACATTCCTACCAAAATTTGAGAAGATTAGACAAGTTTTGACTCATCCGCAGCTGATTTATTAAACGAAGGAATTAGGGGGCGCAGTAGAGTCCGCTAGCTACACATGAAAAAAATTATCACAATATTTGTAAAGTGTCTTTAGGTCTTTTGGAATCTGACAATTTTCAAGAGTTTTTGAGCATTTCCGTAATGTCAATTATTCATTGCATCCTAGGTGGCGCTATAGAGCCAATGAAATATGTATATATGAAATTTCAATTTTTGATCCAAGTACCACTTAAGTCAAGCAGGCCTGTAAAGTTTCGAGAGTTTTCAACCTTTTAAACCTCCTCAAACACCTACCAACACCAGAATGTATTCACTTCCTGCTTTAATGGGGTATCTCTAGCAATTCAACTGTCTGCCATTTCTTCCCTGTTTAAGATATCGACTATTCCTTCGCAATTTATCATCAGGTGTGTTCGTAGTTTATTACTGACAAATATCAAGAGTATTCAATAAATTCCCTAGGAGGAGTTTGACAAAGTATGCAAAAAATGTGTGTAAAATGCACTTTTTTCAAAATGGCCGACTTCTTGTTGGGCGGAGTCAATCATTTCAATACTAAAAATGTGTCTCATGATGTCTCTTGTGTTTTTGCCAAGTTTCATGAATTTTCAATCATGTGTGTTCTGACCGTGTCATGGTTTCACTTTGGTCTAGTGTTGCGTCTCCATTAAATTAATTGCCTGCCATTACGCCATCGTTTCAGCTATCGACTATTCCTTCGCAATTTATCACCATGTATGTCTGGAGCCTATCCATGCCCAATTTCGAGATAATCTGACAAAGACTCTAGGAGGAGTTCGAATGAGTTCATCAAAAATGTGTAAAAATTCCACAAATTTCAAAATGGCCGACTTCCTGTTGGGCGGAGCTAATACCAGCCAATGGGTAATATGTGTGGGATGATACTTTCTATGTTGTTGCCAAAAATCGAGAATATTGGAGAAATTTTGAGACAGCTACAGCTAATTTAATGGAATAAACAATATAGGGGGCGCTGTAGAGTCCTCTAGCTACACATGAGAAAAACGACAAAATATTTCTAAATCATTTCAAGGACGTATTGAATCTGCCAATCATCAAGAGGCTGAGAGCTTTTTATAAATGTGATATAAAATAGGTGGCGCTAGAGAGCTGATGAAACACGAATTTATGAAATTCCAACTTAAGGTCAAAGTTTGGCCTAAGCCAAATAGCTCTGTAAAATTTTAGGAGTTTTCAAACATCTTAACCCCTCCGAAACTTAGCGGGAAACTTTTTATTTTGCAACGTCCTGTCAAAATGGCCGACTTCCTGTTGGGCGGAGTCAAATAAAACCAAGTGATCCTTGTTCTTTATGAGGAGGTCAATGAGCGTACCAAAGTTGGTGTACATTGGACAAACTTCATCCCAGCCACTGCCGACGTTTGGGGGCGCTATAGAGCTCCTGAACCACGCCAAAGTCCAAGCTCTATGGAACTTTAAAATTTTCGCCGAGTTTGAGGCCTACGCCAATTTGTATGAGTTTTCGAGTATCGGAAATGCCTCAAAAATGGGCGAAAGTGTCCGGAATAATAATAATAATAATAATCCTTCCAAAAACAATAGGGCTTTGCACCTCCGGTGCAGGCTTCGCCTGCGCCTTCGGTGCTCGGGCCCTAATAATAATAATAATAATAATAAACATTCCAAAAACAATAGGGCTTTGCACCTCCGGTGCAGGCTTTGCCTGCGCCTTCGGTGCTCGGGCCCTAATAATAATAATAAACATTCCAAAAACAATAGGGCTTTGCACCTCCGGTGCAGGCTTCGCCTGCGCCTTCGGTGCTCGGGCCCTAATAACGAGTTGTCCCCCTGTCACAGGGGGACGTAGGGCCCTCGCACAACAGCGCAAATCGTACCGGGCCAAACCGAGAAACCGGTGAAAGTAATTTTGAGGTCTTCTTAAGTGTGGTAATTTTCAAGAGTTTTTTATCCTGCCAAAAATGTGAAATACCCATTTAAAATACAGGTGGCGCTATAGAGCTGTTAAAACACATATATTTGAAATTATGATTCTAGATCAAACAACAGCCTCAGATAAGCAGGCCGGTCAAAGTTTGTGAGCTTTTCTCTCTTTTAACATCCTCAAAACTCCTAGCAATACCTATGCGTCAACCTCCAGTTTTAATGTGGCATCTCAAACATTCAACCGTCCGCCATTCCCTCCTCGTTTAAGATATCGACTATTTCTTCACAGTTTATCATCAGATATGTTCAATGTTTATATTTACCAAATACCAAGAGAATTCAACAAAATTTCTAGGAGTAGTTTGACAACATACGCAAAAAATGTATGTAAAATTCAGATATTTCAAAATGGCCGACTTCCTGTTGGGCGGAGTCAGTCCTACCAATACTGAAAACGTGTCTAATGATGTCTCTTGTGTTTTTGCCAAGTTTCATGAATTTTTAATCATCTGTGTTCTGACTGTGTCATGGTTTCACTTTGGTTTAGTGTTGCGTCTCTAGTCAATCAATTGCTCGCCATTACGTCACCGTTTTAGCGATCAACTATTCCTTTGGCAATTTTCATCAACTGTGTCTGATGTTCATTCTCAGCTAATTTAGAGGTAATCTGACAAAGACTTTAGGAGCAGTTTAAATGAGTTTGTGAAAAAAAGTGTAAAAAAATTACAAAATCCAATATGGCCGACTTCCTGTTGGGCGGAGCTAATACAAACCAATTGCAAATATGTGCAGAGTCATAGTATCTACGCTCCTACCAAAATTTGAGAAGATTAGACAAATTGTGACACATCCACAGCTAATTTATTAAACGAATGAATTAGGGGGCGCTATAGAGTCCGCTAGCTACACATGAAAAAATTATCACAATATTTGTAAAGTGTTTTTAGATCTTATGGAATCTGACAATTTTCAAGAGTTTTTGAGCATTTCCGTAATGTCAAATATGCATTGAAACCTAGGTGGCGCTATAGAGCCAATGAAATATGTATATATGAAATTTCAATTTTTAATCAAAGGACCGCTTAAATCAAGCAGGCCTGTAAAGTTTCGAGAGTTTTCAACCTGTTTAACCTCCTCAAACACCTACCAACACCAGAATGTATTTACTTCCTATTTTAATGGGGTATCTCCAGCAATTCAACTGTCCGCCATTTCGTCCTTGTTTAAGATATCGACTATTCCTTCGCAATTTATCATCACGGATGGTAGTAGTTTATTGCTGACAAATATCAAGAGTATTCATCAAATTCCCTAGGAGGAGTTCGACAAAGTATGCAAAAAATGTGTGTAAAATGCACGTTTTTCAAAATGGCCGACTTCCTGTTGGGCGGAGTCAAACATATCAACACTGAAAATGTGTGTAATGATGTCTTTTATGTTTTTGCCAAGTTTCATGAATTTCCAAGCAGCTGTATTCTGACTATGCTAATGTTTCTATTTGGTTTAGTGTTGTGTCTCCATTAAATCAATTGCCCGCCATTACGTCATCGTTTCAGCTATCGACTATTCCTTCGCAATTTAGCACCATGTATGTCTGGAGACTATCCACAGACCATTTAGTTGTAATCTGACAAAGACTCTAGGAGGAGTTCGAATGAGTATGTGAAAAATGTTTAAAAATTTAACATTTTTCAAAATGGCCGACTTCCTGTTGGGCGGAGCTAATACATGCCAATGGGTATTATGTGTGGCATCGTAATATCTATGTTTCTACCAAAAATTTTGAACATTGGGGAAAATTTGAGACAGTTACCGCTAATTTATTAGCCTAAACAAAATAGGGGGCGCTGTAGAGTCATTTAGCTCCACATTAGAAAAACGATTACATTTCTCGAAATCATTTAAAGGCATTATTGGGTCTGCTTATTTAGAAGAGGCTAAGAGCTTTCTATAAATATCATATAAAATAGGTGGCGCTAGAGAGCTGATAAATTATGAATATGAAAAATTCCAATTTTACATCAAAGTACAGCCTATGCCCAATATGCCTGTGAAATTTTTTGAGTTTTCGAACATCGTAACCCACCCAAAACACCACGGGAAACTTTTTATTTTGCGAATTCCTGCCAAAATGGCCGACTTCCTGTTAGGCGGAGTCAAATAAATCCAAGTGATTCTTGATCGGTATAATGAGGTCAATGAGCGTACCAAAGTTGGTGCACATTGGACAAACTTTATCCCGGCCACTAGCAACGTTTGGGGGCGCTATAGAGCTCCTGATCAACGCCCAAGCCCAGGAACTGTGAAATTTCAAATTTTTCACCGGCTTTGATGTCTGTGCCAAAATTCAAGAGTTTTCGAGTATCAGAAAGGCCTCAAAAATGGGCGCGAAGTTTAAAAATAAAAATAATAATAACGAGTTGTCCCCCTGTCACAGGGGGACGTAGGGCCCTCGCACAACAGCGCAAATCGTACCGGGCCAAACCGAGAAACCGGTAAAAGTAATTTTGAGGTCTTATTGAGTGTGCCAATTTTCAAGAGTTTTCTATCCTGTTAAACATGTGAAATATCCATTTAAAATACAGGTGGCGCTATGGCGCTGTTAAAATACATGTATTTGAAATTCTAATTCTACATCAAACAACAGCCTTAGATAAGCAGGCCGGTCAAATTTTGTGAGTTTTTCTCCGTTATAACCTCCTCAAAACACCTGTCATTACCTAGGTTTTCACTTCCTGTTTTGATGTGGGATCTCAAAAATTCAACCATCTGCCACTTCGTCCTCGTTTGAGATATCGACTATTCCTTCACAATTTATCATCAGATATGTTCAATGTTTATTTTTACCAAATACCAAGAGAATTCATCAAATTTGCTAGGAGTAGTTTGACAATGTACACAAAAAATGTGTGTAAAATGCAGATATTTCAAAATGGCCGACTTCCTGTTGGGCGGAGTCAGTCCTACCAATGCTGAAAATGTGTGTAATGATGTCTTTTGTGTTTTTGCCAAGTTTCATGAATTTTCAATAATCTGTTTTCTGACCATGTCATGGTTTCACTTTGGTTTAGTGTTGCGTCTCTAGTGACTCAATTGCTCGCCATTGGGTCACCGTTTTACCGATCAACTAATCCTTTGGCAGTTATCATCAAATATGTCTGTTGTTCATTTACAGCGAAATAAGAGGTAATCTGACAAAGACTTTAGGAGCAGTTTAAATGAGTTTGTGAAAAATGTGTAAAAATATTACAAATTCCAATATGGCCGACTTCCTGTGGGGCGGAGCTAATACAAGCCAATTGCAAATATGTGCAGGGTCATACTATCTACGATCCTACCAAAATTTGAGAAGATTAGACAAATTTTGACACATCCACAGGTAATTTATTAAACGAACCAATTAGGGGGCGCTGTAGAGTCCGCTAGCTATACATGAAAAAATTGTCAAAATATTTGTAAAGTGTTTTTAGGTCTTATGCAATCTGTCAATTTTCAAGAGGTTTTGAGCATTCCCGTAATGTCAAATATGCATTGAAACCTAGGTGGCGCTATAGAGCCAATGAAATACGTATATATGAAATTTTAATTTCAGATCAAAGTACTGCTTAAATCAAGCAGGCCTGTAAATTTTTGAGAGTTTTTAACCTTTTTAACCTCCTCAAACACCTACTAACACCAGAATGTATTCACTTCCTGTTTTAACGGGGCATCTCAAGCAATTCAACTGTCCGCCATTTCGTCCTCGTTTAAGATATCGACTATTCCTTCGCAATTTATCATCAGGTTTGATAGTAGTTTATTACTGACAAACATCAAGAGTATTCAACAAATTCCCTAGGAGGAGTTCGACAAAGTATGCAAAAAATGTGTGTAAAATGCACATATTTCAAAATGGCCGACTTCCTGTTGGGCGGAGTCAATCATACCAATAGTGTCAATGTGTGTAATGATGTCTATTATGTTTCTGTAAAGTTTCATGATTTTTCAAACACCTGTGTTCTGACCATGCTAATGTTTCTATTTGGGCTGCTGTTGCGTCTCCATTAAATTAATTGCCCGCTGTTACGTCATCTTTTCAGCTATCAACTATTCCTTCGCAATTTATCACCAAGTATGTCTGGAGCCTATCCACAGACAAATTAGAGGTAATGTGACGAAAACTCTAGGAGGAGTTCGAATGAGTTCGTGAAAAATGTGTAAAAATTCCACAAATTCCAAAATGGCCGACTTCCTGTTGGGCGGAGCCAATGCATGCCGATTGCTAATATGTGCGGAATCATATTTTCTATGTTTCTGCCAAAAATCGAGAATATCTGAGAATTTTTGAGAAGGCCACGGCTAATTTATTGGCCCAACCAAATAGGGGGCGCTGTAGAGTCATCTAGCTACACACAACAAAAATGACAATATATATTTAAATCATTTCGAGGCCTTATTGAATCTGCCAATTGTCAAGAGGCTGAGCGCTTTCCATAAATGTCATATAAAATTGGTGGCGCTAGAGAGCTGATGAAAAATAAAGGTGTGAAATTTGAGTTGACTATCAAAGTACATCCTAAGCCAAATGAGCTGTTCAAGTTTTATGAGTTTTCGAAGATCATAACCCCTCCGAAACCCAGCGGGAAACTTTTTATTTTGCGACTTCCTGCCAAAATGGCCGACTTCCTGTTGGGCGGAGTCAAATAAAACCTAGTGATCCTTGTTCTTTATGAGGAGGTCAATGAGCCTACCAAAGTTGGTGCCAATTGGACAAACTTCATCCCGGCCACTGCCGACGTTTGGGGGCGCTATAGAGCTCCTGAACCACGGCAAAGTCCAGCCTCTAAGGAACTTTAAAATTTTCGCCGAGTTTGAGGCCTGTGCCAAAATACGTGAGTTTTCGAGTATCGGAAATGCCTCAAAAATGGACGCAAAGAGGCAGAATAATAATAATAACGAGTTGTCCCCCTGTCACAGGGGGACGTAGGGCCCTCGCACAACAGCGCAAATCGTACCGGGCCAAACCGAGAAACCGGTAGCAGTAATTTTAAGGTCTTATTGAGTGTGCCAATTTTCAAGAGTTTTCTATCCTGTTAAACACGTGAAATATCCATTTAAAATACAGGAGGCGCTTTAGCGCTGTTAAAATACATGTATTTGAAATTCTAATTCTACATCAAAGAACAGCCTTAGATAAGCAGGCCGGTCAAATTTTGTGAGTTTTTCTCCGTTATAACCTCCTCAAAACACCTGGCATTACCTAGGTTTTGACCTCCTGTTTTGATGTGGCATCTCACAAATTCAACCATCTGCCATTTCGTCCTCGTTTGAGATATCGACTATTCCTTCACAATTTATCATCAGATATGTTCAATGTTTATTTGTACCAAATACCAAGAGAATTCAACAAATTTGCTAGGAGTAGTTTGACAACATACACAAAAAATGTATGTAAAATGCAGATGTTTCAAAATGGCCGACTTCCTGTTGGGCGGAGTCAGTCCTACCAATGCTGAAAATGTGTGTAATGATGTCTTTTGTGTTTTTGCCAAGTTTCAGGAATTTTCAATCATCTATGTTCTGACCGTGTCATGGTTTCACTTTGGTTTAGTGTTGCGTCTTTAGTCAATCAATTGACTGCCATTACGTCACCGTTTTAGCGATCAACTATTCCTTTGGCGATTTTCATCAACTTTGTCTGATGTTCATTCACAGCTAATTTAGAGGTAATCTGACAAAGAATTTAGAAGCAGTTTAAATGAGTTTGTGAAAAAAGTGTAAAAATATTACAAATTCCAATATGGCCGACTTCTTGTTGGGCGGAGCTAATACAAGCCAATTGCAAATATGTGCAGAGTCAAAGTATCTACGCTCCTACCAAAATTTGAGAAGATTAGACAAATTTTGACACATCCACAGCTAGTTTATTAACCGTACAAATTAGGGGGCGCTCTAGAGTCAGGTAGCTACACATGAAAAAATTATCACAATACTTGTAAAGTGTTTTAAGGTCTTATAGAATCTGACAATTTTCAAGAGTTTTTGAGCATTCCCGTAATGTCAAATATGCATTGAAACCTAGGTGGCGCTATAGAGCCAATGAAATGCGTATATATGAAATTTGAATTTTTGATCCAAGTACCACTTAAATCAAGCAGGCCTGTAAAGTTTCGAGAGTTTTCAACCTTTTTAACCTCCTCAAACACCTACCAACACCAGAATGTATTCACTTCCTGTTTTAATGAGGTATCTCCAGCAACTCAACTGTCCGCCATTTCGTCGCCGTTTAAGATATCGACGATTCCTTCGCAATTTATCATCAGGTGTGTTAGTAGTTTATTACTGAAAAATATCAAGAGTATTCAATAAATTCCCTAGGAGGAGTTCGACAAAGTATGCAAAAAATGTGTGTAAAATGCACTTATTTCAAAATGGCCGACTTCCTGTTGGGCGGATTCAGTCTTACCAATACTAAAAACGTGTCTTATGATGTCTCTTGTGTTTTTGCCAAGTTTCATGAATTTTCAATCATCTGTGTTATGACCGTGTCATGGTTTCACTTTTGTTTAGTGTTGCGTCTCCATTAAATTAATTGCCTGCCATTACATCATCGTTTCAGCTATCAACTATTCCTTCGCAATTTATCACCATGTATGTCTGGAGCCTACCCACGCCCAATTTAGAGATAATCTGACAAAGGCTCTAGGAGGAGTTTGAATGAGTTCGTGAAAAATGTGTAAAAATTCCACAAATTTCAAAATGGCCGACTTCCTGTTGGGCGGAGCTAATACCAGCCAATGGGTAATATGTGCGGGATGATACTTTCTATGTTGTTGCCAAAAATCGAGAATATTGGAGAAATTTTGAGACAGCTACAGCTAATTCAATGGCCTAAATAAAATAGGGGGCGCTGTAGAGTCATCTAGCTACACATGAGAAAAACGACAAAATATTTCTAAATCATTTCAAAGACTTATTGAATCTGCCAATTATCAAGAGGCTGAGAGCTTTTTATAAATGTGATATAAAATAGGTGGCGCTAGAGAGCTGATGAAACACGAATTTACGAAATTCCAACTTAAGGTCAAAGTTTGGCCTAAGCCAAATAGCTCTGTAAAATTTTAGGAGATTTCAAACATCTTAACCCCTCCGAAACCCAGCGGGAAACTTTTTATTTCGCAACTTCCTGTCAAAATGGCCGACTTCCTGTTGGGCGGAGTCAAATAAAACCAAGTGATTCTTGTTGTTTATGAGGAGGTCAATGAGCGTACCAAAGTTGGTGCACGTTGGACAAACTTCATCTCGGCCAATGCCGATGTTTGGTGGCGCTATAGAGCTCCTGAACCACGCCAAAGTCCAGCCTCTATGGAACTTTACAATTTTCGCCGAGTTTGAGGCCTGTGCCAAAATGCGTGAGTTTTCGAGTATCGGAAATGCCTCAAAAATGGACGCAAAGAGGCAGAATAATAATAATAATAATAACGAGTTGTCCCCCTGTCACAGGGGGACGTAGGGCCCTCGCACAACAGCGCAAATCGTACCAGGCCAAACCGAGAAACCGGTAAAAGTAATTTTAAGGTCTTATTGAGTGTGCCAATTTTCAAGAGTTTTCTATCCTGTTAAACATGTGAAATATCCATTTAAAATACAGGTGGCGCTATAACGCTGTTAAAATACATGTATTTGAATTTCTAATTCTACATCAAACAACAGCCTTAGATAAGCAGGCCAGTCAAATTTTGTGAGTTTTTCTTCGTTATAACCTCCTCAAAACACCTAGCATTACCTAGGTTTTCACCTCCTGTTTTGATGTGGCATCTCACAAATTCAACCATCTGCCATTTCGTCCTCGTTTGAGATATCGACTATTCCTTCACAATTTATCATCAGATATGTTCAATGTTTATTTTTACCAAATATCAAGAGAATTCAACAAAATTTGCTAGGAGTAGTTTGACAACATACGCAAAAAAATGTATGTAAAATGCAGATATTTCAAAATGGCCGACTTCCTTTTGGGCGGAGTCAGTCCTACCAATGCTGAAAATGTGTGTAATGATGTCTTTTGTGTTTTTGCCAAGTTTCATGAATTTTCAATAATCTGTTTTCTGACCGTGTCATGATTTCACATTGGTTTAGTGTTGCGTCTCTAGTGAATCAATTGCTCGCCATTGGGTCACCGTTTTACCGATCAACTAATCCTTTGGCAGTTATCATCAAATATGTCTGTTGTTCATTTACAGCGAAAAAAGAGGTAATCTGACAAAGACTTTAGGAGCAGTTTAAATGAGTTTGTGAAAAATGTGTAAAAATATTACAAATTCCAATATGGCCGACTTCCTGTGGGGCGGAGCTAATACAAGCCAATTGCAAATATGTGCAGGGTCATACTATCTACGATCCTACCAAAATTTGAGAAGATTAGACAAATTTTGACACATCCACAGCTAATTTATTAAACGAACCAATTAGGGGGCGCTGTAGAGTCCGCTAGCTATACATGAAAAAATTGTCAAAATATTTGTAAAGTGTTTTTAGGTCTTATGCAATCTGTCAATTTTCAAGAGGTTTTGAGCATTCCCGTAATGTCAAATATGCATTGAAACCTAGGTGGCGCTATAGAGCCAATGAAATACGTATAAATGAAATTTTAATTTCAGATCAAAGTACTGCTTAAATCAAGCAGGCCTGTAAATTTTTGAGAGTTTTTAACCTTTTTAACCTTCTCAAACACCTACTAACACCAGAATGTATTCACTTCCTGTTTTAACGGGGCATCTCAAGCAATTCAACTGTCCGCCATTTCGTCCTCGTTTAAGATATCGACTATTCCTTCGCAATTTATCATCAGGTGTGTTAGTAGTTTATTACTGACAAATATCAAGAGTATTCAACAAATTCCCTAGGAGGAGTTCGACAAAGTATGCAAAAAATGTGTGTAAAATGCACATATTTCAAAATGGCCGACTTCCTGTTGGGCGGAGTCAATCATTCCAATACTAAAAACGTGTCTTATGATGTCTCTTGTGTTTTTACCAAGTTTCATGATTTTTCAATAATCTGTTTTATGACTGTGTCATGGTTTCACTTTGGTCTAGTGTTGCGTCTCCATTAAATTAATTGTCCGCCATTACGTCATCGTTTCAGCTATCGACTATTCCTTCGCAATTTATCACCATGTATGTCTGGAGCCTATCCATACCAAATTTAGAGCTAATATGACAAAGACTCTAGGAGGAGTTTGAATGAGTTCGTGAAAAATGTGTAAAAATTCCACAAATTTCAAAATGGCCGACTTCCTGTTGGGCGGAGCTAGTACAAGCCAAAGGGTAATATGTGCGGGATGATAGTTTCTATGTTGTTGCCAAAAATCGAGAATATTGGAGAAATTTTGAGACAGCTACAGCTAATTTAATGGCCTAAACAAAATAGGGGGCGCTGTAGAGTCCTCTAGCTACACATGAGAAAAACGACAAAATATTCCTAAATCATTTCAAAGACTTATTGAATCTGCCAATCATCAAGAGGCTGAGAGCTTTTCATAAATATGATATAAAATAGGTGGCGCTAGAGAGCTGATGAAAGACGAATTTACGAAATTCCAACTTACGGTCAAAGTATGGCCAAGGCCAAATAGCTCTGTAAAATTTTAGGAGTTTTCAAACATCCTAACCACTCCGAAACCCAGCGGGAAACTTTTTATTTTGCATCTTCCTGTCAAAATGGCCGACTTCCTGTTGGGCGGAGTCAAATAAAACCTAGTGATTCTTCTTGTTTATGAGGAGGTCAATGAGCGTACCAAAGTTGGTGCACGTTGGACAAACTTCATCCCGGCCACTGCCGACGTTTGGGGGCGCTATAGAGCTCCTGAACAACGCCAAAGTCCAGCCTCTATGGAACTTTAAAATTTTCGCCGAGCTTGAGGCCTGTGCCAAAATGCGTGAGTTTTCGAGTATCGGAAATGCCTCAAAAATGGACGCAAAGAGGCAGAATAATAATAATAATAATAACGAGTTGTCCCCCTGTCACAGGGGGACGTAGGGCCCTCGCACAACAGCGCAAATCGTACCGGGCCAAACCGAGAAACCGGTGAAAGTAATTTTGAGGTCTTATTAAGTGTGGTAATTTTCAAGAGTTTTCTATCCTGCCAAAAATGTGAAATACCCATTTAAAATACAGGTGGCGCTATAGAGCTGTTAAAACACATATATTTGAAATTCTAATTCTAGATCAAACAACAGCCTCAGATAAATACCCATTTAAAATACAGGTGGCGCTATAGAGCTGTTAAAACATATATTTGAAATTCTAATTCTAAATCAAACAACAGCCTCAGATAAGCAGTCCAGTCAAAGTTTGTGAGCTTTTCTCTCTTATAACGTCCTCAAAACTCCTAGCATTACGTATGTGTCAACCTCCAGTTTTGATGTGGCATCTCAAACATTCAACCGTCCGCCATTCCCTCCTCGTTTAAGATATCGACTATTTCTTCACAATTTATCAACAGATATGTTCAATGTTTATATTTACCAAATACCAAGAGAATTCAACAAAATTTCTAGGAGTAGTTTGACAACATACGCAAAAAATGTATGCAAAATTCAGATATTTCAAAATGGCCAACTTCCTGTTGGGTGGAGTCAGTCCTACCAATACTGAAAACGTGTCTAATGATGTCTCTTGTGTTTTTGCCAAGTTTCATGAATTTTTAATCATCTGTGTTCTGACTGTGTCACGGTTTCACTTTGGTTTAGTGTTGCGTCTCTATTCAATCAATTGCTCGCCATTACGTCACCGTTTTAGCGATCAACTATTCCTTTGGCAATTTTCATCAACTGTGTCTGATGTTCATTCTCAGCTAATTTAGAGATAATCTGACAAAGACTTTAGGAGCAGTTTAAATGAGTTTGTGAAAAAAAGTGTAAAAAAAATTACAAAATCCAATATGGCCGACTTCCTGTTGGGCGGAGCTAATACAAACTAACTGCAAATATGTGCAGAGTCATAGTATCTACGCTCCTACCAAAATTTGAGAAGATTAGACAAATTGTGACACATCCACAGCTAATTTATTAAACGAATGAATTAGGGGGCGCTATAGAGTCCGCTAGCTACACATGAAAAAATTATCACAATATTTGTAAAGTGTTTTTAGATCTTATGGAATCTGACAATTTTCAAGAGTTTTTGAGCATTCCCGTAATGTCAAATATGCATTGAAACCTAGGTGGCGCTATAGAGCCAATGAAATATGTATCTATGAAATTTCAATTTTTAATCAAAGGACCGCTTAAATCAAGCAGGCCTGTAAAGTTTCGAGAGTTTTCAACCTGTCTAACCTCCTCAAACACCTACCAACACCAGAATGTATTTACTTCCTATTTTAATGGGGTATCTCCAGCAATTCAACTGTCCGCCATTTCGTCCTCGTTTAAGATATCGACTATTCCTTCGCAATTTATCATCACGGATGGTAGTAGTTTATTGCTGACAAATATCAAGAGTATTCAACAAATTCCCTAGGAGGAGTTCGACAAAGTATGCAAAAAATGTGTGTAAAATGCACGTTTTTCAAAATGGCCGACTTCCTGTTGGGCGGAGTCAATCATATCAACACTGGAAATGTGTGTAATGATGTCTTTTATGTTTTTGCCAAGTTTCATGAATTTCCAAGCAGCTGTATTCTGACCATGCTAATGTTTCTATTTGGTTTAGTGTTGTGTCTCCATTAAATCAATTGCCCGCCATTACGTCATCGTTTCAGCTATCGACTATTCCTTCGCAATTTAGCACCACGTATGTCTGGAGACTATCCACAGACCATTTAGTTGTAATCTGACAAAGACTCTAGGAGGAGTTCGAATGAGTATGTGAAAAATGTTTAAAAATTTAACATTTTTCAAAATGGCCGACTTCCTGTTGGGCGGAGCTAATACATGCCAATGGGTATTATGTGTGGCATCGTAATATCTATGTTTCTACCAAAAATTTTGAACATTGGGGAAAATTTGAGACAGCTACCGCTAATTTATTAGCCTAAACCAAATAGGGGGCGCTGTAGAGTCATTTAGCACCACATTAGAAAAATGATTACATTTCTCGAAATCATTTAAAGGCATTATTGGGTCTGCTAATTTAGAAGAGGCTAAGAGCTTTCTATAAATGTCATATAAAATAGGTGGCGCTAGAGAGCTGATAAATTATGAATATGAAAACTTCTAATTTTACATCAAAGTACAGCCTATGCCCAATAGGCCTGTGAAATTTTATGAGTTTTCGAACATCGTAACCCACCCAAAACACCACGGGAAACTTTTTATTTTGCGACTTCCTGCCAAAATGGCCGACTTCCTGTTAGGCGGAGTCAAATAAATCCAAGTGATTCTTGATCGGTATAATGAGGTCAATGAGCATACCAAAGTTGGTGCACATTGGACAAACTTTATCCCGGCCTCTGGCAACGTTTGGGGGCGCTATAGAGCTCCTGATCCACGCCCAAACCTGTGAACTATGTAATTTAAAATTTTTCACCGGCTTTGACGTCTGTGCCAAAATGCAAGAGTTTTCGAGTATCAGAAAGGCCTCAAAAATGGGTGCGAAGTTTAAAAATAAAAATAACGAGTTGTCCCCCTGTCACAGGGGGACGTAGGGCCCTCGCACAACAGCGCAAATCGTACCGGGCCAAACCGAGAAACCGGTGAAAGAAATTTTGAGGTCTTATTAAGTGTGGTAATTTTCAAGAGTTTTCTATCCTGCCAAAAATGTGAAATACCCATTTAAAATACAGGTGGCGCTATAGAGCTGTTAAAACACATATATTTGAAATTCTAATTCTAGATCATACAACAGCCTCAGATAAGCAGGCCGGTCAAAGTTTGTGAGCCTTTCTCTCTTATAACGTCCTCAAAACTCCTAGCATTACCTATGTGTCAACCTCCAGTTTTGATGTGGCATCTCAAACATTCAACCGTCCGCCATTCCCTTCTCGTTTAAGATATCGACTATTTCTTCACAATTTATCATCAGATATGTTCAATGTTTATTTTTACCAAATACCAAGAGAATTCAACAAAATTTCTAGGAGTAGTTTGACAACATACGCAAAAAATGTATGTAAAATTCAGATATTTCAAAATGGCCGACTTCCTGTTGGGCGGAGTCAGTCCTACCAATACTGAAAACGTGTCTTATGATGTCTCTTGTGTTTTTGCCAAGTTTCATGAATTTTTAATCAACTGTGTTCTGACTGTGTCATGGTTTCACTTTGGTTTAGTGTTGCGTCTCTAGTCAATCAGTTGCTCGCCATTACGTCACCGTTTTAGCGATCAACTATTCCTTTGGCAATTTTCATCAACTGTGTCTGATGTTCATTCTCAGCTACTTTAGAGGTAATCTGACAAAGACTTTAGGAGCAGTTTAAATGAGTTTGTGAAAAAAAGTGTAAAAAAATTACAAAATCCAATATGGCCGACTTCCTGTTGGGCGGAGCTAATACAAACCAATTGCAAATATGTGCAGAGTCATAGTATCTACGCTCCTACCAAAATTTGAGAAGATTAGACAAATTGTGACACATCCACAGCTAATTTATTAAACGAATGAATTAGGGGGCGCTATAGAGTCCGCTAGCTACACATGAAAAAATTATCACAATATTTGTAAAGTGTTTTTAGATCTTATGGGATCTGACAGTTTTCAAGAGTTTTTGAGCATTTCCGTAATGTCAAATATGCATTGAAACCTAGGTGGCGCTATAGAGCCAATGAAATATGTATATATGAAATTTAAATTTTTAATCAAAGGACCGCTTAAATCAAGCAGGCCTGAAAAGTTTTGTGAGTGTTCAACCTGTTTAACCTCCTCAAACACCTACTAACACCAGAATGTATTTACTTCCTATTTTAATGGGGTATCTCAAGCAATTCAACTGTCCGCCATTTCGTCCTCGTTTAAGATATCGACTATTCCTTCGCAATTTATCATCAAGGATGGTAGTAGTTTATTGTTGACAAATATCAAGAGTATTCAACAAACTCCCTAGGAGGAGTTCGACAAAGTATGCAAAAAATGTGTGTAAAATGCACGTTTTTCAAAATGGCCGACTTCCTGTTGGGCGGAGTCAATCATATCAACACTGAAAACGTGTGTAATGATGTCTTTTATGTTTTTGCCAAGTTTCATGAATTTCCAAGCAGCTGTGTTCTGACCATGCTAATGTTTCTATTTGGTTTAGTGTTGTGTCTCCATTAAATCAATTGCCCGCCATTACGTCATCGTTTCAGCTATCGACTATTCCTTCGCAATTTAGCACCACGTATGTCTGGAGACTATCCACAGACAATTTAGTTGTAATCTGACAAAGACTCTAGGAGGAGTTCGAATGAGTTCGTGAAAAATGTGTAAAAATTTAACATTTTTCAAAATGGCCGACTTCCTGTTGGGCGGAGCTAATACATGCCAATGGGTATTATGTGTGGCATCGTAATATCTATGTTTCTACCAAAAATCTTGAACATTGGGGAAAATTTGAGACAGCTACCGCTAATTTATTAGCCTAAACCAAATAGGGGGCGCTGTAGAGTCATTTAGCTCCACATTAGAAAAACGATTACATTTCTCAAAATCATTTAAAGGCATTATTGGGTCTGCTTATTTAGAAGAGGCTAAGAGCTTTCTATAAATGTCATATAAAATAGGTGGCGCTAGAGAGCTGATAAATTATGAATATGAAAAATTCCAATTTTACATCAAAGTACAGCCTATGCCCAATATGCCTGTGAAATTTTATGAGTTTTCGAACATCGTAACCCACCCAAAACACCACGGGAAACTTTTTATTTTGCGACTTCCTGCCAAAATGGCCGACTTCCTGTTAGGCAGAGTCAAATAAATCCAAGTGATTCTTGATCGGTATAATGAGGTCAATGAGCGTACCAAATTTGGTGCACATTGGACAAACTTTATCCCGGCCACTGGCAACGTTTGGGGGCGCTATAGAGCTCCTGATCAACTCCCAAGCCCAGGAACTGTGAAATTTCAAATTTTTCACCGGCTTTGATGTCTGTGCCAAAATTCAAGAGTTTTCGAGTATCAGAAAGGCCTCAAAAATGGGCGCGAAGTTTAAAAATAAAAATAATAATAATAATAATAATAATAATAAACGGACCAAAAACAATAGGGCTTTGCACCTCCGGTGCAGGCTTCGCCTGCGCCTTCGGTGCTCGGGCCCTAATAATAATAAACGGACCAAAAACAATAGGGCTTTGCACCTCCGGTGCAGGCTTCGCCTGCGCCTTCGGTGCTCGGGCCCTAATAAACGGACCAAAAACAATAGGGCTTTGCACCTCCGGTGCAGGCTTCGCCTGCTCCTTCGGTGCTCGGGCCCTAATAACGAGTTGTCCCCCTGTCACAGGGGGACGTAGGGCCCTCGCACAACAGCGCAAATCGTACCGGGCCAAACCGAGAAACCGGTAAAAGTAATTTTGAGGTCTTATTGAGTGTGCCAATTTTCAAGAGTTTTCTATCCTGTTAAACATGTGAAATATCCATTTAAAATACAGGTGGCGCTATGGCGCTGTTAAAATACATGTATTTGAAATTCTAATTCTACATCAAACAACAGCCTTAGATAAGCAGGCCGGTCAAATTTTGTGAGTTTTTCTCCGTTATAACCTCCTCAAAACACCTGTCATTACCTAGGTTTTCACCTCCTGTTTTGATGTGGGATCTCAAAAATTCAACCATCTGCCATTTCGTCCTCGTTTGAGATATCGACTATTCCTTCACAATTTATCATCAGATATGTTCAATGTTTATTTTTACCAAATACCAAGAGAATTCATCAAATTTGCTAGGAGTAGTTTGACAATGTACACAAAAAATGTGTGTAAAATGCAGATATTTCAAAATGGCCGACTTCCTGTTGGGCGGAGTCAGTCCTACCAATGCTGAAAATGTGTGTAATGATGTCTTTTGTGTTTTTGCCAAGTTTCATGAATTTTCAATAATCTGTTTTCTGACCATGTCATGGTTTCACTTTGGTTTAGTGTTGCGTCTCTAGTGACTCAATTGCTCGCCATTGGGTCACCGTTTTACCGATCAACTAATCCTTTGGCAATTATCATCAAATATGTCTGTTGTTCATTTACAGCGAAATAAGAGGTAATCTGACAAAGACTTTAGGAGCAGTTTAAATGAGTTTGTGAAAAATGTGTAAAAATATTACAAATTCCAATATGGCCGACTTCCTGTTGGGCGGAGCTAATACAAGCCAATTGCAAATATGTGCAGGGTCATACTATCTACGATCCTACCAAAATTTGAGAAGATTAGACAAATTTTGACACATCCACAGCTAATTTATTAAACGAACCAATTAGGGGGCGCTGTAGAGTCCGCTAGCTATACATGAAAAAATTGTCAAAATATTTGTAAAGTGTTTTTAGGTCTTATGCAATCTGTCAATTTTCAAGAGGTTTTGAGCATTCCCGTAATGTCAAATATGCATTGAAACCTAGGTGGCGCTATAGAGCCAATGAAATACGTATATATGAAATTTTAATTTCAGATCAAAGTACTGCTTAAATCAAGCAGGCCTGTAAATTTTTGAGAGTTTTTAACCATTTTAACCTCCTCAAACACCTACTAACACCAGAATGTATTCACTTCCTGTTTTAACGGGGCATCTCAAGCAATTCAACTGTCCGCCATTTCGTCCTCGTTTAAGATATCGACTATTCCTTCGCAATTTACAATCAAGTATGTTAGCAGTTTATTACAGACAAATATCAAGAGTATTCAACAAATTCCCTAGGAGGAGTTCGACAAAGTATGCAAAAAATTTGTGTAAAACACACTTTTTTCAAAATGGCCGACTTCCTGTTGGGCGGAGTCAGTCTTACCAATACTAAAAACGTGTCTTATGATGTCTCTTGTGTTTTTGCCAAGTTTCATGAATTTTCAATCATCTGTGTTATGACCGTGTCATGGTTTCACTTTTGTTTAGTGTTGCTTCTCCATTAAATTAATTGCCTGCCATTACGTCATCGTTTCAGCTATCTACTATTCCTTCGCAATTTATCACCACGTATGTCTGGAGCCTACCCACGCCCAATTTAGAGATAATCTGACAAAGACTCTAGGAGGAGTTTGAATGAGTTCGTGAAAAATGTGTAAAAATTCCACAAATTTCAAAATGGCCGACTTCCTGTTGGGCGGAGCTAATACCAGCCAATGGGTAATATGTGCGGGATGATACTCTCTATGTTGTTGCCAAAAATCGAGAATATTGGAGAAATTTTGAGACAGCTACAGCTAATTTAATGGCCTAAATAAAATAGGGGGCGCTGTAGAGTCATCTAGCTACACATGAGAAAAACGACAAAATATTTCTAAATCATTTCAAAGACTTATTGAATCTGCCAATTATCAAGAGGCTGAGAGCTTTTTATAAATGTGATATAAAATAGGTGGCGCTAGAGAGCTGATGAAACACGAATTTACGAAATTCCAACTGAAGGTCAAAGTTTGGCCTAAGCTAAATAGCTCTGTAAAATTTTAGGAGTTTTCAAACATCTTAACCCCTCCGAAACCCAGCGGGAAACTTTTTATTTTGCAACTTCCTGTCAAAATGGCCGACTTCCTGTTGGGCGGAGTCAAATAAATCAAATTGATCCTTGTTCTTTATGAGGAGGTCAATGAGCGTACCAAAGTTGGTGTACATTGGACAAACTTCATCCCAGCCACTGCCTACGTTTGGGGGCGCTATAGAGCTCCTGAACCTCGCCCAAGTCCAGCCTCTATGGAACTTTAAAATTTTCGCCGAGCTTGAGGCCTGTACCAAAATGCGTGAGTTTTCGAGTAACGGAAATGCCTCAAAAATGGACGCAAAGAGGCAGAATAATAATAATAATAATAATAATAATAATAATAATAATAACGAGTTGTCCCCCTGTCACAGGGGGACGTAGGGCCCTCGCACAACAGCGCAAATCGTACCGGGCCAAACCGAGAAACCGGTGAAAGTAATTTTGAGGTCTTATTGAGTGTGCCAATTTTCAAGAGTTTTCTATCCTGTTAAACATGTGAAATATCCATTTAAAATACAGGTGGCGCTATGGCGCTGTTAAAATACATGTATTTGAAATTCTAATTCTACATCAAACAACAGCCTTAGATAAGCAGGCTGGTCAAATTTTGTGAGGTTTTCTCCGTTATAACCTCCTCAAAACACCTGGCATTACCTAGGTTTTGACCTCCTGTTTTGATGTGGGATCTCAAAAATTCAACCATCTGCCATTTCGTCCTCGTTTGAGATATCGACTATTCCTTCACAATTTATCATCAGATATGTTAAATGTTTATTTTTACCAAATACCAAGAGAATTCATTAAATTTGCTAGGAGTAGTTTGACAATGTACACAAAAAATGTGTGTAAAATGCGGATATTTCAAAATGGCCGACTTCCTGTTGGGCGGAGTCAGTCCTACCAATGCTGAAAATGTGTGTAATGATGTCTTTTGTGTTTTTGCCAAGTTTCATGAATTTTCAATAATCTGTTTTCTGACCATGTCATGGTTTCACTTTGGTTTAGTGTTGCGTCTCTAGTGACTCAATTGCTCGCCATTGGGTCACCGTTTTACCGATCAACTAATCCTTTGGCAATTATCATCAAATATGTCTGTTGTTCATTTACAGCGAAATAAGAGGTAATCTGACAAAGACTTTAGGAGCAGTTTAAATTAGTTTGTGAAAAATTTGTAAAAATATTACAAATTCCAATATGGCCGACTTCCTGTTGGGCGGAGCTAATACAAGCCAATTGCAAATATGTGCAGTGTTACAGTATCTACATACCTACCAAAATTGGAGAAGATTAGATCAATTTTGACACATCCAGAGCTAATTTATTAACTGAACAAATTAGGGGGCGCTGTAGAGTCCACTAGCTACATATGAAAAATATTTCACAATATTTGTTAAGTGTTTTTAGGTACTACGCAATCTGACAATTTTCAAGAGTTTTTGAGCATTCCCGTAATGTCACATATTCATTGCAACCTAGGTGGCGCTATAGAGCCAATGAAATGCGTATATATGAAATTTCAATTTCAGACCAAAGAACCACGTAAATCAAGCAGGCCTGTAAAGTTTTGTGAGTTTTCATAATTTTTAACCTCCTCAAACACCTACCAACACCAGAATGTATTCACTTCCTGTTTTAATGGGGTATCTCCAGCAACTCAACTGTCTGCCATTTCGTCCTTGTTGAAGATATTGACTATTCCTTCGCAATTTATCATCAGGTCTGTTAGTAGTTTATTGCTGACAAATATCAAGAGTATTCAACAAATTCCCTAGGAGGAGTTTGACAAAGTATGCAAAAAATGTGTGTAAAATGCACTTTTTTCAAAATGGCCGACTTCCTGTTGGGCGGAGTCAGTCTTACCAATACTAAAAACGTGTCTTATGATGTCTCTTGTGTTTTTGCCAAGTTTCATGAATTTTCAATCATGTGTGTTCTGACCGTGTCATGGTTTCACTTTGGTCTAGTGTTGCGTCTCCATTAAATTAATTGCCTGCCATTACGTCATCGTTTCAGCTATCGACTATTCCTTCGCAATTTATCACCATGTATGTCTGGGGACTATCCACTGACAATTTAGAGGTAATCTGACAAAGACTCTAGGAGGAGTTCGAATGAGTTTGTGAAAAATATGTCAAAATTCCACAAATTCCAAAATGGCCGACTTCCTGTTGGGCGGAGCTAATGCATTCCGATTGCTAATATGTGCAGAATCATATTGTCTATGTTTCTGTCAAAAATCGAGAATATCTGAGAATTTTTGAGAAGGCCACGGCTAATTTATTAGCTGAACCAAATAGGGGGCGCTGTAGAGTCATCTAGCTACACACGACAAAAATGACAATATATATCTAAGTCACTTCGAGGCCTTATTGTATCTGCCAATTATCAAGAGGCTGAGCACTTTCCAAAAATGTCATATGAAATAGGTGGCGCTAGAGAGCTGATGAAACACGAATATACAAAATTTTAATTTACGGTGAAAGTTTGGCCTAAGCCAAATAGCTCTGTAAAATTTTAGGAGTTTTCAAACATCCTAACCACTCCAAAACCCAGCGGGAAACTTTTTATTTTGCAACTTCCTGTCAAAATGGCCGACTTCCTGTTGGGCGGAGTCAAATAAAACGTAGTGATTCTTGTTGTTTATGAAGAGGTCAATGAGTGTACCAAAGTTAGTGCACATTGGACAAACTTCATCCCGGCCAATGCTGACGTTTGGGGGCGCTATGGAGCTCCTGAACCACGCCCATGTCAATGCTCTATGGAACTTTTACATTTTCACCAAGTTTGAGGCCTGTGCCAAAATGTGTGAGTTTTCCCATATCAGAAATGCCTCAAAAATGAGCGAAAGGGTCAAGAAGCGTAATAATAATAATAATAATAATAACGAGTTGTCCCCCTGTCACAGGGGGACGTAGGGCCCTCGCACAACAGCGCAAATCGTACCGGGCCAAACCGAGAAACCGGTGAAAGTAATTTTGAGGTCTTATTAAGTGTGGTAATTTTCAAGAGTTTTCTATCCTGCCAAAAATGTGAAATACCCATTTAAAATACAGGTGGCGCTATAGAGCTGTTAAAACAAATATTTGAAATTCTAATTCTAGATCAAACAACAGCCTCAGATAAGCAGGCCGGTCAAAGTTTGTGAGCTTTTCTCTCTTATAACGTCCTCAAAACTCCTAGCATTACCTATGTGTCAACCTCCAGTTTTGATGTGGCATCTCAAACATTCAACCGTCCGTCATTCCCTTCTCGTTTAAGATATCGACTATTTCTTCACAATTTATCATCAGATATGTTCAATGTTTATTTTTACCAAATACCAAGAGAATTCAACAAAATTTCTAGGAGTAGTTTGACAACATACGCAAAAAATGTATGTAAAATTCAGATATTTCAAAATGGCCGACTTCCTGTTGGGCGGAGTCAGTCCTACCAATACTGAAAACGTGTCTAATGATGTCTCTTGTGTTTTTGCCAAGTTTCATGAATTTTTAATCAACTGTGTTCTGACTGTGTCATGGTTTCACTTTGGTTTAGTGTTGCGTCTCTAGTCAATCAATTGCTCGCCATTACGTCACCGTTTTAGCGATCAACTATTCCTTTGGCAATTTTCATCAACTGTGTCTGATGTTCATTCTCAGCTAATTTAGAGGTAATCTGACAAAGACTTTAGGAGCAGTTTAAATGAGTTTGTGAAAAAAAGTGTAAAAAAATTACAAAATCCAATATGGCCGACTTCCTGTTGGGCGGAGCTAATACAAACCAATTGCAAATATGTGCAGAGTCATAGTATCTACGCTCCTACCAAAATTTGAGAAGATTAGACAAATTGTGACACATCCACAGCTAATTTATTAAACGAATGAATTAGGGGGCGCTATAGAGTCCGCTAGCTACACATGAAAAAAATTATCACAATATTTGTAAAGTGTTTTTAGATCTTATGGAATCTGACAATTTTCAAGAGTTTTTGAGCATTTCCGTAATGTCAAATATGCATTGAAACCTAGGTGGCGCTATAGAGCCAATGAAATATGTATATATGAAATTTAAATTTTTAATCAAAGGACCGCTTAAATCAAGCAGGCCTGTAAAGTTTCGTGAGTGTTCAACCTGTTTAACCTCCTCAAACACCTACTAACACCAGAATGTATTTACTTCCTATTTTAATGGGGTATCTCAATCAATTCAACTGTCCGCCATTTCGTCCTCGTTTAAGATATCGACTATTCCTTCGCAATTTATCATCAAGGATGGTAGTAGTTTATTGCTGACAAATATCAAGAGTATTCAACAAATTCCCTAGGAGGAGTTCGACAAAGTATGCAAAAAATGTGTGTAAAATGCACGTTTTTCAAAATGGCCGACTTCCTGTTGGGCGGAGTCAATCATATCAACACTGAAAACGTGTGTAATGATGTCTTTTATGTTTTTGCCAAGTTTCATGAATTTCCAAGCAGCTGTATTCTGACCATGCTAATGTTTCTATTTGGTTTAGTGTTGTGTCTGTATTAAATCAACTGCCCGCCATTACGTCATCGTTTCAGCTATCGACTATTCCTTCGCAATTTAGCACCACGTATGTCTGGAGACTATCCACAGACAATTTAGTTGTAATCTGACAAAGACTCTAGGAGGAGTTCGAATGAGTTCGTGAAAAATGTATAAAAATTTAACATTTTTCAAAATGGCCGACTTCCTGTTGGGCGGAGCTCATACATGCCAATGGGTATTATGTGTGGCATCGTAATATCTATGTTTCTACCAAAAATCTTGAACATTGGGGAAAATTTGAGACAGCTACCGCTAATTTATTAGCCTAAACCAAATAGGGGGCGCTGTAGAGTCATTTAGCTCCACATTAGAAAAACGATTACATTTCTCGAAATCATTTAAAGGCATTATTGGGTCTGCTCATTTAGAAGAGGCTAAGAGCTTTCTATAAATGTCATATAAAATAGGTGGCGCTAGAGAGCTGATAAATTATGAATATGAAAAATTCCAATTTTACATCAAAGTACAGCCTATGCCCAATATGCCTGTGAAATTTTATGAGTTTTCGAACATCGTAACCCACCCAAAACACCACGGGAAACTTTTTATTTTGCGACTTCCTGCCAAAATGGCCGACTTCCTGTTAGGCGGAGTCAAATAAATCTAAGTGATTCTTGATCGGTATAATGAGGTCAATGAGCGTACCAAAGTTGGTGCACATTGGACAAACTTTATCCCGGCCACTAGCAACGTTTGGGGGCGCTATAGAGCTCCTGATCAACGCCCAAGCCCAGGAACTGTGAAATTTCAAATTTTTCACCGGCTTTGATGTCTGTGCCAAAATTCAAGAGTTTTTGAGTATCAGAAAGGCCTCAAAAATGGGCGCGAAGTTTAAAAATAAAAATAACGAGTTGTCCCCCTGTCACAGGGGGACGTAGGGCCCTCGCACAACAGCACAAATCGTACCGGGCCAAACCGAGAAACCGGTGAAAGTAATTTTGAGGTCTCATTCAGTGTGGTAATTTTCAAGAGTTTTCTATCCTGCCAAAAATGTGAAATACCCATTTAAAATACAGGTGGCGCTATAGAGCTGTTAAAACACATATATTTGAAATTCTAATTCTAGATCAAACAACAGCCTCAGATAAGCAGGCCGGTCAAAGTTTGTGAGCTTTTCTCTCTTATAACGTCCTCAAAACTCCTAGCATTACCTATGTGTCAACCTCCAGTTTTGATGTGGCATCTCAAACATTCAACCGTCCGCCATTCCCTCCTCGTTTAAGATATCGACTATTTCTTCACAATTTATCATCAGATATGTTCAATGTTTATTTTTACCAAATACCAAGAGAAATCAACAAAATTTCTAGGAGTAGTTTGACAACATACGCAAAAAATGTATGTAAAATTCAGATATTTCAAAATGGCCGACTTCCTGTTGGGCGGAGTCAGTCCTACCAATACTGAAAACGTGTCTAATGATGTCTCTTGTGTTTTTGCCAAGTTTCATGAATTTTTAATCATCTGTGTTCTGACTGTGTCATGGTTTCACTTTGGTTTAGTGTTGCGTCTCTAGTCAATCAATTGCCCGCCATTACGTCACCGTTTTAGCGATCAATTATTCCTTTGGCAATTTCCATCAACTGTGTCTGATGTTCATTTTCATCTAATTTAGAGGTAATCTGACAAAGACTTTAGGAGCAGTTTAAATGAGTTTGTGAAAAAAAGTGTAAAAATATTACAAAATCCAATATGGCCGACTTCCTGTTGGGCGGA
Source organism: Astyanax mexicanus (assembly GCF_023375975.1). Lineage (NCBI taxonomy): Eukaryota > Metazoa > Chordata > Actinopteri > Characiformes > Acestrorhamphidae > Astyanax > Astyanax mexicanus. The sequence goes on along the minus strand of NC_064420.1, from coordinate 10,794,747 downwards.
GCTAATACAAACCAAATGCAAATATGTGCAGAGTCATAATATCTACGCTCCTACCAAAATTTGAGAAGATTAGACAAATTTTGACACATCCACAGCTAATTTATTAACCGTACGAATTAGGGGGCGCTGTAGAGTCCGCTAGCTACACATGAAAAAATTATCACAATATTTGTAAAGTGTTTTTTAGATCTTATGGAATCTGACAATTTTCAAGAGTTTTTGAGCATTTCCGTAATGTCAAATATGCATTGAAACCTAGGTGGCGCTATAGAGCCAATGAAATATGTATATATGAAATTTCAATTTTTAATCAAAGTACTGCTTAAATCAAGCAGGCCTGTAAAGTTTCGTGAGTGTTCAACCTGTTTAACCTCCTCAAACACCTACCAACACCAGAATGTATTTACTTCCTATTTTAATGGGGTATCTCAAGCAATTCAACTGTCCGCCATTTCGTTCTCGTTTAAGATATCGACTATTCCTTCGCAATTTATCATCACGGATGGTAGTAGTTTATTGCTGACAAATATCAAGAGTATTCACCAAATTCCCTAGGAGGAGTTCGACAAAGTATGCAAAAAATGTGTGTAAAATGCACGTTTTTCAAAATGGCCGACTTCCTGTTGGGCGGAGTCAATGATACCCATGGTGACAATGTGTGTAATGATGTCTTTTATGTTTCTGTAAAGTTTCATGATTTTTCAAACACCTGTGTTCTGACCATGCTAATGTTTCTATTTGGGCTAATGTTACGTCTCCATTAAATCTATTGCCCGCCATTATGTCATCGTTTGAGCTATCGACTATTCCTTCGCAATTTAGCACCAAGTATGTCTGGAGACTATCCAAACCCAATTTTGAGGTAATCTGACAAAAACTCTAGGAGGAGTTCGAATGAGTATGTGAAAAATGTGTAAAAATTTCACAAATTCCAAAATGGCCGACTTCCTGTTGGGCGGAGCTAATGCACGCCAGTTGGTAAAATGTGCGGAATCATATTATCTATTTTTCTACCAAATATCAAGAATATTGGAGAATTTTTGAGAAGGCCACGGCTAATGAATTAGCCGAACCAAATAGGGGGCGCTGTAGAGTCATCTAGCTACACACGACAAAAATGACAATATATATCTAAATCACTTCGAGGCCTTATTGAATCTGCCAATTATCAAGAGGCTGAGCGCTTTCCAAAAATGTCATATGAAATAGGTGGCGCTAGAGAGCTGATGAAACACGAACATACAAAATTTTAATTTAAGGTCAAAGTATGGCCAAAGCCAAATAGGTCTGTAAAATTTTAGGAGTTTTCAAACATCTTAACCCCTCCAAAACCCAGCGGGAAACTTTTTTTTTTGCGACTTCCTGTCAAAATGGCCGACTTCCTGTTGGGCGGAGTCAAATAAAACCAAGTGATCCTTGTTCTTTATGAGGAGGTTAATGAGTGTACCAAAATTGGTGCACATTGGACAAACTTCATCCCGGCCACTGCCGACGTTTGGGGGCGCTATAGAGCTCCTGAACCACGCCAAAGTCCATGCTCTATGGAACTTTAAAATTTTCGCCGAGTTTGAGGCCTGTGCCAAAATGCGTGAGTTTTCGAGTATCGGAAATGCCTCAAAAATGGGCGAAAGTGTCCGGAATAATAATAATAATAATAATAATCCTTCCAAAAACAATAGGGCTTTGCACCTCCGGTGCAGGCTTCGCCTGCGCCTTCGGTGCTCGGGCCCTAATAATAATAATAATAACGAGTTGTCCCCCTGTCACAGGGGGACGTAGGGCCCTCGCACAACAGCGCAAATCGTACCGGGCCAAACCGAGAAACCGGTGAAAGTAATTTTGAGGTCTTATTAAGTGTGGTAATTTTCAAGAGTTTTCTATCCTGTTAAACATGTGAAATATCCATTTAAAATACAGGTAGCGCTATGGCGCTGTTAAAATACATGTATTTGAAATTCTAATTCTACATCAAACAACAGCCTCAGATAAGCAGGCCGGTCAAATTTTGTGAGTTTTTCTCCGTTATAACCTCCTCAAAACACCTGGCATTACCTAGGTTTTGACCTCCTGTTTTGATGTGGCATCTCACAAATTCAACCATCTGCCATTTCGTCCTCGTTTGAGATATCGACTATTCCTTCACAATTTATCATCAGATATGTTTAATGTTTATTTTTACCAAATACCAAGAGAATTCAAGAAAATTTCTAGGAGTAGTTTGACAATATACACAACAAATGTATGTAAAATTCAGATATTTCAAAATGGCCGACTTTCTGTTGGGCGGAGTCAGTCCTACCAATACTGAAAACGTGTCTAATGATGTCTCTTGTGTTTTTGCCAAGTTTCATGAATTTTTAATCATCTGTGTTCTGACTGTGTCATGGTTTCACTTTGGTTTAGTGTTGCGTCTCTAGTCAATCAATTGCCCGCCATTACGTCACCGTTTTAGCGATCAATTATTCCTTCGGCAATTTTCATCAACTCTGTCTGATGTTCATTCTCAGCTAATTTAGAGATAATCTGACAAAGACTTTAGGAGCAGTTTAAATGAGTTTGTTAAAAATTTGTAAAAATTACACAAATTTCAAAATGGCCGACTTCCTGTTGGGCGGAGCTAATACAAACCGATTGCAAATATGTGCAAAGTCATAGTATCTACGCTCCTACCAAAATTTGAGAAGATTAGACAAATTTTGACACATCCAAAGCTAATTTATTAACCTTACGAATTAGGGGGCGCTGTAGAGTCCGCTAGCTACACATGAAAAAATTATCACAATATTTGTAAAGTGTTTTTTAGATCTTATGGAATCTGACAGTTTTCAAGAGTTTTTGAGCATTTCCGTAATGTCAAATATGCATTGAAACCTAGGTGGCGCTATAGAGCCAATGAAATATGTATATATGAAATTTCAATTTTTAATCAAAGTACTGCTTAAATCAAGCAGGCCTGAAAAGTTTCATGAGTGTTCAACCTGTTTAACCTCCTCAAACACCTACCAACACCAGAATGTATTTACTTCCTATTTTAATGGGGTATCTCAAGCAATTCAACTGTCCGCCATTTCGTCCTCGTTTAAGATATCAACTATCCCTTCGCAATTTATCATCAAGGATGGTAGTAGTTTATTGTTGACAAATATCAAGAGTATTCAACAAATTCCCTAGGAGGAGTTCGACAAAGTATGCAAAAAATGTGTGTAAAATGCACGTTTTTCAAAATGGCCGACTTCCTGTTGGGCGGAGTCAATCATATCAACACTGAAAACGTGTGTAATGATGTCTTTTATATTTTTGCCAAGTTTCATGAATTTCCAAGCAGCTGTATTCTGACCATGCTAATGTTTCTATTTGGTTAAGTGTTGTGTCTCCATTAAATCAATTGCCCGCCATTACGTCATCGTTTCAGCTATCGACTATTCCTTCGCAATTTAGCACCACGTATGTCTGGAGACTATCCAGAGACAATTTAGTTGTAATCTGACAAAGACTCTAGGAGGAGTTCGAATGAGTTCGTGAAAAATGTGTAAAAATTTAACATTTTTCAAAATGGCCGACTTCCTGTTGGGCGGAGCTAATACATGCCAATGGGTATTATGTGTGGCATCGTAATATCTATTTTTCTACCAAAAATCTTGAACATTGGGGAAAATTTGAGACAGCTACCGCTAATTTATTAGCCTAAACCAAATAGGGGGCGCTGTAGAGTCATTTAGCTCCACATTAGAAAAACGATTACATTTCTCGAAATCATTTAAAGGCATTATTGGGTCTGCTAATTTAGAAGAGGCTAAGAGCTTTCTATAAATGTCATATAAAATAGGTGGCGCTAGAGAGCTGATAAATTATGAATATGAAAAATTCCAATTTTACATCAAAGTACAGCCTATGCCCAATATGCCTGTGAAATTTTATGAGTTTTCGAACATTGTAACCCACCCAAAACACCACGGGAAACTTTTTATTTTGCGACTTCCTGCCAAAATGGCAGACTTCCTGTTAGGCGGAGTCAAATAAATCTAAGTGATTCTTGATCGGTATATTGAGGTCAATGAGCGTACCAAAGTTGGTGCACATTGGACAAACTTTATCCCGGCCACTAGCAACGTTTGGGGGCGCTATAGAGCTCCTGATCAACGCCCAAGCCCAGGAACTGTGAAATTTCAAATTTTTCACCGGCTTTGATGTCTGTGCCAAAATTCAAGAGTTTTCGAGTATCAGAAAGGCCTCAAAAATGGGCGCGAAGTTTAAAAATAAAAATAATAATAATAATAATAATAACGAGTTGTCCCCCTGTCACAGGGGGACGTAGGGCCCTCGCACAACAGCGCAAATCGTACCGGGCCAAACCGAGAAACCGGTGAAAGTAATTTTGAGGTCTTATTAAGTGTGATAATTTTCAAGAGTTTTCTATCCTGCCAAAAATGTGAAATACCCATTTAAAATACAGGTGGCGCTATAGAGCTGTTAAAACACATATATTTGAAATTCTAATTCTAGATCAAACAACACCCTTAGATAAGCAGGCCGGTCAAATTTTGTGAGTTTTTCTCCGTTATAACCTCCTCAAAACACCTGGCATTACCTAGGTTTTGACCTCCTGTTTTGATGTGGCATCTCACAAATTCAACCATCTGCCATTTCGTCCTCGTTTGAGATATCAACTATTCCTTCACAATTTATCATCAGATATGTTCAATGTTTATTTTTACCAAATACCAAGAGAATTCAACAAATTTGCTAGGAGTAGTTTGACAATGTACACAAAAAATGTGTGTAAAATGCAGATATTTCAAAATGGCCGACTTCCTGTTGGGCGGAGTCAGTCCTACCAATACTGAAAACGTGTCTAATGATGTCTCTTGTGTTTTTGCCAAGTTTCATGAATTTTTAATCATCTGTGTTCTGACCATGTCATGGTTTCACTTTGGTTTAGTGTTGCGTCTCTAGTCAATCAATTGCTCGCCATTACGTCACCGTTTTAGCGATCAACTATTCCTTTGGCAGTTTTCATCAAATATGTCAGTTGTTCATTTACAGCAAAATAAGAGGTAATCTGACAAAGACTTTAGGAGCAGTTTAAATGAGTTTGTGAAAAAAGTGTAAAAAAATTACAAAATCCAATATGGCCGACTTCCTGTTGGGCGGAGCTAATACAAACCAATTGCAAATATGTGCAGAGTCATAGTATCTACGCTCCTACCAAAATTTGAGAAGATTAGACCAATTTTGACACATCCACAGCTAATTTATTAACCTTACAAATTAGGGGGCGCTGTAGAGTCAGCTAGCTACACATGAAAAAATTATCACAATATTTGTAAAGTGTTTTTAGATCTTATGGAATCTGACAATTTTCAAGAGTTTTTGAGCATTTCCGTAATGTCAAATATTCATTGAAACCTAGGTGGCGCTATAGAGCCAATGAAATATGTATATATGAAATTTCAATTTTTAATCAAAGGACCGCTTAAATCAAGCAGGCCTGTAAAGTTTCGTGAGTTTTCAACCTGTTTAACCTCCTCAAACACCTACCAACACCAGAATTTATTCACTTCCTGTTTTAATGGGGTATCTCAAGCAATTCAACTGTCCGCCATTTCGTCCTCGTTTAAGATATCGACTATTCCTTCGCAATTTATCATCACGGATGGTAGTAGTTTATTGCTGACAAATATCAAGAGTATTCAACAAATTCCCTAGGAGGAGTTCGACAAAGTATGCAAAAAATGTGTGTAAAATGCACGTTTTTCAAAATGGCCGACTTCCTGTTGGGCGGAGTCAATCATATCAACACTGAAAATGTGTGTAATGATGTCTTTTATGTTTTTGCCAAGTTTCATGAATTTCCAAGCAGCTGTATTCTGACCATGCTAATGTTTCTATTTGGTTTAGTGTTGTGTCTCCATTAAATCAATTGCCCGCCATTACGTCATCGTTTCAGCTATCGACTATTCCTTCGCAATTTAGCACCACGTATGTCTGGAGACTATCCACAGACCATTTAGTTGTAATCTGACAAAGACTCTAGGAGGAGTTTGAATGAGTATGTGAAAAATGTTTAAAAATTTAACATTTTTCAAAATGGCCGACTTCCTGTTGGGCGGAGCTAATACATGCCAATGGGTATTATGTGTGGCATCGTAATATCTATGTTTCTGCCAAAAATTTTGAACATTGGGGAAAATTTGAGACAGCTACCGCTAATTTATTAGCCTAAACCATATAGGGGGCGCTGTAGAGTCATTTAGCACCACATTAGAAAAATGATTACATTTCTCAAAATTATTTAAAGGCATTATTGGGTCTGCTAATTTAGAAGAGGCTAAGAGCTTTCTATAAATGTCATTTAAAATAGGTGGCGCTAGAGAGCTGATAAATTATGAATATGAAAAATTCCAATTTTACATCAAAGTACAGCCTATGCCCAATAGGCCTGTGAAATTTTATGAGTTTTAGAACATTGTAACCCACCCAAAACACCACGGGAAACTTTTTATTTTGCGACTTCCTGCCAAAATGGTCGACTTCCTGTTAGGCGGATTCAAATAAATCCAAGTGATTCTTGATCGGTATAATGAGGTCAATGAGCGTACCAAAGTTGGTGCACATTGGACAAACTTTATCCCGGCCACTGGCAACGTTTGGGGGCGCTATAGAGCTCCTGATCCACGGCCAAACCTGTGAACAATGCAATTTTAAATTTTTCACCGGCTTTGACGTCTGTGCCAAAATGCAAGAGTTTTCGAGTATCAGAAAGGCCTCAAAAATGGCCGCGAAGTTTAAAAATAAAAATAATAATAATAAACATTCCAAAAACAATAGGGCTTTGCACCTCCGGTGCAGGCTTCGCCTGCGCCTTCGGTGCTCGGGCCCTAATAATAAACGGACCAAAAACAATAGGGCTTTGCACCTCCGGTGCAGGCTTCGCCTGCGCCTTCGGTGCTCGGGCCCTAATAAACGGACCAAAAACAATAGGGCTTTGCACCTCCGGTGCAGGCTTCGCCTGCGCCTTCGGTGCTCGGGCCCTAATAAACGGACCAAAAACAATAGGGCTTTGCACCTCCGGTGCAGGCTTCGCCTGCGCCTTCGGTGCTCGGGCCCTAACGAGTTGTCCCCCTGTCACAGGGGGACGTAGGGCCCTCGCATAACAGCGCAAATCGTACCAGGCCAAACCGAGAAACCGGTGAAAGTAATTTTGAGGGCTTAGTAAGTGTGGCAATTTTCAAGAGTTTTCTGTCCTGCCAAACATGTGAAATACCCATTTAAAATACAGGTGGCGCTATAGCGCTGTTAAAAAACATATATTTGAAATTCTAATTCTAGATCAAACAACAGCCTCAGATAAGCAGGCCGGTCAAATTTTGTGAGCTTTTCTCTCTTATAACTTCCTCAAAACACCTGGCATTACCTACGAGTAAACCTCCTGTTTTGATGTGGCATCTCAAAAATTCAACCGTCCGCCATTCCCTCCTCGTTTGAGATATCGACTATTCCTTCACAATTTATCATCAGATATGTTCAATGTTTAGTTTTACCAAATACCAAGAGAATTCAACAAAATTTTTAGGAGTAGTTTGACAACATACGCAAAAAATGTATGTAAAATTCAGATATTTCAAAATGGCCGACTTCCTGTTGGGCGGAGTCAGCCCTACCAATACTGAAAACGTGTCTAATGATGTCTCTTGTGTTTCTGCCAAGTTTCAGGAATTTTTAATCATCTGTGTTCTGACTGTGTCATGGTTTCACTTTGGTTTAGTGTTGGGTCTCTAGTCAATCAATTGCCCGCCATTACATCACCGTTTTAGAGATCAACTATTCCTTTGGCAATTTTCATCAACTGTGTCTGATGTTCATTCTCAGCTAATTTAGAGGTAATCTGACAAAGACTTTAGGAGCAGTTTAAATGAGTTTGTGAAAAAAAGTGTAAAAAAATTACAAAATCCAATATGGCCGACTTCCTGTTGAGCGGAGCTAATACAAGCCAATTGCAAATATGTGCAGAGTCATAGTATCTATGCTCCTACCAAAATTTGAGAAGATTAGACAATTTGTGACACATCCACAGCTAATTTATTAAACGAATGAATTAGGGGGCGCTATAGAGTCCGCTAGCTACACATGAAAAAATTATCACAATATTTGTAAAGTGTTTTTAGATCTTATGGAATCTGACAGTTTTCAAGAGTTTTTGAGCATTTCCGTAATGTCAAATATGCATTGAAACCTAGGTGGCACTATAGAGCCAATGAAATATGTATATATGAAATTTCAATTTTTAATCAAAGGACCGCTTAAATCAAGCAGGCCTGTAAAGTTTCGTGAGTGTTCAACCTGTTTAACCTCCTCAAACACCTACCAACACCAGAATGTATTTACTTCCTATTTTAATGGGGTATCTCCAGCAATTCAACTGTCCGCCATTTCGTCCTCGTTTAAGATATCGACTATTCCTTCGCAATTTATCATCACGGATGGTAGTAGTTTATTGCTGACAAATATCAAGAGTATTCAACAAATTCCCTAGGAGGAGTTCGACAAAGTATGCAAAAAATGTGTGTAAAATGCACGTTTTTCAAAATGGCCGACTTCCTGTTGGGCGGAGTCAATCATATCAACACTGAAAACGTGTGTAATGATGTCTTTTATGTTTTTGCCAAGTTTCATGAATTTCCAAGCAGCTGTGTTCTGACCATGCTAATGTTTCTATTTGGTTTAGTGTTGTGTCTGTATTAAATCAACTGCCCGCCATTACGTCATCGTTTCAGCTATCGACTATTCCTTCGCAATTTAGCACCACGTATGTCTGGAGACTATCCACAGACCATTTAGTTGTAATCTGACAAAGACTCTAGGAGGAGTTCGAATGAGTTCGTGAAAAATGTGTAAAAATTTAACATTTTTCAAAATGGCCGACTTCCTGTTGGGCGGAGCTAATACATGCCAATGGGTATTATGTGTGGCATCGTAATATCTATGTTTCTACCAAAAATCTTGAACATGGGGGAAAATTTGAGATAGCTACCGCTAATTTATTAGCCTAAACCAAATAGGGGGCGCTGTAGAGTCATTTAGCTCCACATTAGAAAAACGATTACATTTCTCAAAATCATTTAAAGGCATTATTCGGTCTGCTTACTTAGAAGAGGCTAAGAGCTTTCTATAAATGTCATATAAAATAGGTGGCGCTAGAGAGCTGATAAATTATGAATATGAAAAATTCCAATTTTACATCAAAGGACAGCCTATGCCCAATATGCCTGTGAAATTTTATGAGTTTTCGAACATCGTAACCCACCCAAAACACCACGGGAAACTTTTTATTTTGCGACTTCCTGCCAAAATGGCCGACTTCCTGTTAGGCAGAGTCAAATAAATCCAAGTGATTCTTGATCGGTATAATGAGGTCAATGAGCGTACCAAAGTTGGTGCACATTGGACAAACTTTATCCCGGCCACTGGCAACGTTTGGGGGCGCTATAGAGCTCCTGATCAACTCCCAAGCCCAGGAACTGTGAAATTTCAAATTTTTCACCGGCTTTGATGTCTGTGCCAAAATTCAAGAGTTTTCGAGTATCAGAAAGGCCTCAAAAATGGGCGCGAAGTTTAAAAATAAAAATAATAATAATAATAATAACGAGTTGTCCCCCTGTCACAGGGGGACGTAGGGCCCTCGCACAACAGCGCAAATCGTACCGGGCCAAACCGAGAAACCGGTAGAAGTAATTTTAAGGTCTTATTGAGTGTGCCAATTTTCAAGAGTTTTCTATCCTGTTAAACATGTGAAATATCCATTTAAAATACAGGTGGCGCTATGGCGCTGTTAAAATACATGTATTTGAAATTCTAATTCTACATCAAACAACAGCCTTAGATAAGCAGGCTGGTCAAATTTTGTGAGTTTTTCTCCGTTATAACCTCCTCAAAACACCTGGCATTACCTGGGTTTTCACCTCCTGTTTTGATGTGGGATCTCAAAAATTCAACCATCTGCCATTTCGTCCTCGTTTGAGATATCGACTATTCCTTCACAATTTATCATCAGATATGTTCAATGTTTATTTTTACCAAATACCAAGAGAATTCATCAAATTTGCTAGGAGTAGTTTGACAATGTACACAAAAAATGTGTGTAAAATGCAGATATTTCAAAATGGCCGACTTCCTGTTGGGCGGAGTCAGTCCTACCAATGCTGAAAATGTGTGTAATGATGTCTTTTGTGTTTTTGCCAAGTTTCATGAATTTTCAATAATCTGTTTTCTGACCGTGTCATGGTTTCACTTTGGTTTAGTGTTGCGTCTCTAGTGACTCAATTGCTCGCCATTGGGTCACCGTTTTACCGATCAACTAATCCTTTGGAAATTATCATCAAATATGTCTGTTGTTCATTTACAGCGAAATAAGAGGTAATCTGACAAAGACTTTAGGAGCAGTTTAAATGAGTTTGTGAAAAATGTGTAAAAATATTACAAATTCCAATATGGCCGACTTCCTGTGGGGCGGAGCTAATACAAGCCAATTGCAAATATGTGCAGGGTCATACTATCTACGATCCTACCAAAATTTGAGAAGATTAGACAAATTTTGACACATCCACAGCTAATTTATTAAACGAACCAATTAGGGGGCGCTGTAGAGTCCGCTAGCTATACATGAAAAAATTGTCAAAATATTTGTAAAGTGTTTTTAGGTCTTATGCAATCTGTCAATTTTCAAGAGGTTTTGAGCATTCCCGTAATGTCAAATATGCATTGAAACCTAGGTGGCGCTATAGAGCCAATGAAATACGTATATATGAAATTTTAATTTCAGATCAAAGTACTGCTTAAATCAAGCAGGCCTGTAAATTTTTGAGAGTTTTCATCCTTTTTAACCTCCTCAAACACCTACCAACACCAGAATGTATTCACTTCCTGTTTTAACGGGGCATCTCAAGCAATTCAACTGTCCGCCATTTCGTCCTCGTTTAAGATATCGACTATTCCTTCGCAATTTATCATCAGGTGTGTTAGTAGTTTATTACTGACAAATATCAAGAGTATTCAACAAATTCCCTAGGAGGAGTTCGACAAAGTATGCAAAAAATGTGTGTAAAATGCACATATTTCAAAATGGCCGACTTCCTGTTGGGCGGAGTCAATCTTTCCAATACTAAAAACGTGTCTTATTATGTCTCTTGTGTTTTTACCAAGTTTCATGATTTTTCAATAATCTGTTTTATGACTGTGTCATGGTTTCACTTTGGTCTAGTGTTGCGTCTCCATTAAATTAATTGCCTGCCATTACGTCATCATTTCAGCTATCGACTATTCCTTCGCAATTTATCACCATGTATGTCTGGGGACTATCCACTGACAATTTAGAGGTAATCTGACAAAGACTCTAGGAGGAGTTCGAATGAGTTTGTGAAAAATATGTAAAAATTCCACAAATTCCAAAATGGCCGACTTCCTGTTGGGCGGAGCTAATGCATTCCGATTGCTAATATGTGCAGAATCATATTGTCTATGTTTCTGTCAAAAATCGAGAATATCTGAGAATTTTTGAGAAGGCCACGGCTAATTTATTAGCCGAACCAAATAGGGGGCGCTGTAGAGTCATCTAGCTACACACGACAAAAATGACAATATATATCTAAGTCACTTCGAGGCCTTATTGAATCTGCCAATTATCAAGAGGCTGAGCGCTTTCCAAAAATGTCATACGAAATAGGTGGCGCTAGAGAGCTGATGAAACACGAATATACAAAATTTTAATTTACGGTGAAAGTTTGGCCTAAGCCAAAAAGCTCTGTAAAATTTTAGGAGTTTTCAAACATCCTAACCACTCCGAAACCCAGCGGGAAACTTTTTATTTTGCAACTTCCTGTCAAAATGGCCGACTTCCTGTTGGGCGGAGTCAAATAAAACCAAGTGATTCTTGTTCTTTATGAAGAGGTCAATGAGTGTACCAAAGTTGGTGCACATTGGACAAACTTCATCCCAGCCAATGCCGACGTTTGGGGGCGCTATGGAGCTCCTGAACCACGACAATGTCAATGCTCTATGGAACTTTTACATTTTCACCAAGTTTGAGGCCTGTGCCAAAATACGTGAGTTTTCCCATATCAGAAATGCCTCAAAAATGAGCGAAAGGGTCAAGAAGCGTAATAATAATAATAATAATAATAATAATAAACGGACCAAAAACAATAGGGCTTTGCACCTCCGGTGCAGGCTTCGCCTGCGCCTTCGGTGCTCGGGCCCTAATAATAATAATAATAATAAACGGACCAAAAACAATAGGGCTTTGCACCTCCGGTGCAGGCTTCGCCTGCGCCTTCGGTGCTCGGGCCCTAATAATAATAAACGGACCAAAAACAATAGGGCTTTGCACCTCCGGTGCAGGCTTCGCCTGCGCCTTCGGTGCTCGGGCCCTAATAATAAACGGACCAAAAACAATAGGGCTTTGCACCTCCGGTGCAGGCTTCGCCTGCGCCTTCGGTGCTCGGGCCCTAATAAACGGACCAAAAACAATAGGGCTTTGCACCTCCGGTGCAGGCTTCGCCTGCGCCTTCGGTGCTCGGGCCCTAATAACGAGTTGTCCCCCTGTCACAGGGGGACGTAGGGCCCTCGCACAACAGCGCAAATCGTACCGGGCCAAACCGAGAAACCGGTAAAAGTAATTTTAAGGTCTTATTGAGTGTGCCAATTTTCAAGAGTTTTCTATCCTGTTAAACATGTGAAATATCCATTTAAAATACAGGTAGCGCTCTAGCGCTGTTAAAATACATGTATTTGAAATTCTAATTCTACATCAAACAACAGCCTCAGATAAGCAGGCTGGTCAAATTTTGTGAGTTTTTCTCCGTTATAACCTCCTCAAAACACCTGGCATTACCTAGGTTTTGACCTTCTGTTTTGACGTAGCATCTCACAAATTCAACCATCTGCCATTTCGTCCTCGTTTGAGATATCGACTATTCCTTCACAATTTATCATCAGATATGTTTAATGTTTATTTTTTACCAAATACCAAGAGAATTCAAGAAAATTTCTAGGAGTAGTTTGACAATATACACAACAAATGTATGTAAAATTCAGATATTTCAAAATGGCCGACTTCCTGTTGGGCGGAGTCAGTCCTACCAATACTGAAAACGTGTCTAATGATGTCTCTTGTGTTTTTGCCAAGTTTCATGAATTTTCAATCATCTGTGTTCTGACTGTGTCATGGTTTCACTTTGGTTTAGTGTTGCGTCTCTAGTCAATCAATTGCCCGCCATTACGTCACCGTTTTAGCGATCAATTATTCCTTTGGCAATTTTCATCAACTGTGTCTGATGTTCATTCTCAGCTAATTTAGAGGTAATCTGACAAAGACTTTAGGAGCAGTTTAAATGAGTTTGTTAAAAATTTGTAAAAATTACACAAATTTCAAAATGGCCGACTTCCTGTTGGGCGGAGCTAATACAAACCAATTGCAAATATGTGCAAAGTCATAGTATCTACGCTCCTACCAAAATTTGAGAAGATTAGACAAATTTTGACACATCCAAAGCTAATTTATTAACCGTACGAATTAGGGGGCGCTGTAGAGTCCGCTAGCTACACATGAAAAAATTATCACAATATTTGTAAAGTGTTTTTTAGATCTTATGGAATCTGACAGTTTTCAAGAGTTTTTGAGCATTTCCGTAATGTCAAATATGCATTGAAACCTAGGTGGCGCTATAGAGCCAATGAAATATGTATATATGAAATTTAAATTTTTAATCAAAGTACTGCTTAAATCAAGCAGGCCTGAAAAGTTTCGTGAGTGTTCAACCTGTTTAACCTCCTCAAACACCTACTAACACCAGAATGTATTTACTTCCTATTTTAATGGGGTATCTCAAGCAATTCAACTGTCCGCCATTTCGTCCTCGTTTAAGATATCGACTATTCCTTCGCAATTTATCATCAAGGATGGTGGTAGTTTATTGTTGACAAATATCAAGAGTATTCAACAAATTCCCTAGGAGGAGTTCGACAAAGTATGCAAAAAATGTGTGTAAAATGCACGTTTTTCAAAATGGCCGACTTCCTGTTGGGCGGAGTCAATCATATCAACACTGAAAACGTGTGTAATGATGTCTTTTATATTTTTGCCAAGTTTCATGAATTTCCAAGCAGCTGTATTCTGACCATGCTAATGTTTCTATTTGGTTTAGTGTTGTGTCTCCATTAAATCAATTGCCCACCATTACGTCATCGTTTCAGCTATCGACTATTCCTTCGCAATTTAGCACCACGTATGTCTGGAGACTATCCACAGACAATTTAGTTGTAATCTGACAAAGACTCTAGGAGGAGTTCGAATGAGTTCATGAAAAATGTGTAAAAATTTAACATTTTTCAAAATGGCCGACTTCCTGTTGGGCGGAGCTAATACATGCCAATGGGTATTATGTGTGGCATCGTAATATCTATTTTTCTACCAAAAATCTTGAACATTGGGGAAAATTTGAGACAGCTACCGCTAATTTATTAGCCTAAACCAAATAGGGGGCGCTGTAGAGTCATTTAGCTCCACATTAGAAAAACGATTACATTTCTCGAAATCATTTAAAGGCATTATTGGGTCTGCTTATTTAGAAGAGGCTAAGAGCTTTCTATAAATGTCATATAAAATAGGTGGCGCTAGAGAGCTGATAAATTATGAATATGAAAAATTCCAATTTTACATCAAAGTACAGCCTATGCCCAATATGCCTGTCAAATTTTATGAGTTTTCGAGCATCGTAACCCACCCAAAACACCACGGGAAACTTTTTATTTTGCGACTTCCTGCCAAAATGGCAGACTTCCTGTTAGGCGGAGTCAAATAAATCCAAGTGATTCTTGATCGGTATAATGAGGTCAATGAGCGTACCAAAGTTGGTGCACATTGGACAAACTTTATCCCGGCCACTAGCAACGTTTGGGGGCGCTATAGAGCTCCTGATCAACGCCCAAGCCCAGGAACTGTGAAATTTCAAATTTTTCACCGGCTTTGATGTCTGTGCCAAAATTCAAGAGTTTTCGAGTATCAGAAAGGCCTCAAAAATGGGCGCGAAGTTTAAAAATAAAAATAATAATAACGAGTTGTCCCCCTGTCACAGGGGGACGTAGGGCCCTCGCACAACAGCGCAAATCGTACCGGGCCAAACCGAGAAACCGGTTAAAGTAATTTTGAGGTCTTATTGAGTATGCCAATTTTCAAGAGTTTTCTATCCTGTTAAACATGTGAAATATCCATTTAAAATACAGGTGGCGCTATGGCGCTGTTAAAATACATGTATTTGAAATTCTAATTCTACATCAAACAACAGCCTCAGATAAGCAGGCCGGTCAAATTTTGTGAGTTTTTCTCCGTTATAACCTCCTCAAAACACCTGGCATTACCTAGGTTTTCACCTCCTGTTTTGATGTGACATCTCACAAATTCAACCATCTGCCATTTCGTCCTCGTTTGAGATATCGACTATTCCTTCACAATTTATCATCAGATATGTTTAATGTTTATTTTTACCAAATACCAAGAGAATTCAAGAAAATTTCTAGGAGTAGTTTGACAATATACACAACAAATGTATGTAAAATTCAGATATTTCAAAATGGCCGACTTCCTGTTGGGCGGAGTCAGTCCTACCAATACTGAAAACGTGTCTAATGATGTCTCTTGTGTTTTTGCCAAGTTTCATGAATTTTTAATCATCTGTGTTCTGACTGTGTCATGGTTTCACTTTGGTTTAGTGTTGCGTCTCTAGTCAATCAATTGCCCGCCATTACGTCACCGTTTTAGCGATCAATTATTCCTTTGGCAATTTTCATCAACTGTGTCTGATGTTCATTCTCAGCTAATTTAGAGGTAATCTGACAAAGACTTTAGGAGCAGTTTAAATGAGTTTGTTAAAAATTTGTAAAAATTACACAAATTTCAAAATGGCCGACTTCGTGTTGGGCGGAGCTAATACAAACCAATTGCAAATATGTGCAAAGTTATAGTATCTACGCTCCTACCAAAATTTGAGAAGATTAGACAAATTTTGACACATCCAAAGCTAAATTATTAACCGTACGAATTATGGGGCGCTGTAGAGTCCGCTAGCTACACATGAAAAAATTATCACAATATTTGTAAAGTGTTTTTTAGATCTTATGGAATCTGACAGTTTTCAAGAGTTTTTGAGCATTTCCGTAATGTCAAATATGCATTGAAACCTAGGTGGCGCTATAGAGCCAATGAAATATGTATATATGAAATTTCAATTTTTAATCAAAGTACTGCTTAAATCAAGCAGGCCTGAAAAGTTTCGTGAGTGTTAAACCTGTTTAACCTCCTCAAACACCTACTAACACCAGAATGTATTTACTTCCTATTTTAATGGGGTATCTCAAGCAGTTCAACTGTCCGCCATTTCGTCCTCGTTTAAGATATCGACTATTCCTTCGCAATTTATCATCAAGGATGGTGGTAGTTTATTGTTGACAAATATCAAGAGTATTCAACAAATTCCCTAGGAGGAGTTCGACAAAGTATGCAAAAAATGTGTGTAAAATGCACGTTTTTCAAAATGGCCGACTTCCTGTTGGGCGGAGTCAATCATATCAACACTGAAAACGTGTGTAATGATGTCTTTTATATTTTTGCCAAGTTTCATGAATTTCCAAGCAGCTGTATTCTGACCATGCTAATGTTTCTATTTGGTTTAGTGTTGTGTCTCCATTAAATCAATTGCCCGCCATTACGTCATCGTTTCAGCTATCGACTATTCCTTCGCAATTTAGCACCACGTATGTCTGGAGACTATCCACAGACAATTTAGTTGTAATCTGACAAAGACTCTAGGAGGAGTTCGAATGAGTTCGTGAAAAATGTGTAAAAATTTAACATTTTTCAAAATGGCCGACTTCCTGTTGGGCGGAGCTAATACATGCCAATGGGTATTATGTGTGGCATCGTAATATCTATTTTTCTACCAAAAATCTTGAACATTGGGGAAAATTTGAGACAGCTACCGCTAATTTATTAGCCTAAACCAAATAGGGGGCGCTGTAGAGTCATTTAGCTCCACATTAGAAAAATGATTACATTTCTCGAAATCATTTAAAGGCATTATTGGGTCTGCTTATTTAGAAGAGGCTAAGAGCTTTCTATAAATGTCATATAAAATAGGTGGCGCTAGAGAGCTGATAAATTATGAATATGAAAAATTCCAATTTTACATCAAAGTACAGCCTATGCCCAATATGCCTGTGAAATTTTATGAGTTTTCGAACATCGTAACCCACCCAAAACACCACGGGAAACTTTTTATTTTGCGACTTCCTGCCAAAATGGCAGACTTCCTGTTAGGCGGAGTCAAATAAATCCAAGTGATTCTTGATCGGTATAATGAGGTCAATGAGCGTACCAAAGTTGGTGCACATTGGACAAACTTTATCCCGGCCACTAGCAACGTTTGGGGGCGCTATAGAGCTCCTGATCAACGCCCAAGCCCAGGAACTGTGAAATTTCAAATTTTTCACCGGCTTTGATGTCTGTGCCAAAACTCAAGAGTTTTCGAGTATCAGAAAGGCCTCAAAAATGGGCGCGAAGTTTAAAAATAAAAATAATAATAAACGGACCAAAAACAATAGGGCTTTGCACCTCCGGTGCAGGCTTCGCCTGCGCCTTCGGTGCTCGGGCCCTAATAATAATAATAATAAACGGACCAAAAACAATAGGGCTTTGCACCTCCGGTGCAGGCTTCGCCTGCGCCTTCGGTGCTCGGGCCCTAATAATCCTTCCAAAAACAATAGGGCTTTGCACCTCCGGTGCAGGCTCCGCCTGCGCCTTCGGTGCTCGGGCCCTAATAAACGGACCAAAAACAATAGGGCTTTGCACCTCCGGTGCAGGCTTCGCCTGCGCCTTCGGTGCTCGGGCCCTAATAAACGGACCAAAAACAATAGGGCTTTGCACCTCCGTTGCAGGCTTCGCCTGCGCCTTCGGTGCTCGGGCCCTAATAATCGGAACAATTACAATAGGGTTTCTAGCACTACGTGCTTGAACCCCTAATAAATATAGCCGCAAGCGGCGATTTACGGGGTTCGAGCATTACAGGCAAAGAGACCCCTGGAGGCCAGTTAGGCTTAAAACATGTTGCCGGTTGACGGCATCGCCAAACTGGATGAGGATGACCAGCATGACCGTGAAGACCAAGCTAGATTACCAGCATGACTAATCTGGATGACAAACTTGTTGACCATATTGACCAAGCTGGAAGACCATAATGACCAAACTGGATGACCAGCATGGCAAAGGTGGTTGGCCAGTATGACCGAGCTGGAAGACCAGCATTGCTATGATGACAAAGCTGAATGACCAGCAGGACCATAATGACCAATGTGAATGACCAGAATGACCTAGCTGGATGGGCAGCATAACCAAGCTAGGTGACCAGCGTGACCATAAAGACCATAATGACAATGCTAGATGAGTGGTGTGAGTAAACTAGTTGAAATGCATTGATAAATTGAGCTGTAGTGTTCAGCAGGTTTTATGTGGTCTCTTGCTGCACTCTAGATGGCATTCGGAGAGCCTAGCAGTGAGGCATGACAAGGGCACATATTAATAACCAATAATATCAATAATAGTACATAAGTTTTGACCTGATTGACATTCAGCCTGTCAAAAGCTTGCTGGAATGTGATTGGCTAAAAGTGACCACAAAAGTGTCCATATCAAATTTTCATTTGGTGTACCATTAGTGCATGGGCCATAGATGATAATTGGCAAGGACGACCTTGATAGCTTGTATGGTTCTAGAGAAACAGCTATCGAGCATTGGCTCCGCCCCCTGGGGGGGTGTATGTCTACTTAAACTGACAGGGTATCTGAGAATCATGTAATGATCATAGGACTGAAGTGGTATTTGTGTCAGGTTAAGCATTCAAAAGTTATAAGTGTTAAAGAGATTTTACTGCACCATGGTAGAACTCATTTGCATATGGCGGCCATATTGTTTATAAATGTAAAGATTTTTTAAATAATAATTGAGGAGTAAGCTCTGCTGAACTGTTTGACACCAAACATGTCATGATTGGTCAAGGATCCAAGGACAAGATCTCAAAAGTAGGTTTTGCATATTATGCAAATTTTTAAAAAAATTAAGTGCGTGGAACATAAACAAGAATGACCCAGGTGGCTGACTAGCATGACCAAGAAGGATAAAGATCTTCAATTAAGCAAGACAAGCAAGATTAAATAAGTTCAGCAGAGCTTTAATTTAGAATAATTCACCTGTAGCTGGGCTCCGATTGGGCTCAAAATTGGTACTGATTATCAAGTGGTCTGTATATATATGTGTGTAAATTTGTGTGTTGATAGGGTCAAAGGTTCCTGTCTTCTGTCCATTTAGGCTTGAAAAAAGCGATAATACAGGCTTATGGCCTACAAAATGGCTGTTGCTCTTTGGCCATATTAGAGGCAAAAAATATCTGATTTGGCTGAAAATTTGCAATCAAGATCAGATTGTCAGTCTATATATGTATGTCAATTTCTGTGTCAATAGGGTCAAAGGTTCCTGTCTTCTGTCCATTTAGGTTGGAAAATAGCGATAAATAGAATAAATTGAAAATAGTTATTTTTTCACTGTAGAGCCTACTGAAGACTTATTTGGCTCATACTTGGCACATGTACTTCAAATGTCATTGTTAATTAGTAGCTTCAACAGTTTTGGCATGTTTTAAACTGTGACAGAGTTTTGGCCAAATAACTCTGAAAAGGCTTTCACGTACATGTTTGATCAAGGTTTATGGGCCTTAAATAGTTAAAATGTCAAGATTTTTTTGATAATTATTTACCTACAGGGTCTCAAAATTGCATCAAGACCAAATTTGTTTTGATTAATTAAGGACTTAAAGACAAGTTCGAAAAGAGCAATTTTTACTCTTTTGGCCACTGATGAAAATCTTTGCATTTTTGGTAAACATATGTAATTACAAAGTTGTAAAGGCTACAGCAAAGTATACAACTAAAAAAGAATATTAAGCCTAGGCCACTTGTACCTTTAGATATAACTGATTTTCTGCTATAGCGCCCCCTTGAGGCCAATCAACGCCATATTTTAATGGATGATAGAAGGCCCTGAGATACATGTAGGGTATAAGTATCGTCCTGATTGGTCATTGTTTAGCCTGTCAAAAGCTTGCTGGAATCTGATTGGCTAATAACGATCACAAAAATTTGCATATCAAATTTTCCTTCTGTAAAACATTAGGATATAGGCCATAGATGATACATGCCAAAGGAGAGCTTCATAGCTTGTACGCTTCCTGAGACAGATTTTTAGCTTTGGCTCCGCCCCCTGGGGGCGTGTGTCTACACAGATTGACATGCTACCTCAAAATCATGTTGGCATCATAGGTCTAAAGTGGCATTAGTGTTGGTTTAAGCATTCAAAAGTTGTTAAAGTAAATTTGGGTGTGCCACGGTAAGATTAATTTGCATATGGCGGCCATATTGTTTAAAAATTTCACAATTTTTTTTTTATAATTATTGATGTTGGGACTCTGCTGAGTTGTTTGACACCAAATATGACAGGATTGGTCAATTACCCTAGGACAAGTTCTCAAAAGTAGGTTTTGCATATTAATCTTGCAAAAAATCTAAGTGTGCGGAGCTTAGTGGTTCTATTGAACTTTTTGATTTGCCATTAACCATCATTTAATGCAAGAATTTTTGCTCTAGCTATCAGGGCGTGGGAGTTACAGGGCAAAAGGCGTTTTGCTTTGCCATAGCGCCCCCTTGAGGCCGATAGGGCTCTTCTTTTGAATCTGAGTAGCGGTGAGAAGTACTACCATATGACCAAGTCTCAGCCCTGTGGGCCTTACAGTTTCTTCTGCCCAATCACTTCTATGGCAGAAAAAGAATAAGAACTATAATAATCGGAACAATTACAATAGGGTTTCTAGCACTACGTGCTCGAACCCCTAATAAGAAGAAGAAAAATCTTAGCAAAAACAATAGGGTTCTACGCACCTTCAGTGCTTGAACCCTAATTATTGCTCCTCCAGCTACGCAGGGTAGCTCATAAAGGTAGGTCCTTGGCTAACAGCCAGAACCGTTGGCCAACCCAATATGAGGGGGCGGGCCGCCGCCTCCTGTCTGCATGCTGTTTCTGGGTCATCTTTACTGACAAGCGCCCGCGCCGTCCTCCAGGCTCGGCGAAACGTCTGACTGTCTAGTTGGCAGAAGACACCCCCGCAATTGTTTCCTGTCCGGGGAAAGCAGACGGAGCATACCCAAACTGGCACAAAGGGTGATATTCCCAAAGATGAGACATTCGCACACTGTGTTGTGGGTATACTCCACCCTCTTCGGTTGGTGGGACCAGGGCGGAGGAAGCCAGACAGCGGAGGGTCCTTTTCAGATCCTGATTGACCCTCTCTGTCTAAATATTGGACTGGGGATAAAACCCAGAAGAGAGGCTGACCTCCGCCCCAACAAACCCAGAACTGGCTGGTAAAGTGAGCCCCACAGTCTGAGACTATGTCTGATGGTGGCCCATGAATTCGGACCACCTGTTCGAGCAGCACCTCTGCTGTTCACTGCACGGATGGCAAGTAGTGCCACAAAGCGTCCTGCCTGTCCACAATGACTAGTATCACGGTGTTGCCCTGTGATAATGTCAAGGCACAGGTGAGACCAAGGACACAAGGGAACAGCCAGAGGGTGCAACAGACCCGTGGGCTTGGTTTTGGGGTCCGTACACTGGATACACACTGCACAAGCAGCCACATGTGAGCCCACGACTCTCCATATGAGGCCACCAGAAACAGTGCCACAGGTACTCTAACGTGCACGTGGCCCCTGGATGTGCTGTCTTGACCCCAGTCGATTACCCACCTCCTGACGGAGGAGGGTACGAAGTCCCAGACCGGGGGACCGTTCCCCGGGTCAGGATCGGCTTCTTGGGCCCATCGAACAGCATCCAACAGAGCCCAACGGAGGGCTACCAGGATCCTGGCCTGGGGAATCACGGTGGCTAGTTCCACTGGAAGAGGGAGGGGTTCCCATTGACAAAAAAGGGGGGAGAAAAACAACCCCAACCTGGCCGTCAAACGCCTCCTGGGCCTTTGTGGACCACCTGAACCACCCCAACATCTTCCTAGTCAGGGTAGTCAGCGGGGCGGCCACAGAGCTAAAGTTCTTCACAAACCTTCGGGAGAAATTAGCAAAGCCCAGAAACCACTGGACCAGGTGCACCAAGGTGGACCGGAGCCAGTTCTTCACTAGCTTGATTTTGGTACGATCCATGCGCAGTGTGTTGTGTGATACCCCAAAGCCCAAAAAGGAGATGCTCTGCACATGGAACTGGAACATCTCCAGCTTGACAAAGAGAAGGTTCTCCAGGATCAGCTGACATAGCTGACATGTTCGTCAATGGACCGGCTTTAGATAAGTATATCGTCTAGGTAGATGAACATGTAGCAGTCCATGGCTTCCCGAAGAACCTCATTTATGTGTCCCTGGAAGACGACCGGGGTGTTCATCAGCCCGAAAGGCATGACCAGGTACTCATTGTGCCCCGACATAGTGATGAATGCCATCCTCCATTTGTCACCCGCCCTGACCCTAACCAGGCTTGTTGCTTCCTCCCCTCCATCTTTGTTGGCTGATAGCGGCGTCCAGTTTGCTGATGAGCTGTCTCATGATGACCTCCTGCTCCTGGCTGCGTCTGTCATCAGGTGCCCTCCTGCTCCTGCTACCGGCGCTGCTCCCCAGGTCCCACCTGTGAGGTTGGCGGAAGGCAAAGTCTGCCTGTCCTCACGCCACGAAATCGTCTTGCCGGCCCGCTCCACAGCCTCCTTCTCCACCTCCTGGTCTGCCCCCGCCGCTGCTCCTGCCCTCAGTTGACCATGAGCCCCAGCTTGTCCTGGTCCTTCAGGTGATTGCTGCCTAGATGCAGAGTATGACCTCTCTCTGCAAGACCGGATCAACTGGGCCCCTCTACCTTCACCTCCCCTGGCTACTGCTCCCCTGTTGCGCTACCTAGTGCACTTCTCCCTGGATCTTCTGCTGTTACTGCGCTGGCTGGTGTGCTTCTGCCTGGATCTTCGGCCGCTGCTGCGCCGCCTGATGTGCTTCTGTCCGGATCTTCTGCTGCTGCTGCACTGGTGCGTTCTGACCGGATCTTCTGATGCTGCACTGGCTGATGCGCTTCTGCCCAGGTCTTCTGATGCTGCTATGCTGGCTGGTGTTCTTTTGCCCACATCTTCTGGTGCTGCTGCGCTGGATGGCAGCTTATGTCCGGATCTTCTGCCGCTGCTGCGCTGGATGGTGCATTTCTCCCTGGATCTTCTAATGCTGCTGCGTTGGCTGGTGCTCTTCTACCTTGATCAACTGCTGCTGCCAAACCTGGAAAACATGCCTTCTACCAGGGCATCTGCAACAGTCCCTGCCTCCTGGTCTGGTATAGCATAGGCCTCTGGCCATTTTGTGAAATAGTCCATAGCAATGAGGACATAACGGTTCCCTTTGTGAGCGGAGAAACGGGCCCATTATGTCTACTGCAACTCTTTCCATCAGGGCCCCAACTGCCAGCTGTTGGAGCTGGGCATGGGACTGGTCTGGAGGGCCTTTGTGAGCAGTACACAGGTCACATCGGCGGCAAAAGTCCTCCACATCCCTTCTGAGCTGGCCCCAGTAGAAGCTTTGGCAGAGACGACGCAGCGTTTTTGAAACTCCAAAGTGTCCAGTTCCAGCAGACCCATGACAGACCTTCAGGACCGACTTTCTAAGTGCCCTGGGCACCACTACCTGCCACCTCTCCTCCCCTGTAGCTGGCTCCTTCCAGGCTCTCTGGAGCACTCCATCCTTCACTCAGAGCACTGAAAACTTCTCAAACATCCCTTTAGCAGCAGGAGAACACCCAGCAATCTTGTTCCCCTCGGGTTTTTGGCCTGCCTCCACCCTCTGCAGTACTGGTTCTAAGTCTGGGTCCTGCTCTTGTTGCGTTCTCCACTCTGGGGGGTCGACCACCAGCTCTGCAGAGCAGCGCATCTCTATCTGGCATTCAGTTCTGCTCCTCCTCACAGTGGAGCTCATTCTCCCGGGTCTCTCTCTTTTCGCAGTAGCGGCAACCATATTGGGCACAGGTACGCCTGGACATGGCGTCTGCATTAGCATGACGCGCTCCCGCTCTGTACTCCACCTGGAAGACATAAGGTGCCAGCTCCTCCAGCCAGCGTGCGATCTGTCCTTCTGGCTCTTTGAATGACATTAACCACTGGAGGGCAGCGTGGTCGGTCCGGTCGGTGAACGGCAGGCCACAGAGATAGTACTTGAAGTGGCTTATACTCTCACAATAGCACGGAGCTCCTCCACCCACAGGTTGTTGGTCAAGGGGGGTGGATGTACCCAGGTCGGGGACTGGGGTGTGAGAGGAAGGGGGGTTGTGGAAGGAACGGGGGTAAGGAGGGGGTTGAGACTTCTGCAGCTCTTGTGGTGGCTGGGTGTGGGCATGGGGTCTGTGTGGGGTGTACTATTTCAACAGTGGGGCCCCCTGGGAAAGTAAGTGTGTTCTTTCCCAGGTCCAAAACACAGCGAGCAGCACGAAGGAAGTCCAGACCTAATATTCATGGGTTTTGACATGCTGCGACCCAGACCTCTCTGGCATGTTCTTCACCCGAATAGTGATCACCCCTCTTCCAAGCATTGGGGCTACCTCGCCAGTCACTGTTTCAAAGATGTCCCAGCGTGCGTCCAGCCCACGACCCGTGCAGACTCTGTGATGTCATCAGCATCAACTGTAGATTCCAGTCGCGTTGGAACCAGATCTGGCCGCACTAAAGTAGCAGTGGAGCCCATGTCGATCAGGGCCACACATGGGGTGCCTGTCAGGGTGATGGAGACACGGCAAAAGTTCCCAGCATGCGTCCAGCCCACGACCCGTGCAGACTCTGTGATGTCATCAGCTTCAGGGGGGAATGGAGCCCCCCTGGTTGGGCTCCATCTAGCAGGGGCAGGTGGGACACAAGGGCAGGGGTCTGTGTCGTCCCATTTACACAGACCCCGCGTCGTTTCCCTGACAATGAACTTGCTTGGGACACAGCACGCTGATGTGACCGGCCTGGTCACACACCCAGCACACTGGAGGGCTCCGACGAGTGTCACTGCGTGGTGACTGCAGCAACCCTGCACGGATCAGTTCAGTTAACTCAGCAGCCCACGCTGGTTTATCTTGGCCGTGGCTCTCTTGTCCAGTGGTTCTCACAGCAGGGCCAGCTCCGATGTGATAGTTCTCTGCAGCTGCTCCCACTGCCTCTCTCTCTAGAGCCAGCTCCAGCGCCTCCTGCAGCGTGCGGGGATGTGCTAGCTGGGTCTGTATGCGTAGCCCTCTGGGAGTTACAGCACGGATGAACTGATCTCTGGCTAGCTCACTTTGCACATCAGCGGCCATGTGGGAGTATGCTCTTCTAGTCAGGGTTTCAATGTCATTAGCTAGTGCACAAAGTGACTCCCCACTCAGGCTGTGCCTGCTTGCTAGCTTTGAACGCAGAACACCTGACTGGTGACACTGTCCGAAACGGCGCTCCAGAGCCCCCACTAAAGCGACTTAGTCATCCCTTTCAGCTGGGCTAAGCAGTAGCAAGCTAACAGTTCAAATTGGGCGTGAAAAGCCTCCCAGTCCGCTCTACCATAGTATTTCCGTGTTTTCACTTGGAGCTGGTTAACATGGTTGCCCTCTTTGTTTACCTTTGGCCGTGCGGCGCTGTGAGTCTTCGCGCATGCGCGGTCTTCCTCCCTTGACGAGCAGACCCCAGCATACACAGCTAGCTTCTTGGCTGTCTCTCTCAAGCGAGCATAGTGCTCCAAAACACGGTCAGATTCCATCTTCTGCCGCGAAGAACCAGTGTACTCACTGTCCACCACATCCTCTTTAATCCGCAGCTCTCCAGGCTCGCTCCACCGCATGCTCATCTTGCTGGCTGGTGAGCTAAGCTAGCCTAGTCTGAGCTACACACGGCTAATAGCGGTTAGCGACTGAACTCCGGTCTTTTACTTCTGACACCAGTGTAGCGTCTGGCTGGACGCTGAAAAAAGGACAGAGTAAGCAGTTTAAGTCGCTTTATTGCAAACTTAGAACACAGGTTGTTGTTGTTGGCCACAACCACGCTGAAAAATAACAAAAGGCTAGTGCTAACTGGCTAACTCTAACTCTAGCTCTCACTCCCAGCACACACTCTCATGGGCAGCCTCTTACTCACACCCAGCTCACACACACACACTGAGACCCGCGCTTTCCTGCTCTGCCCCCCCTCCCCCAATCACAAGCCCAGCACAGAAAAGAACAGTGAATTAACAGTAAACAGAACATAAATGCAGATTTGCTACAATATTTTACAGACTGACTCACACAGACAACATCATACCCGTCCTTACAACATGCTTCACCAACCAGCTGTAGACTGTAACTTTGAACAATGAACTTACAAATATTGCATATAGCAATAATATAAAGTACCAGTCAAAAGTTTGGACACATTCCATTCTCCTTTTTTTTCTACATTTGTTGCATTAATATTAAAGCTATCTAATCTATGGCATATTAATTTACAGTTCATTAAACAAGAGTTATGCAGTCAACAAAAACTTTTTTTTATAAACTCTTAAGCTCCAAGCCTAATTTTACCAATTTCTGCCTGAAAATACATACCCAAATTTTAAAGCTTTTTACACAAATATTAAATTATTCAGAGAATTTTATCAATTAATATTACAAAACACAAATATACAAATGAACATGTAACATTCAAAATATGGTAAAAACAAGAAAAAAATGAAATATTTATATGTGTGTTTATATAAGTGTTTTTACAGTTCTTTATTTAGCTACAAGGTGTTTACATTCACCATGTAAAATTATAAACTACTCTCTTTTACTGGTTAGATATTATAGTGATCTGCTCCTGGGATATTCCTTTCTTTCCCCAAAGGAATGGAAACTTTATAAGAAAAAAAAGCTACTAATTTTATAACTTATTTTGCAGTAAAGAATGTGTTTCTGTATTCTATATATCTTAGATTAGATTAGATTAGATAATACTTTATTGTCAGATCCATGATCTGAAATTTGTTTTGCATAAAAACAGTAGCAACATCATACATTAACAACACAACATATAAGGGCACAAACAACCATTATAAAAGGGGAAAAAAGAAAAGAAAAGGGGGTACATTAAATACATAGTTCGCCCGCATCATCTCGCTTCATAAAGATCTTGTATGATTATAGATTAGGCTCCCGGTTCAATTTAAGGATTGACTGGTGCACGAAAGAGTGCTTCAGTCTGACTTTATTAAACCGCGGAACACTGTATCGTCGTCCCGATGGGAGAAGTACATATTCGCTGTTCAGAACATGATTAGCATCAGAAAGAATGTTTTTAGCTAACCGCATTGTGTTGTTATGATAAGCGGTCTCATACTGACCTTCTAAACACTGACCCACAATTTTTGAGCAAACTTTGATCAAGCGTTTCAGTCCAGACTTTTCAGATAAGGACAAGCAATTGTACCACACAGCATTACAGTACTGCAGAACACTCAAAATAACAGCAGTATAGAACAGTAGGAGTATCTGCCGAGTAGCTCCAAAAGATCGGAGACGACGAAGAAAATAAATTCTTTGTTTAGTTTTTTTACAAATATAGTCCATATGCTGCTTCCATGATAAGGTGGCATCAATCATTACACCAAGATATTTATATGACTGCACCTGTTTGATTATTTCATTATTAACAATGGTGGGGTTTATAATTAAAGATTTTAAACTAAACACAATTTCTTCTGTTTTTTTTGTGTTTATTTCCAGAGCGTTGTTTTTGCTCCATATAGCAATTTTATTAACCCCTTGTTGGTGCAGGTCAGAGCCGTCTGAGTCGGTTAGTAAAGTAAGCAAAACAGTATCATCCGAATATTTAATAACATATTGATTTTTTGTGGTTAAACGACAGTCGTCTGTATATAAAGTATCTGTGACAGTGTCGGGTTACAGACCCCTCCCCAGCTCTGTCTCCGCCTAATGCGGCACCTGATTGGACAATTCACATGGGTTTCTTCAGTGAAAACTCTGTTGATTCTGCGCATGTGCATTAGTAAGCTGTAAAATCGATATTATAAGCACTGCTTTGACAAAAATGAGGATTATTTAAAGTGTCTGGGTGTGTGTGACTGTTGGACTTTAGTTACCCAGGGGGATTAATTACACAAGCTGCTGTTAACTTTATAAAACAAATTAACGCACTCTTTAGGCTCTAATTCAGGAACTGTACAGTGAAATGGTTTGCTGTTCCATAATCCTGAGAGTCCTGAGAGGTTTGAATGATGTATAAAATGTCCGCATTGGATCAAATATGGACGTACGTAAAAAGCAAATATGAAAATTATAAGTAATATTTTAATAAATAGGCATATTTCGCGTTAAATGTTTATTTTCTAAAAGGAAATCAGGCTAAATAGGCTAGACAACTAAAAAACAGAGATGCTAAGCTGCAATATATGGCATATTGTGTGTTGAGCCTATAATTATTCGTACACACAGCCAGATATTAATTATTAAATTTTTCTGGCCCGCGGGTGGGCCAGGGTGCGTTAAGACGACAAATTAGAAGCTTTTGCTTTGATACCAGTGTTACCTACCCTCAACGCTCTCTTAGCTCGGCTTGGAACCTAGAATGGTTCTTTAAGGAAACATTTAGTTTACCTTAATATGCCTTTTTTCAAATTAGATGGTGAATGTTTGAACGCCATTAGCTTGTGCTGCTGAGCTGCATCACATCCGAAAAGAGTTGTTTTTGCATCCAACCATTCCGAAGCCCCTCGCTGCAGCTGGAGACGCATATTTGGGGTCTTACTACCACCTTTCTCACTGGCGCATTTCTGGAGTTTGACATGACATGCAGGTCATGCATCAAATACAAACCAATAGAGAATGGTATATGTTTATACTTGTTATCCAACCACAAGCTTTCCAGATTTATCTGTTTTTATGTTGCCGGAATTAAATATGAGTAAGGAGGCTATTTTAATTTAATTTAATCATTTTTTATGCCATTTCTTTTTGTTCGGACAGTTTTTTTTGCCAGCGTTTCATTTTTTACTCAGTAACGGGGAGTTTTCCAATGTAGCGAAGTAAATTACTTGTGTCAAAATGTACTTGAGTAAAAGTAAAATTACCTATTTTAAAAACTACTTTAAAAATGACAAATTACTCATAAACTCTATTCAATTACAGTAACGTGAGTAAATGTAATTCGTTACTTTCCACCTCTGCATTTTAATTTAATGATTTGAATATCTTTAGCACTTATTATTGGAACACAAAATTTGTTTGGTAAGCTCATTGACCCTTGACCTATATACACACAATTATGAGAAAGGGTTAAAGTGGCCAATTGCAAGTTTTTCTTCTCTTTGCATCTTCTCTGAAGAGTGGCAACAAAAGAGCCTTAAAACAACTTTTCAGTCACACATGGTTCAGCAGCTTAAACATTTTGGCGTTATCAAAGATTCAGATCTAGCATTCGATAAACACATATATAATCTCACTAGAACAGCTTTCCTACACCTATGTAACATTGCCAGGCTAAGAAATGCCTTATCCCTGTATGATGCAGAAAAATTAGTTCATGCCTTCATTACCTCAAGGCTAGACAATTGTAATGCACTACTGCAGTAACTTCAGCTAGTTCAAAATGCTGCAGCCAGGGTCCTCACTAAAACTAGAAAATTTGACCAGATTAGTCCTGTCCCATAAGAACTGCACTGGCTTCCAATAAAATTCCACATAGACTATAAAATTGTCCTGTTAATGTATAAAGAATGTGAGATAAGCCCCCCTAAACGCGCAACTCCCGGGGAACATAAAACCGAACACTGGGGGCAGGCATAAAAGGGGGTCCAGGAAAGACAAGGGACGTATGGAGACTGGACAGGGGACAGGGATGGAGACTGGACTGGGGACAGGAACGTGGACTGGACATTGAATGTGAAAGGAGACTGGACACTAGCTGAGACTGGACATCAGACAGGAACTAAGACAAAACGTTGGACTGGACTAAACGTGACCGAAGACTAAACACTAGACAAGACAGGAGACTAGGCATTATGTTGTATGCTGGACAGAGATGGAGACTGGACAGGAAGCTGACGTGGGCTGGACAGGGGGCTGGACCTTGAACCAGACTGGAGACTGGACAGGAAACTGGGAGAGACAGAGGCACAAAAAAGACACACAAGTGGGCCCAGGACTGGCTAAAGTCTGTGGGGTAGTCCGTGGGGCCAGCCGGAGGTCCTGGGGCTGGGGCCCAGTCATGGGAGCGGGTACAAGAGCCAAGTGGCGAGTGCCATGGACATGGGGACCCGGCGCAGAGACTGGAGCCACCGGCACGGAAGATGGCATGGCGTCTGGAGCCACGGGCAGGGGATAACTCCACTGGATAAACATAGGATTATGCTTCAGAAATTAATACTGGGAATTTAGCAGTAAACAAGTCACAGAAAATTACTGTAAAAGAAACCTCTCACTAACTCACACCTGGCAGTATCATTGATTGACTGATCTGCATATTATACAAACAAAAGTACGAATTGACGTCATCTATGCCTATAGCACAGTTGAACCTGTGAGGGTGCTGCAGAGGCAGAAATAACTGTTATAAAAGTGTTTTTTAAAGGTTTGGAAAGGTTTCTAAAAGGTTTAAGCAGGCTGGTGTGTTTTATTACTTCAAAGAAACAGCTATTTCAGCTATTAATGGAAAAAAATATGGATTAGGGTTTAGTGGCTCTTTGAAACTCATGGATGGTATTGTGCTTCAGTGCTCTTTGGATCACTGAAATCAATCTCAGACACCTGTGATAATTATTTTGCCAGTTGAGCCAAATTAAAGGAAAATTACTTAAGAAGGATATTCAACATTATTAAGCAGACCACATGTTTCAAGCAACATGGGAAAGAAAAAGAATCTCTCTGCTGCCGAAAAGCGTCAAATAGTGCAATACCTTGGACAAGATATGAAAACATTAGATATTTTACGAAAACTTGAGTGTGATTATCGTACTGTCAAGATATTTGTCGCTTATTCAGAGCACAGATGGCTTTGTGCAGATACAGGCAAAAGGAGGAAGGTTTCTGCCAGGTATGTCGAATTAAGAGAGCAGCTGCTAAAATGCCATTACAAACCATCAAACAGGTATTTGAAGCTGCTGGTGCCTCTGGAGTTCCAAACCTCGAGGTATAGGATCCTTCAAAGGCTTGCTACTATTCACCCCTAACCAGAGCTCACAAGCAGAAATGGTTGCAGTGAACCAGACACACATGAAGACTAATTTCGAAACAGTCTTGTTTACTGATGAGTGTCGTGCAACCCTGGATGGTCCAGATGGATGGAGTAGTGCATGGTTGGTGGAAAGCCACCCAATAAGGCTGCGACGTCAGCTAGGAGGTGGCGGACTCATGTTTTTACTTTAGCAAAGTATATAGAGTTTCTGACTGACCACTTTCTTCCATGTTACAAAAATGAGAACCTTGCCTTCTAGAGCAAAATCATCTTCATGCATGACAATGCACCATCTCATGCTGCAAAGAATACCTATGTGTCATTGGCTTCTATGGGCATAAAAGGAGAGAAACTCATGGTGTGGCCACCATCTTCCCCTGACCTTAAACCTATAGAGAGCCTTTGGAGTATCATCAAGCAAAAGATCTATAAGTGTGGGATGCAGTTCACAAGCAGAAACTCTACAAAACATTTAAGTTCAGTGGATCCAAGAATTAAGAGATGTAAGAGATGTAACTTGGCCTGTTAAGGATGTTTTTGATTGAAATAGCTTTTGATTTCACTGAATGTGACCTCCTAATTCTGCAAATTCAACAAATTACCATTTTCAGTTCTTTACAACCTATAAAATGTTTTGAAACTCTGCTGTGCAAAATAATTTGGACCAGTGCATTTTGAGTTTTTTATTTTTTAAGAAAATACTGTTATCATCAGGAGGTTTGTTAAATAAAATTTGATTTATACTCTAACAGGTGTTTATTATACTGACTGTCATTTGCTTCGACCATTCAGGAAAATCAGGGAAAAATTTCATATGTAAAAAATGGTGGTGGTATTGTGATGGTCTGGGGTTGTTTTCAGGGCCTGGACAACTTACTGTAATAGATGGGACCAGGAATTCTACTGTTTACCAGACAATCCTGAAGTAGAATGTATGGCCATCTGTCAGTGACCTCAAGCTCACACACAAGTCCATCTCTGAATTGCTTAAAACATAAAAATGGAGGTTTTGAATTGGCCTAGTCAATATAAAATATATAGGACTGTTAACATTAAAGTGTAAACATTAAAGCGTCATGGACTGCCCGCTGCTTCTGGTCGTTCTGTGTGCGCGGGGGCATCACAAAATCCTTTGAGGGCGAGGAAATGCATGACCACGTGAATCTCATTCACTAGCCGGCGCACTAGAACACGCCTGTTTATGTGTGGTGCATGGGTATGCGCGCTTCCGAACTCCAAACTTACGACTCTTTCGGTAGGTAAATCCTGTTGGTACATCCTACACCACTAATATTAATAGAATTGCATTTTACATGTCTTACATCAATTCTTTTATTTATATTTAAATATCCACTATATAAAACTTGCTACTTAAACAGAACAAGTGTGGTTACTTGTAGTTAATCAGTTTGCAGAATAAGTTTACAGAATACAAACACATAAAAACACAAACATCTTTTTAGGGGGTTTTCAATGATTTATTGAAGCCTCTCATCACACATAATTTGAAGCAAGTGAGGGTCTAGCCAGATGGAGATTTCACGGAATGGAATCCAATCTTTAGAACAGCGTTGAACTGCGACTTATGGAGAGCAGATCAAAGCAGCTGGGGCTTTTTCTTATAGACTGAAATTATAACTGTGAAGAATTGGGCCTCTGTGTTTCTGACAGGTGGTATCCAACTTGGAATTAAGATTTCAATTAAGTGACTGTAGTCACAATCTGCAGGGAACTGTGCACAGGGCTGCAATATCTATAAATTTAGTGCACGCTGCTTTCGCATGCTTCTTTTAAGCCATGGCCAGCACACTGAGACAAAAGGTCACCACCACTAATCAAACTGAGTACACACTCCGACCTAATGCAGTCTGCCTGTCTCCCCTCTCTCACGCACACACACACACACACACACACACACACACACACACACACACACACACACACCAGTGGCGTAACTAGATTTTAATTTTAGAGGGTGCTTGTTTGGAATCTGTGGCATGAGCTAGGTTGCAGTGTGACAGCAAACTAGCCTGCTTTAGTGTAGCTTCATCATTAGAAAATAATTTCTCAGTAATATAACTAGAAAAAATAATACCTTTGAAATGTTGAATATAACACATCGCTGTTTACCTGTGTGACTGTACAGAAAAAATGGGAAATGGGGGGTTGTTGAACTTTTACATATATTTAATATATTCTACACTGAATATGTTCAAATCATATAAAATGTATTAAAGCTTAAACTATTTAAATTCTACTATTCTCAGTCATGTTAACAATAAAGAAAATACAGTGCCCTCCATAATTATTGGCACCCCTGGTTAAGATGTTGAGTTTTGTTCAAAATAATATAGGACCACGTTGGACAAAAAGAGTAAAATACAACCTTTAACTCAAGTGAATTTATTCAGTAGGAAAAAAATCCCACATTAAGAAATAATTATTTAACATCAAATCATGTGTGCCACAATTATTAGCACCCCTGATGTTAATACTTTGTACAACCCCCTTTTGCCAACAAAACAGCACCTAATCTTCTCCTGTAATGTTTCACAAGATGGGAGAATACAGAAAGAGGGATCTTTGACCATTCCTCTTTGCACATTCTCTCTAAATCATCCAACGACCTGGGTCCTCTCCTCTGCACTCTTCTCTTCAGCTCACCCCACAGGTTTTCAATGGGGTTGAGGTCTGGGGACTGAGATGGCCATGGGAGGAGCTTGATTCTGTGTGCGGTGAACCATTTCTGTGTAGATTTGGCCACATGTTTAGGGTCATTATCTTGCTGAAAGACCCAGTGACGACCCATCTTCAGCTTTCGGGCGGAAGCCACCAGATTTTGTTTTAAAATGTCCTGGTATTTTAGAGCATTCATGATGCCATGCACCCTAACAAGGTTCCCAGGGCCTTTGGAAGAGAAACAGGCCCACAGCATCACTGATCCCCCGCCGTATTTCACAGTGGGCATGAGGTGCTTTTCTGCATACTCAGCTCTTGTGTTACGCCAGACCCACTTAGAGCATTTGTTGCCAAAAAGCTCTATCTTTGTTTCATCTGACCAAAGCACACGGTCCCAGTTGAAGTCCCAGTACGGCTTAGCAAACTCCAAACGTTTGCGTTTATGATTGTGAGTGAGAAATGGTTTCTTCCGTGCATGCCTCCCAAACAGCTTGTTGGCATGTAGATAGCGCCTGATGGTTGTTTTGGAGACTTTGTGACCCCAAGAAGCTACCATTTGTTGCAATTCTGTAACAGTGAGCTTTGGAGAACTTTTTATTTCTCTTATCATCCTCCTCACTGTGCGTGGTGGCAAAATAAACTTGCGTCCTCGTCCAGGCTTGTTTACCACTGTTCCAGTTGTTTTAAATTCTTAATAATTCCTCTGACAGTAGATATGGACAGGTGTAGGCGAGTAGCGATTTTCTTGTAGCCATTGCCTGACTTGTGAAGGTCAACACACATCTGCCTCACTTGAATGGTATGTTCCTTTGTCTTTCCCATGTTGAAGATAAATGGCCTCTGTGTCACGTCATATTTATACCCCAGGGAAACAGGAAGTTGTGAATTACTAATTAAATGTTCCTACATACTCTGATCAACTTTGTAAACTACTGTAGAAGTGACAGAAATACTTTTATTAAATTTATTTCCTAAGAATTGTTAGGGGTGCCAATAATTGTGGAACAGGTGATTTTATGAAGAATAATTATTTCTTAGTCAGGGATTTTATTTCCCCCTTAAAATTTACTTGAGTTAAAGGTTGGACTTTACTTTTTTTTCCCATCCTATATTATTTTGAACAAAACTCAATTTATGAGAAGCTAAAGAACACATCTTAACCAGGGGTGCCAATAATTATGGAGGGCACTGTAGTTATGTTTTATTAGCCTGTAGTTGGAAACTCCACCTCTTGGGGGCAGTCCACTGGACAAAGAATATTTGTACTGCTTTGGATTCTTTACCCTCCTTCCTAAATCTCTGCTAAGAAGATTTTGCCACAATTTGGACGGTGAAGGTATGCAGGTTCAGGGGCTGGGAGATCAGCGCATGCAGGTTCCGGTGTGGCAGGAGCCGTGGAGTACGGTGCTGCTGCCACGTGGACGGGAGTCTGGACAGCCTCTGGAGCTGTGCGGCCGAGAGATGGGTAGAGCATAGTCCCTGGTTGAAATGGCAAGGGAGAACAGGCTGGTGCGGGGTAGAGCTCCTCCTCCTCCTCGGAACTACTAGGCACACATCCCAAGTAGTCCCATGGGCGCGTCACCTGCTTCGGGTACTCGAAGGCACCGCCTAACATGGGACGAGACCCGAGGCTCACCATACCCATTCTTTATTCAGGCTTGAGATATATATCAAATATGTAATCTATTTTAATTATAAAAAAATACTTTCAGGTAAAACACAAGACGATTGAACAGCACTGCAAACTATGGGTGTGCAATATCATATGGTATGTGATAATATTGACAGTTTTTTTGTGAATAGGGTATAATATGTGAACGATATTATACCCTGAAATATGGTGCCATATCACCCACCTGTAATTATCACATCAGGGTGCTACTTTTTTACAGATTATATCTGTTCAGTATCATTTATTTTACTTACAGTAAAATAAATGATGGATATATGGAGATATTTGGAGTGCATTATTAGTAACACAACATTCTGGATCATTGACTTCTGTTCCAAATCTGATGAAAATTCTTGTATTTTTTAATATCTTGGTTAGAGGTGTGCCATATCTTATCGTATGCAATGTATACAACTTTAATTGTCAATTTTATGAATGTTTTATTGATATTGAGTATAGCATAAGCTGAAAATGCTTAGTTTGTAGTCAGTTTTGTTCAGTCACAGTCCCACACCCAGCAGCACCAAAACTGCAAACCTAGCATGGTTTAGCAGTCAGGGTTTGTCATATTTAAATGGGATTTGTTGTTTTCATTCTCTTATTATTGAACATTATATTGATAAATTAAATCACTAATTTTATCAATGAATCATACATTTTATACATCCTGTCATGAAAATAATGCTACTATACATTGTTAAAAAACTAAAGTGAAAAGCGGGGGGCGCCAAAAAAAGTCCGAAAAAAATAAACAAACAGAATAATACTGTCACATTTAAAACAGATATAAACCATAAAAATAGTTATGTATTTACTATGATTAACAACTATTACTGTCATTTTACAAGAACTACATGTAACTATAATTACATGAATCTTTCCCTTTCAACAGATTTTAATTCTTAAAAAAGTATCATATACTTCTTATTAAACAGAATAATTATACTTTAATATTAAATAATTATATTTTATAAGAACTTGTCCTGTTATTACATGAAATTTTCCCTTTCAACAGACTTGCTCCTGTACATCTCAAGTCATGGAGCAGGCGAACAGTTGATGACCTGACAAAGCCCCTACATCCCACTTCGACAGGGCAAATGACTGCCTTTCATCCAGCCTCCCTGCTTCCGCTCGTTAGTGGCCTCCAAACCCTCCTCCCACGGGACAGTGAGCTCCACCAACAGGATGGTCTTACATGGCTCAGACCACATAATCAAGTCTGGCCGGAGGGATGTTTCAACAATCTCCTGGGGGAAATGGAGCTGCTTCCCCAGGTCGACCCTCATAGACCATTCACTACTGGGTGACAGGATTTTTGATAGTACTCTCTGGCAAGGTAGCTTGATGTTTTCTCCGGCCCTTGCAAACAGTACAGGACATCTTGATGGAATCGACAGTCTACTGTTAGCCTCCTGTCTACATGACTCTGCCACCTCTGCCAGCTTCCTCAATATTAGATCGTGTGGCCACCTGTAATGACCTTGGGACAAGGCTGTCTTGCACCCTGACAAGATATGCTGGAGGGTTGCATTGCTGGTACTGCAAAGGGGACAGGTCTCTTCCACACCGAACCACTGGTGGAGGTTTCTGGGACATGGTAGGGTGTCGTAGGTGGATCTTATCAGGAAGCTGAGCCTGGCTTGGGGGATCTTCCACAGGTCAGACCATGACAAGGACCTGTCTGTGATGCCTTCCCAGGACATCCAGCTCCCTTGCCGGCTCTGAGCCACCGCTTTGATGTTGAGGCGCTCCTGCTCGGCCCTTGTCACTTCTGCCACCACCATAGCTCTCTGTTCTTCCTTGGAAAAGGGGGGTCTCACTCCTCCCAAGGCCTGCTCGAGCTTCCTGGACGCTGCCGACTAACTCATAATATTTCAACCGGCTGATTGCCATGTCAACCTCTTCCTG
Organism: Astyanax mexicanus; assembly: GCF_023375975.1. Taxonomy (NCBI): domain Eukaryota; kingdom Metazoa; phylum Chordata; class Actinopteri; order Characiformes; family Acestrorhamphidae; genus Astyanax; species Astyanax mexicanus. The sequence continues at coordinate 10,757,150 of NC_064420.1, read as the reverse complement.
GGCTTTCCACTTCCTCCCTGTTCGTAGGTGAGGGCCGGCTGCTCTCACCAGTTGGTCAGTGGATTCCCTCAACTCCAGCACCAACCGAACCTTCTCTTGCTTGTATCCCAGGCCAATAGACCGCAGTGGCAGTGGCAGCCTGTTTATGCCGAAGAGGCCTACGTCTGACAGGCATCTCGGCAGTCCCAGACACTTCCTGATGAATGAGTTTGCTAACCTATCCATCTTGTCTACCACCAAGGATTGCACTTCACTCATCTTCAGAGGCCACATCACCCTTGGGTAAAGTATGAACTGGTAGCTCCATACCTTATACTTGCCGTGGAGCTGACTCTGACTGATCCTGGCTAGGCCATCTGCGAGCTGCTTCCTCACTGTCTCCCCCATCTGCCTGTCAGAAAGGTCGGCTGTATAGGTACGGCCCAGGCTGCGGACAGGCTGATCTGTCAGTAAAGGGATCTTTTCACCGCCTGCCACAAAGGTGGTACAGTCACATCTGACCCCTTTCCTAAGGGACAGGCTACGAGACTTGGCAGGATTGATCTTCATCCTCACCCACCCCACAAGCTCATCAATCCTCTTCAGCATTCTTGTTGTACATGCCGCTGTCTGTAGAATGGTGGTGATGTCATCCATATACCCTCTCACTGGAGGTAGCCTTTGACCTGATGGTAGCTTCACTCCTCCGACCATCTTCCTTGCTCCTATTAGGATGACTTCGAAGGCTGCTACAAACAGGATGGGTGAAATCGAACATCCCATGGCAATGCCTACCTACAGCTGTTGCCAGCCTGTAGTGCCTGGTGGGTAGCGCAGTGACCTTCTCAGGTAGGCTGATAGTCTACCTGCTGTGCATTACTGCCTGATGCCCCTCCACCAGTGCCTTGCATGTGTGCTCCCCTAAACATCCTGGGCATGAGTGGGTTATCAGCTGGGGACCACCAATCATGGATGTTTCAGTCCTTTAACCCCAGTACATCTCCTGGTGGCGGAGCGATGGCAGAGATCTTTCCCTGCCACCCCCTGCTGATGCCCTAGATGTTATTTTGATTTTTGATGGTACTCTCTGGCAAGGGGGCTTGATGTTTTCTCCGGCCCTTGCAAACAGTACAGGACATTTTGATGGAATCGACGGTCTACTGATAGCCTCCTGTCTACATGACACCTCTGCCAGCTTCCTCAACACTAGATCGTGTCGCCACCTGTAACAAGATATGCTGGAGGGTTGCATTGCTGGTACTGCAAAGGGGACAGGTCTCTTCCACACCGAACCACTGGTGGAGGTTTCTGGGACATGGTAGGGTGTCGTAGGTGGATCTTATCAGGAAGCTGAGCCTGACTTGGGGGATATCCACAGGTCAGACCATGACAAGGACCTGTCTGTGATGCCTTCCCAGGACATCCAGCTCCCTTGCCGGCTCTGAGCCACCATTTTGATGTTGAAGTAAATGAAAGTAATTTACAGTCATTTAAATCCTGCAATTTTAAATAACTTTCCTTTAAAGTTACAGATATTTACAATATGGATTTCCAGAACTACAGGTTACAGTGAGGTTGATTAAAATGTAAAAATATTAAACTTATAATTGACTACTTCTGTTGGTTCATTTGAATTAAAAATGTCACAGACACGTCTATACGGACACACCCACACATGGCGAGCCGGGACATTCGGCACAGCAACATTAGTTGAAGAAAAGTGCCAGTGAATGCTTACCTGTATAAAAGAGGCCACAACACCCATGAAACACACAAACACTCCTGCGCCACCACAATACACTCCAGCCAAATAATAATGAGAAATAAATGCATGTGAACAGTATTTAAATAAATAATAATTTAGGGTAATGCAGCCCTGATACGTATTTAAACAGTGAAACTGAAGATTATATCTGTGCTCCATTTGGTTTTAAAATGTGTTACTTCTCATTTACAGCAAAATGTAAAAAATATAAAACTACTTGACTGGTCTGTATTTCTTCACCAAAGACTGTGTTTATACATCGGTTTATACATCGTTTTTTACACTGAAACCCCATAAACTAACATTCAAACCTCTTAAAAAATTGTACAGTTGAGTTTAAATCAGGGTTTTTTTGTCGTTTAAATTTACAGATTTCGACTGTGCTTTTTACAAAGGATTTATATTCTTTTTTTTACATAAAATACAGAAAAAAAAATTCCAGGAGTGTCGCCTGACCTGGGCTTCCGGAGCTATGGCCCCGAACGTTTCAGAACGAGCCCCGTACATAATGTTTATAGTAAAGCCATAAATCTTCTGTAATGTTTAGTTCATCAGCTTGTTTTAACGCATATAGTTTCTCTAGCACTGCTGCTCACTCCCTGCTCTTCTCTCCGTGCACAGTAGCGTTTGCTAATTTGTTTAAGTGAGCAACAATAAAAGGTAAGTATCATTTTGTAACTAGAAATTAGTAATAAATTACATTGTTACATAAAATGCTGGAACTAGCAAAACTTTATGCTGTGATGTTTTTTTATGTTTTTAGAGTGTGTCATGTTCATTTTCTGTCACAGATTTTTTTTTCCCCAAGTTTTTTAATTATTTTTAATAAGACAGCAACAATCAACCATGCTGAATTACAGCACACTTTTAAATTCATCAAATATAAAAACCACATATTAGGCAGGATGCTTTAAAAATATATATATATATATATATATATTTATATATATCTTATAATTGGCTGGGCTAAGCACACATATCTTTACATACGCACACAAACAACGCCCCTGTTTTTTTCTACAGTTATTTTCTGTATAAAAAATTTATTTTTTACAGTGTACCTTTCCAGGTAAAACTAATCCTGTCCAAACAGGAATCTTCCCTGTCACTGTTTTTCTTCACCATGTGACTATTTTTTACAAAATGCAAATATTAAGTATAATTTTCTTTGCACGCGTATTTGTTGTGTTTGAATAATCTAATTGTTTATTTTTTTGATTGCGCAATCTGTAGGCAGCAGATGAGGCCCTCATTCAAGGTTTCATAGAGGAAACCACAGTGGGAATACTTGTATTTAAACAAAGTGATGCCAATGATCCAGAGAACATCAGGATTGTCCTCAAGGGTCAGGGGGTATTGCAAGAGCTGGATAATATTGCACTAGCTGCTGCTATGCTGTTTGGCCTGATGTATTTATTAAACCTTGACTACCCTCCTAAACTCAAATACACATTTGAGGTGCTTCAGAAGGTTGTAATGGAGCTGGAGGGGAGTACACTGTCAGAAAAGCCCAAGACTTTATCAGTAAAGTGCAGTTTATGGCTGAACAGAGGGTATCTTAACCTGAACAAATGTCCCTTCTCTATCTTTTTCTTTTGCATGCTCTTTCATGCGTTTATCATTGGTGCAATGCCATTTATTTTTATAACAGTTGCCTCTTTAAAATATTTTTATGTGTAGATGATTGTGTATTGCACTCTACTAAAAACTCGTACAATGAAATACTTTCTTCGCTCCTTGCCAAGTTTGCCGCATAAAGATAAAAGTAGAAAATATACAATAAAGAAAGTAATAAATATTACATTGGTGTTAAATGTACAACCAGCATGGAAATATATACATTAAAAAGAGTAATGTGTAATGGATATTATTTAATGCATATATTTCCATCCTGGATGTAAATTTAACACCAATTTAATATTTATATTTAGTTAGTTTACTTCTTTCTTTTGTTGGAATTTAAACATATACAACAAAATACACTAGTGTATGAAGATCTGCCAGAGACAAAGAATTCTTGGTGTACAGGCACAGCTGTCACAAAGCAGCAGAGACGGCCGAGTGAGTGAACGAAGCTGACCTCTGACCTAGGCGATCTATCTATGGAGAAACAACATGGTCAGCCCTATAAGGAAAAAAAAAACAAAAGGGTCCGTCCTAACGTAGAAGTAGAGTCAAAAGGTAAAGATAGATTTGTGCATGCAAGTCACCATGTGTGTACGTACCATGCTATACAAGATTTGTAAAAATGTTCCTGGCCTAAGGAGACAAGTAGTTTGTAGCCGACGGCCAGGGGTTACGTGCTCACTGCAATAAAGCCTGCATCTCTTTGTTCCTGAGGTCTGCTTACTTTTTGTTTGGTAAAGACTAGTTTTTGAGATACCTACTGCTGGGAAGAAGGAAAACAAAAAACCCAACACTTTATTGTATATTTTCTACTTTTACTTTTTCTACTTTTTCTACTTTATTGTATATTTTCTACTGTGTTTATAAGTGTCAAAACTATTTGCTCTGTAAAAGTCAGTAGTAAACAGGTTAAGTTAAGCCCAGGCTTCCAATCCAGTGGACAGAAAAATATATATGACAACATGTAGAATTTTACTGTGTTATATTTTATATTAGAACATTTCATTGATTCTTGTTTTGTGTGGATTACAGAAAACAACATTCTTATCATCACATGCAGAAAAATCAGGTTTGAAAGGGTTAAATAATCGATCAGCTTACAAAAATAGCATATTATGCATGAAGTAATAGTTAGAAATCATTTATGGAGGTTAGGTCATTTTTCCACACAATGTGTCTTTCATGTGAAATACACATTGGTTTAACAAAGCATAATTTAATATTTTGCATTAATAAGTAATTTTAAATGTGTTAATTGTGTATAAAATAATTCACTACAATCGTAAGGATCTAATATCACTATTTTTTTTTTTTTTTTTTTTTTTTTTATTATATGTTTTTATGGGACATTATATTAAGTCACAGTGCAAATAATAACAAAAACAATGATAACATCCGTTTTCTTCTACACAACATTCAAAAGGGAAATTGGACGGTAACTCCCACACTCCGACGGGTTTTTGTCTTTCTTTAAAATAAGAGAAATCGATGCTTGCGTTAGTGTAGGAGGGAGAGTTCCGGTTAAAAAAGACGCGTTAAACATTTCAAGAAGAAGGGGGGCTAATTGTTTCACAAATTTTTGGTAAAATTCAATACTGAAACCATCTGGCCCAGGTGCTTTGCCTTTAGACATTGAATTAATACTTTCTACTATTTCTTCAATTGTTAATGGCAACTCAAGATTTGCTAACACATCCTGTTCAATTTTTGGAATTTCTAATGTTCCCAGGAACTTCTCCATTTCAATCAAATTCTGGGGTTGTTCAGAAGTATAAAGTTTGCGATAATAAGCTACGAACGCATCATTTATTTCTAAAGGACAAGTTGTAAGCTGACCTGACTGTATGAGAATTTGTGGAATCAGCCTTGAGGCTGCCTGACGTTTAAGTTGATTAGCAAGAAGACGGCCTGCTTTATCTCCGTGTTCATAAAAAGTAGTTTTTGAGCGTAGTATATTATGCTCAGCTTTGTTAGTTGTAAGTAGATCAAACTGAGATTGAACTTTAATCCTTTCCTTACGAAGTTCTGGGGTATCTTGAACTGCCCGTTTCTTGTCAATATCTTGCATTTCATTGACTAATTCTTGCTGCGAGTTTATACGCTGTTTATTATGAAAAGTACTGTAAGAAATTATATTTCCTCTAAGAACTGCTTTAAGTGTTTCCCAGAGCAAAGATGGGGTAACTGAGTTAGATTGGTTTGTTTGCAGAAAGTCGTTAATGGATGTAGTAATAGATTCACAAAATTTTTTATCTGAAAGAAGTAATGTATTAAATTTCCATGTCCGATTATTTAGCCGTTTTACAGGGAAAGAGAGATCGAGAGATAGGGGTGAATGGTCTGAGATAACTATGGCGGAATACTCTGAGGCCTTTACGCTAGATAGCAATACTTTATCTAAGAAAAAATAATAAATTCTTGAAAACACTTGATGGACATGAGAGAAATAAGAGTAAATTTTAGAGCTTGGATTAAAGAAACGCCATGGATCCACACAACCACAGTCGCTCATAAACGATTTGACTATTTTGGCCATTTTAGAGAGATTAATAGAAACGGGGTTAGACCGATCGAGATATGGACTCATAGTACAATTTAAATCACCTCCAAAAATAAGGTGATGGGTATCCAAATTAGGAATGGAAGACAGAAGTTTAGTCATAAACTGAGCATCATCCCAGTTTGGGGCATATACATTAACCAATATAACAGGTATTTGAGAAAGTTTTCCCAGGACAATTATGTAACGTCCCCCTTTGTCTGATATTGTTTTTTCCAATAAAAAATTTATTTTTTTAGAAATTAAAATCGCAGTACCCCTAGATTTTGAGTCGAAAGACGAGTGGAACACCTGTCCTATCCATGGTTTACGAAGTCTAATATGATCTTTTAAACACAGATGCGTTTCTTGAAGGAATGCTATGTCTGTCCTTAACATCTTCAGATGTTGGAAAACTCTAGATCATTTCACTGGGCCATTTAAGCCTCGAACATTCCATGTGACTAATCTAACAGAGAGCTCTGTAGTTCCAGTATTACTGTAGTTTCCTGACATGTACCATCATATGATCAAATGGAACTTTAAATAGTACACCACCGTTTTCTTGTACGTTTGTTATGTGCCTTTTGTAATTACAAAAATAAATAAATTCCACGCAGACCAACTTACTTATGTAAGTAAGACCACCCGATACGGCCCTAAAATAAAAAAAATATATAAGTTATGTTGATAGTGGTAAAATGCAGAGAAATTGCTGAGATTATAAATGTGGAATTTGTTTTAAAATGTCAACAAATAGATTTTATACAGACACGATAAAGATCATGGGATAGTTTATGAAAATTATCAAACTATTACTTCAAGGGGCAGCACCCATACTTATATAAGTTGTTAGGTGTTATCTTTTAAGTGATAGTGAACACTGCCAGTGTTCTCATGGCAAGGTGTCATGCCTGGCACTGAAAGCGCACCTGTGTCCCTTGCACTCAGCCCTGTCTGCGATGTTCAGTCTCAGGACAACGTTACCCAGAACGCACCAAACCAGGACTAGCTCACTCACTCATGATCACATGACTCTTCATTGACACCTTCATTCATTCGTTTCCCTGTCTATATATACCCATTCAGCCCTCTCACTCACTGCTAAGTATTGTTTTGGTTTGATTGTTTGAGGGAAACACACAGGGCCACGTGGAAAAATTACAGCCACGATGGAGGAAAAGGTAAACAAAGAAACGGAAGTGCATAAGGGAAAAGACAGGAAAAAAGGGCAAGGATGTGACAAAAGCTATAATGAACAAAAATGTATTTAGCTACTTAGTTAGCTAGGAGCTGGAAGTAGGGGATAGCCAGAATTTAGTTAGTTACAATTCTTTATGTTGGTAGTTTAAAGCAGTTTCTTAACCCTGATCACAGCATTAAAATTGTGTTTTCCACTCGATCCAACTGATCAGCTAATTAACAATCCTTTATTGAGTTTACCTGTTAAATCCCTTAGCCCCCTATGGACCATAAATCAATCATTATGTATATCCAGCAGTGTATTAGACACGTCATATCACTTACTTTATTATTTAAAGGTCAACCGGTTATATTGTAAGGTATGTTTCTGTATAGTGTTTCAAAGTTGTGTTCCACCTGCCCCTCCAAAGGTCCCTGCATGGCCCTGGGCTACAATAATACTTATTAAGATTAACAAACTAAACTCCTGAAAAAAAATTACAGGCCTGTTTTACTTTCTGAAAAACTTGGAAAGGCATGGGCTTTAGCCATTTGCCGAGTCTCCACACTTGGCTTCAGAAAGCATTCCAAACAAATAACTTGTTTTACATTGATAATTTTAATCTGTTCTGGAACCATCCATCTTTTTATAGGATTCATCACGGTAGACTTGGTTTGCAGATTTTAAGCCACAATATGTTGTACTCTGTTCTTAACTTGAATAGACTACCAAAAACCAGACATGAAAACCCAGCTATCCCAGTAATCATTAGCAATTGATTTAGAATCAGCCTATCTTCACTGATCATTAATTAGAAATGTAACCTTAAGCTTTTTACACTCAGCAAATCTAATCCCTATTAAGATATCACAAACACCCCTCTGCTCCCAGCCTGTCTCTCAGATTTTCCCACAAACGATAAATGCTATACCTCTTACAGATCCCATGAGCTTCAGTCAAAGAAAAAGCATGGGCATTATTCACTAAAACATAAAAAGCCTTTTTCAGACAAGTCAAGTCAAGTAGTTTTATTGTCAATACTGAATATGTACAGGACATACAGAGAATTGAAATTACGTTACTCTCCTTCCCAAAATTGACAGCAAGTACAGAAAATAGATATATAATATAAAAGAATGAGAGACACTATATGTACAATACAACAAGGACACAGTAGACATATGTGAGACAGAAGACAATAGTGCAATAGTGATGGGGGGGTGATTAAGATGGGATGACAGTACTAGTATAAACAGAACCGCTATAAAACAGTAGTGCAAATATGGTGTAATAGCTTAAGGCTGGAAAAAATAAATAAGTGCATAAAGTTCTTAAAGTTCATAGTTTAGTTAAAGTGTGTAATGCAGTATGAGTGTAGAAGCAGTGTGGGTATGGAATGTGTAGTGCACGTCTGTTTTGAAAAGTTCCGTGTGAGTCCTGAAAGAAGGGGAGAGAGGTGCCAATGATCTTCTCCGCTGTTCTCACGCATGCGCTGGAGGGTCCTGCAGCTGGATGCTGTGAAGGCCCCGTACCACACGGTGAAACAGCTGGTTAGGATGCTGTCGATGGCCCCTCTGTAGAAGGTGGTCATGATGGGGGTGGGGGCTCCAGCTCTTTAAGATAAGATAAGATAAGATAAGATAATCCTTTATTAATCCCACAATGGGGAAATTTACCATGTTACAGCAGTGCAGAGTAAAGGACAGAGAAACAGGTCAGGAAAAGGTAAATACAAATAATGATAAATCTATATATACAGAAAACCTATTGTAGGAAAATATATAAAGAGTTTAAAAAATTATATAGAGTAAAAGAAAAAATATATATACATCTAGTGCATAGAGATATGATTATGGTAGGGTGGACCAGTATTATTGCACAAGAGTAACAGTGAATAAATATCAAATAAATAGTAGATAAAAACAAAAGTGAGAAAAAAAAATTGCACGTTAAATAAATTGCACAAATGATGATCAAATGATTTTCAGCTTGCGGAGAAAGTAGAGATGCTGTTTTGCCCTCCTGGCCAATGATGCTTAGTTGGTGCTCTAGGCGAGGTCCTCTGTGACGTGCACACCCAGGAACTTGGTGCTGCTCACCCTCTCCACAGCAGTTCCGTTGATGAACAGAGGAGTGTGCTGTGTGTGAGTTCTCCTGAAGTCCACAACAATCTCCTTGGTCTTCTCTGCCTTCAGAAAGAGATTGTTGTGTTTGCACCAGGAGGCCAGGTGGCTCACCTCGCTCCTGTAGTGTGAGTCATCGTTGTTGCTGATGAGACCCACCACCGTCGTGTCATCCGCAAACTTGATGAAGAGGTTGGAGGTGTGTGCTGGTGTGCAGAGTGAACAAAAGGGGGCTCAGCACACATCCTTGGGGAGCCCCTGTGTTCAGTGTGGTGATGCTGGATGTGTTGCTGCCAACTCGCACTGCCTGTGGTCGTCCAGTCAGGAAGTCTAACAGCCAGTTGCACAGTGAAGTGCTCATCCCCAGACTGTCCAGTTTGTGAATGACCTATTGGGGGACGATTGTGTTGAATGCTGAGCTGAAGTCAACAAACAGCATTCTCACGTGGGTGTTCTTTTTGTCCAGGTATGCGAGGGCTGAATGGAAAACAGTGGAGATGGCATCATCGGTCGAGCGATTTGACCAATATGCAAACTGGTAGGGGGGAGCGAAGAATTGATGTGGTGCATGACTAATAGGGGTAAGTGCAACCAGACGATAGTCGTTGAGACAGGATAGCGATGCCTTCTTTGGGACAGCAATTATGGTGGTGGCTTTGAAGCATGTGAGAAACACAGCCTGACTATAAGATATGTTGTTGATATCCGGATAAACCTCTGCGAGTTCCCAGGCACAGTCTCTCAGCACACGACCAGGAATGTTGTCAGGCCCAGGAGCTTTTCAAGCATTGATCCTGCTGAATGCTCTCCTCACACTGTCTGGGGACAGCATCAGCACCTGGTCACCAGGAAGAGGGATGTATTTCTTGGCAGGTGTGTTTTTAAGTGGCTCGAACCTTGCGAAGAATCCATTCAGGTCATTCAGCAGAGAAATGTTGCTGTCGCAGGTCTGTGGATGGAGTTTATAGCCTGTGATAGACCGAATTCCCTGTGTCTCTGCTGTCACTGAAACATTGGGATATCTTCTTGGAGTACTGCCTCTTAGCTTTCCTGATGCCACGGGACAGGTTGGCCCTAGCTGTCCTCAGGCCTGCCTGGTCTCCTGCTGTGAAGGCCGCATTTCTAGCATTCAGGAGCTTGTGGACCTCTCCTGTCAGCCATAGCTTCTGATTAGCCCGAACAGTGATGGTCCTGAGGTCGGTTACATCATCAGTGCACTTGGTGATGTAGGTAGAGACAGTTTCTGTGTACTCCTAAATGTCTGTGGAGTTGTTGTGGGTGGCAGCCTCTCTGAACCTCTTCCAGTCTGTTGTTCTGAAACAGTCCTGAAGTGCCCCAGAGAAACCCTCTGGCCACAATCGTACCTGCTTAAGAACTGGTTTGGTGACTTTAACCAGTGGTCTGTAAGCTGGCATTAGCATAATGGTGAGGTGATCAGAGGCTCCAAGGTGGGGGAGGGGGGAGGCTTTGTAGGCTGCTCTGTGTGTTGTGAAGACCTTGTTCAATGTGTTGTTACCCCTGGTTGGAAAGTCTATGTGTTTAAAAAGTCCAGAAAACACACTCTTTGGGTCTGCATGGATGAAATCTCCAGGCAGAATGAGAAAAGCATCTGAGTGTGCTGTCTGCTGTTCACTGATGTACTGGTACAGTTCATTCAGTGCTTCACTCCTCACGCTGCTGGTGGGAGGGAGATACACAGCAGCAATCAGCACAGCGGAGAAATCTCTTGGTAGATAGAACAGACGGCACTTGATCTGTTCCACTACCGGTGAGCAGTGTTTGCAGATCACAACAACGTTACGATACCAAGCATCACTGATGTAAACACAGAGCCCGCCTCCACGGGTCTTACTTTCTTCAGCTAGCGCTCGTTCCGCCCGATAGCATGTTAGCCGCTCCAGCTGAACGGTCTGGGATGCTGTTATTGAGTCACAACAGTCTCTCGCGGTCTTCTGGGTTGACTGAAGTAAGCGGATGTAGTCCAGTTTATTGTCCAGAGTACGTTGGCCAGAATCATGGTTGGTATGGCTGGCTTGTGTGGGCTAGCCGCTAGCCTCGCTCGGATACCTCCGCGCTTGACCCTCCTCTTCTTGCTCTCACGCCACCTGTGGTGCTTCCATTGGGGGCTGTGAGGGTGCCAGTGTTAGAAACAATCTGCAGACTCGCGATTAAACTCCAAAAGTGAGTTTCCGCCGGCTTCAAGCAGAAACTCACGGCTGTATGTGCGTTTCAGGACGTGAACACACGACAAAGACGTACAAAAACACTGCAACATACAGGACAAAAAACACGAAAACGCTGTTTCCTTGGGAGAGAAAGAGAAGCAGCTGCGTGTGCAAAAGATGGCGGTGGGATAAACTGGATCAGTTGAACATTTGCATTTCACAATCTAGTCTAGATATTTTAGCATTGGCTGAATCCTGGCTGAAGCAAACTGTGACAGACTCCAAAGCAGCACTAACAAATTTTAGTCTTTACAGAGCAGACAGGAAAGCAAGGGGTGGGGGTGTGGCTATTTATGTTAAATGCAATATTCAAGTAAAACAATTAAATGCACTATTCAAGGAAACATGTTTTGAATTGTTAGCTCTACAACTTTTTAAAGATACAGTTAATCATATTCTACTTTTAAAAACTCTACAAAACATTGGATTTGACAACAATATCTGCTAATTACCTGTTTCACAGACAGCAAAGTGTGACCCTGGTCAGAGTAGATCTGAACTGCTAGCCATTTCTAAAGGCACACTGCACGCAGTAGGCTCACGCTGACCCCCATTGGATTCAGTTGTTTCTCCGGCGGTAGAGTAGTGGTGGAGTAGTGAGGAATACAGTGCGTTTCCATGCCCATAATCACGCCCAGGGCTGGACTGGTAATCTGGCATACCAAGCGTTTGCCCGGTGGGCCGACAGTCCTTATGGGCCGATGCTGTTGGATACTTTTTTCTTCCCTTTTTTTTCGAAGAGACCGGCCCACAATTTAGAGGGGGCGGCCCATTGGCCCATCTTCAATAAAGACAGTGGACTGAACTATTCAGTATATAGGACCAAAGCGGCCCCACCCTTTCTCTGCGTGGTCCGCTGTAACTCCCAATATGTTCAGTGTTGAGCGAGTATGTTAAAGGAAAGGCAGTACTCCCTGGTATTAATAGGAGGGATTTAGGTGTTAATGCAGCAGTTACATATTAATTATGGTTACCTACAGTTACGTATTAACCTATTAGCTGAAACCATCTTAACTATTAAACAGTATTATGAAGTGTTACCCAGTTTTTTTATTTGTAGATGAGCCAAAATGGCCCCAACAGAAACTATTGTTTTATATTACTTTTAAGATAGTCAAAACCATTCAAGCACAATACAACTTTATTAAACCAATAAAAAGGAAAGGTTTGAAAATTACAATAAAAAGAGTATTTCAATTTGACAAGATTTGCATAATTGCTGCACACTAAATTCAACATTTTAGTGTTAACAGGTAGGAGGTAGTTATAATGGCTGAAAATGCTTTAACAGAACACAGTGAAAATTACAATGCTGTGGTTTTACATTTTGCCCATTTTTGACCACCATCAGAACTGGCAGGTCAAAAGGTTTTGTACTCTTAATTTAGACCTAAAACAACTTAGAATACAGTAGAAGTATTAGGCAGCAGTGCTCTCTGAAAAAGTGCCTTTTGAAGGTCATGCTGTTACACGGCAAGGGCATGCCCTCGTATTCCGGTCATTCAGGCCCCTCCACCAGTTCTAAGAGCCAAAGCTATGTGTACTATTTGCTAAAGCGTAGAACTAGCGTAGAAATCATGCCCAGATCTTTGATTCAATATTTTTTAAAGATATGCAGGATGGAGACGTGTTGGTCATGTGGAACAGTGATCATCAGGCCTACAAACTTGATCACGGGACTTGGAGAGGAGAGGTGAAGGGGGGAGCACTGATCCCGCCCACTGTCCTTATATTAACTTCCTATCATAACACGATTCCAAAAGCCAAGCTGGCAGCCTAAGAGATCAGCCGTCTCTGCCAGGCCTATACTTAGAAAATTACAGCATTCCTCGTTCAGCTCGAAGCACAATGCTGTAGAAAACAACCACAAGGGAACTGCATGCATGCATATACACAGTGCAGGAGAGACTGCATGGGGAATTAAAGGAGTATCTATGGGGGAAATATCTGCTCCTACAACCCAAAATAAGAAGAATTCTGGACAGAAGCAAAAAAAAGTATATGTGTTCTTTATATTTAATTTTCTTATGTACATTTATTTGATTGCAAGCCAGTATGAACCCAAGATATTTCATGTTCATCTGCTTAACTTCATTAGTTAATATACTGTACATCCTTTCCTGCATTTCAGGCATGCAGCACATTCCGTACAAAGCTGGGTGCTGCTATTAATGGCTAATAATGTGGTAAAAAAAAAATATATAAAAGATGTACCAACAGTGATGTCTACAGACTAAGCCTTGACTAGCATCGATGGGCAGAGGACCTCAAGAGCTTGTCAACTTGTCCAATTAGTGGAATGGTTAAAAACAGTATTCCAATTCCAAAAAGACCTGTCATGGTTTAGGGGTGTGTCAGTAGGCTGCATTTCTTTCTTTATTATTTTATTGATTTTTTTCCCATTTTATCCCCAATTTACACGACTAATTACCTAACAGACAAGACAGAACAGACAAGACCCACAAAAAATCATACAATTCTGTATGTTACACAAAGATTACATCTTTCCTGTTAGCCCCTGACATCATTATTTGCAAAATGGGCATGTGCCATCCTACCCCTAACTCCGTTCATCAGTGTGGACTACCAGGGCAACCTACATGGGGTATTCAGTTATATTTTATAAAATGGTTGACTGCTTGAATACAGTGTTTTAGGCTATAAGAGTAAGTTACTATTTTTTTTATTGCAAAGCATCACTTTATAATGGCTGGGAATTGTAATGCTGTAACAGCTTCAGTGTCTTTTCCCCTCATTACTACTAGTGTAAAGCTGGTCAGCACAGGTGTCTGTTGATAGATGTATCAGAGCTTGGGTTCAGACACTTTCCTCCAAGTGCATTGTTTACCTAGTGAAGGTTTTTATTATTAAGGGCAGGGTTCACACACCTTTTACAAGGTAAAATTCAAGCACTTTTCAAGCACTTTCAAGACCCATTTTCAAGTTTTTCCAGCACCTTTCAGCAGGAATTATGGATTTATTTGGGTCACTTTTACACAATTTAAATACCAATGTTCTTCACTGTATGTTTACACTATTTATTTGATTGAGCAGTTACTGTATGTCAAATTTGGGGGTGAGTTGAGAGCCAGGGCCGCTGCTAAGGTTTTGGAGGCCCTAAGCATAACTGGTCATGGCCACATACACTTTAAAAATGGTTAAACATGCGCAAGATTTAGCGCCTCCATGCATTTTTTGATTATTTATTTGACTGGAAAATGTCACATCTGGCAACAACCAACAGAGCAAACCGAGCCGTGCCATTTCAGGCAATAGGGGTGGGGGCATTATATTATGCACAAAAATAATAACGTGCCGCTTTTAAGTAGTAGAGTAGGTGCCCCATGCAATGTTTAAAGACAAAAAAGATGAGCGTATCATAAATAATTCACATTGGGTTTTAAATTTAATAATGTCATAATTTCAACACATTTCATTCTCAGTCAATTTGGCTCTCTGCAACTGCAAAATGGTTGAGGCCTAACGCTGGCTGCGTTGTCTGCGTATGCAGAGCGGCGGCCCTGTTGAGAGCATTTATACATACATACACTTAAAATTAATGATTTGCTTTTTGTCACACTGCAAGAGACAGTATTGTGTTTATGTGAACACAACCAGGATTGTGTTTGGTAATAGCAGAAGGAAAAAAATTAAAGCAAAAGTTTTAGGGTTTTAGGGTGGTTTTGACAGTTTAGGGGCGGAGTCAGGATCACCAGTTAAATAAACTTAAGATGAGTGAGGACCTGTAAAGTTAATCAAATATGGTCCGACCTCTCCGGGATAGGTTGAGGTTTTGGTGAGATGTTTCTACGAATTTGAAACTAAAACTAATGTCAGTTATTCTCAGAAAGAAATATTTTTTTTAATGTGAGATTTTTCTTAAAGGATCAAACAAATGAATCACATATTAATAACTGCAAGGTTAAATTCCTCACCATTAACTAATGTGTGTATGAATGAATGAATGAAGGCTTTGTACACTGTATGGATATACCAGTAATTAATATGTTAATTAAGCATGTGGTTTCCATTTGACATCCCACATTCCCTTCCTCATATAATTCTGTAAAACATCTGCCCTCTTAATGCACATGGTTTGTTTTTTTAGTTCCATCCTTTCATATTTTATAGAATGATAACATTTAAAATCACTTAAATACACTTAGATAATCATTTAAATACAAAAATACTGTCACGGATGACCCAGGCAGGGAGACGAGGAGGCGGACACAAGTGCAGGTAGGGTGAAAATAAATAATAATTTAATAAATAAATAACAAGAAAACAAGGAACAAGTAACATGAAACAAAGATACACAAATAACCAATAACCAAACAAATAAGGGGTTAACGATAACAAAACAGGGAGACTAAAGAAACAAACGAGTAACTGAAACAAGACTAAAATACCTAAACAGAACAAGGATAACCAAATAATAAAATAAACCAAATACTAACAAACAAGGAACTAAAACAAGACAGGATTAACTAAACTGGGCAAGGGAGAAAAGAAGCAAAATAAACAAGGAGCTAGAAGTAAAACGAGATAAACACTGAACTAGGAAACGGGATATGAAAACAAAGAGAAACGCTGAGAGACAAAAAGACATGGGAAGGTGCAAAGACGGGCTATTTATAGTAACATAAAACACACTAGAATTGGAAACACCTGGGGAAGGGGCGGAGCTACAAATGAGAAACACATGGTGGAAATCTACTGACAGGAGACACAGAGAGGCACAGGTCATGTGGGGAAGACACACAGAGACATGAGACAGGGCTAAGACGTGACAGAAGCCTCCCCCTAAACGCGCAGCTCCCGAGGCGCGTAAAAACGAACCCCGGGGGCTGGCGGCAGGGAGAGGCCGGGGAAAACAGGAGTCGAGACCGGGGACTGAAACGGAGACAGGACAGAGGACAGAGACTGGATGGGAGACCGGACCGGGCTTGGAAACTGAACAGGAGACGGAGACTGAACAGGAGACGGAGACTGAGACTGGACATTAGACAAGGACGCAGACTGGAAAGGGCTTGGAAACAGAACAGGGGACGGAGGCTGGACAGGGAACTGGACGGTGGACAGAGACTGGACAGGAGACGGAGACAGAACGGGAGACTGGACGAGGAACTGGACAGGAGACGGAGACTGGACAGGGAACTGGACAGGAGACGGAGACTGGACGGAGAACTGGACAGGAGACGGAGACTGGACGGAGAACTGGACAGGAGACGGAGACTGGACGGGGAACTGGACAGGAGATGGAGACTGGACGGGGAACTGGACAGGAGACGGAGACTGGACGGGACTAGACATGGGAACAGGGACGAGGACATTAACAGGGACAGAAACTAACACTGTAACTGGGATGGGAACAGAGACAGAGACAGACACGGGTACAGGGACATAGACAGAGACAGGGACCAAAACGGGGAGAGACACAGGGACCAGAAACACGGCAAATGTCTGAGGGGAAGTCCAAGGAGCCAGCCTGGGCACAGTACTGGGGACAAAGTCCGGGGACCTCGGTGCCTGCCTGGGTACATGGGACCTGGGATGAAACAAAGTTCCGGGAGCAGGAACCGGTGGGGTGGCGACTCGGGCAGTGGGAGCTGGTGCTGGCGGCGCGGCGACTCTGGCAGCGGGAGCTGACACGGAGGCTTGAACAGCTGGAGCAGACACGGAGGCTTGAACAGCTGGAGCTGACACGGAGGCTTGAACAGCTGGAGCAGACACGGAGGCTTGAACAGCTGGAGCAGACACAGAGGCTTGAACAGCTGGAGCAGAGACGGATGCTTGAACAGCATCAGCAGAGATGGAGGCTTGAGCAGCTTCAGCAGAGACGGAGGCTTGAGCAGCTTCTGCAGACACGGAGGCTGGAGCAGCTTCTGCAGACACCGAGGCTTGTGCAGCTTCTGCAGACACAGCAGGAGTCCGGGGGCGTGGCTCAGCAGCCGAAGACACCTCGGAGATGGGCGTGGCCGCCGAGGGAATTTCAGAGCTGGGTGTGTCCAGATCCAGCGGAGCAGCTTGAGACTGCGGGTGGAACAAAAACCCGGACCGGAGCTGCAGCTTCGCCGGCAGAGTCCACAGTAGGCAGCGCGTGGCCGCTGGTAGAGACCGCTGCGGAGAAAGTCACTGACCGCTGCTGGTTCGCCGCGGTAATAATCCCGGAGCACGGAGAGAGTCACAGAGCGAAACTGGATTGCAGCGGCGGAATCCAGCTCTGCAGCCGCCATGAAAGCCGGCTCCTCCGCCTGAGGAGCTTGTGCTGCAGCTGCCGCAAAAACCCGAATCGGATTTTTACTCTCTCCGGCTGAGTCCAGCGCGGGGAAAGTCTCTGCTCGCGGCTGGCTCGCCGTGTTGGAGGTCCTGTAGCGCGGTTCGGCAGCAACCGCGGGGAACACGGGGCGCAGTTCGACTGCCATCGCGGAAGTCACGGAGCGCGGCGTCTCGGCTGCGGGCTTCCCGGAGCGCGGCGTCCCGGCCGCGAGCTTCACGGAGCCACGGAGCGCGCCGTCTCGGCCGCGAGAGTCACGGAGCGCGGCTCGGCCGCGGGCTTCACGGAGCGCGGCGGCTTGGCCGCGAGAGTCACGGGAGTTGGGATGGCCTTAGGAGCTGTGCAGCCGAGAGCCGGGTAGAGCACCGCCCCTGGGGGGAACGGCAATGGAGTGCGGGCTGGTGCAGGGTAGAGCTCCTCTTCGTCAAGGAACAAGTAACATGAAACAAAGATACACAAATAACCAATAACCAAAACAAATAAGGGGTTAACGATAACAAAACAGGGAGACTAAAGAAACAAACGAGTAACTGAAACAAGACTAAAATAACTAAACAGAACAAGGATAACCAAATAATAAAATAAACCAAATACTAACAAACAAGGAACTAAAACAAGACAGGATTAACTAAACTGGGCAAGGGAGAAAAGAAGCAAAATAAACAAGGAGCTAGAAGTAAAACGAGATAAACACTGAACTAGGAAACGGGATATGAAAACACAGAGAAACGCTGAGAGACAAAAAGACATGGGAAGGTGCAAAGACCGACGGAGGACAAGGTGGCAAAGGAGGGCTATTTATAGTAACATAAAACACTAGAATTGGAAACACCTGGGGAAGGGGCGGAGCTACAAATGAGAAACACATGGTGGAAATCTACTGACAGGAGACACAGAGAGGCACAGGTCACGTGGGGTAGACACACAGAGACATGAGACAGGGCTAAGACGTGACAAATACACTTATATTTTTGAGTATACAACACAGACACATGCATGTCCATCCTGTCATCTTTTCCAGAATGCTGGCACTTCTATTACAATTGTAAATACATCCCTGTAGATGACTTACTGCTAATTCCGAGAAGAATAGTTTAATACTTTTTATTGTTTTATTGTTATGTCCTATTTATTTGTAAAAGCAACAAGACATCTGAGGCTGTTACATTGGTAAAAGGTAAAAGACCACATCCATTAACTTGCTTTTATATATGAGTGTATTATGTTATTTTTCCCCAGTGCATTTGTAATAATTAATAAGTTATATAAACATGACTGAAAGTGACTGTAAATGCACATTTATTAAGCATTAATTACTGAAACTTCATAAGTAATATATCATGTTTGTGTAAAGTCATGCACAATTCCCTCTTTATTACTCATGAAATACTGCCAAATATATATATATCAGTTTCTGTAGCATTTCCATTAAAATAATGGCATACGACTTTACTGATGATTCAGTGACAATTTATTGCTGATAATCTTGAAGACAACTTGAAAAAACAACAAAGAGTAAAAGCTTGTGCCTCAACAAACAAAAATAAAAAATAAACTAACAAAAAACAGCATAAGAGCTTCTGCCTCAACAAACAGGGGCTAAACTGAGTGCTGAGCTCAGTGCTTGTGTCACACATGAAGAGGGTGGACGTAAGTGCAGAAATATTTATAATATCATTTATTAAATAAACAAACTAAAACAAACAAACGTAAACCAAAGCTTCACTAAAAATAAACAGAAAACAAACACGAAAACGAAATTACAAGACTGAAATAACTAAAATAACAAAGATGAGATTAAAGTATATACAAAACTAAGAAACCAGTAACTAGAAACAAAACCAACCTGACAAACACACAGCAAGGAATCACACAAAAGACTAGACCAAGAACGCTTGAAACACAGGGGCTGATATACATGAGGAGGGAACAGGAAACTGGAAACACCTGAGGATCAATCAAGAGGGGGCGGGGTTACAAATCACTGATGACAGGGTGGGGCTAGGGCGGAGACAAGACCAAAACACAACAGAAGCACATGACTGGGAAACATGACAGGTAAACAGAGGGGCAGGAGCACAAGAGACCAAATGAGGGAGAAACACAAGGCAGACATGGGCTAAGGTGTTACATCACCCCCCCTCAACGGCGCCACTGCCAGAGGCGCCGAGAGAGAGGGAACAGAGAACAAGACAAGACAGAACTATGACGGTGGAACTTATGACAAAACAGGAGACTGGACTAGAACTAGACATTGGACATAAGGGGAGACTGGACTGTGGACGGAAACAGAGACTGGACTAACGACTGGACAGGGGGCTGAGACTGAACAGGGGACAAGGACTGGACAAAAGACTGGACACGGGGCTGAGACTGGACAGGGGACAAGGACTGGACAAAAGACTGGACACGGGGCTTAGACTGGACAGGGGACACAGACTGGACAAAGGGCTGAGACTGGGCAGAGGACAAGGACTGGACAAAAGACTGGACACGGGGCTTAGACTGGACAGGGGACACAGACTAGACAAAGGGCTGAGACTGGGCAGAGGACAAGGACTGGACAAAAGACTGGACACGGGGCTTAGACTGGACAGGGGACACAGACTGGACAAAGGGCTGAGACTGGACAGAGGAGGGAGTGGACAGTAGACTGGACAGAGGGCTGGACACTACACAGGGACGGAGACTGGATAGGGGGTTGAAACACAGACTGGACAGTGGCCGGGAACTGGGACTGGACAAGACTGGGCAGTCGAACTGGGACAAATACACTTACTGGGACTGACACAAATATGGTGATAGGGACGGGAATAGAAAAACCACCGGGGACAGGAACAGGTACAAACACAGACACGGGGACCAGGACAGGGAGAGACATGGGTACAAACAAATGAGGGTTCCCAGGACTGGCAAAAGTTCTTGAGGTCTGTGAGACCAGCCTTGGCACAGTTCTGGGGGTTGGCCTGGGAGCTGGCCTGGGGGTGTACAAAGTTCTGGGAGCAGGCACAGGGTCAGAGGCGGCCGGAGCCGCCGGCACAGGGTCAGAGGCGGCCGGAGCCGCCGGCACAGGGTCAGAGGCGGCCGGAGCCGCCGGCACAGGGTCAGAGGCGGCCGGAGCCACCGGCACAGGGTCAGGAGCAGTGGGTACCACATGGGTGGCAGGCACTGCTGGTGCTGGAGCTGAGGCTGTAGCAGCGGGAGCTGCTGGAGCTGGAGCTGAGGCTGTAGCAGCGGGAGCTGCTGGAGCTGAGGCTGTAGCAGCGGGAGCTGCTGGTGCTGGAGCTGAGGCTGTAGCAGCAGGAGCTGCTGGTGCTGGAGCTGGAGCTGAGGCTGTAGCAGCGGGAGCTGCTGGTGCTGGAGCTGGAGCTGAGGCTGTAGCAGCGGGAGCTGCTGGTGCTGGAGCTGGAGCTGAGGCTGTAGCAGCGGGAGCTGCTGGTGCTGGAGCTGGAGCTGAGGCTGTAGCAGCGGGAGCTGCTGGTGCTGGTGCTGGAGCTGAGGCTGTAGCAGCGGGAGCTGCTGGTGCTATAGCAGCAGGAGCTGCTGATGCTGGAGCTGAGGCTGGAGCAGCGGGAGCTGCTGGTGCTGGAGCTGAAGCTGAGGCTGGAGCAGCGGGAGCTGCTGGTGCTGGAGCTGAGGCTGGAGCAGCAGGAGCTGCTGGTGCTAGAGCTGGAGCTGAGGCTGGAGCAGCGGGAGCTGCTGGTGCAGCTGGAGCTGGAGCTGCTTGGGCAGGCGCGGCGGGTGCAGCTTGGGCTGCAGCGGGAGCTGCTGGTGCTGGAGCTGGAGCTGAGGCTGTAGCAGCGGGAGCTGCTGGTGCTGGAGCTGAGGCTGTAGCAGCGGGAGCTGCTGGTGCTGGTGCTGGAGCTGAGGCTGTAGCAGCGGGAGCTGCTGGTGCTGGAGCTGAGGCTGTAGCAGCGGGAGCTGCTGGTGCTGGAGCTGGAGCTGAGGCTGTAGCAGCGGGAGCTGCTGGTGCTGGAGCTGAGGCTGTAGCAGCGGGAGCTGCTGGTGCTGGAGCTGAGGCTGTAGCAGCGGGAGCTGCTGGTGCTAGTGCTGGAGCTGAGGCTGTAGCAGCGGGAGCTGCTGGTGCTGTAGCAGCAGGAGCTGCTGGTGCTGGAGCTGAGGCTGAAGCAGCGGGAGCTGCTGGTGCTGGAGCTGAAGCTGAGGCTGGAGCAGCGGGAGCTGCTGGTGCTGGAGCTGAGGCTGGAGCAGCAGGAGCTGCTGGTGCTAGAGCTGGAGCTGAGGCTGGAGCAGCGGGAGCTGCTGGTGCAGCTGGAGCTGGAGCTGCTTGGGCAGGCGCGGCGGGTGCAGCTTGGGCTGCAGCGGGAGCTGCTGGAGCTGGAGCTGAGGCTGTAGCAGCGGGAGCTGCTGGTGCTGGAGCTGAGGCTGTAGCAGCGGGAGCTGCTGGTGCTGGTGCTGGAGCTGAGGCTGTAGCAGCGGGAGCTGCTGGTGCTGGTGCTGGAGCTGAGGCTGTAGCAGCGGGAGCTGCTGGTGCTGTAGCAGCAGGAGCTGCTGGTGCTGGAGCTGAGGCTGGAGCAGCGGGAGCTGCTGGTGCTGGAGCTGGAGCTGAGGCTGGAGCAGCGGGAGCTGCTGGTGCTGGAGCTGAGGCTGGAGCAGCAGGAGCTGCTGGTGCTAGAGCTGGAGCTGAGGCTGGAGCAGCGGGAGCTGCTGGTGCAGCTGGAGCTGGAGCTGCTTGGGCAGGCGCGGCGGGTGCAGCGGTCAGCGCAGAATCAGAGGCGGCGGATGCCACGGGCAGCGCTGGAGCAGAGGCTGGGGTATTGGGTACTGCTGGAAATGGGGAGGATGGACCACGTACAAACGATGTACGGTGCAGGTCTTCAAGTCTGTTTCTAACAAAAGTCCAGTACTCATCCTCCCAATCCACCCCACCTCTGCTAAGGTATTCTGCTACGTCCATTTTTATGGGTCTAGTCTTATGTCACACGTAAGTGCAGAAATATTTATAATATCATTTATTAAATAAACAAACTAAAACAAACAAACATAAATCAAAGCTTCACTAAAAATAAACAGAAAACAAACACGGGTAAACGAAATTACAAGACTGAAATAACTAAAATAACAAAGATGAGATTAAAGTATATACAAAACTAAGAAACTAGTAACTAGAAACAAAACCAACCTGACAAACACACAGCAAGGAATCACACAAAAGACTAGACCAAGAACGCTTGAAACACAGGGGCTGATATACATGAGGAGGGAACAGGAAACTGGAAACACCTGAGGTTCAATCAAGAGGGGGCGGGGTTACAAATCACTGATGACAGGGTGGGGCTAGGGCGGAGACAAGACCAAAACACAGAAGCACATGACTGGGAAACATGACAGGTAAACAGAGGGGCAGGAGCACAAGAGACCAAATGAGGGAGAAACACAAGGCAGACATGGGCTAAGGTGTTACAGCTTGCTACTTGCGCTTTACCCAGTAACTCCGTGGGCCTTCAAAATAAAAGTCCCATTTTTACAAACTAAATAAAATGCCTTTAGGTTCTAAGAAAATGCATTGGAACTCATAAATAAAACATTCTAACAAGAATAAACCTATTTATGAAATTAAATATATGTTTTTAATACACATTTAGGGTTATTAACAGTTTATTGTTTTACCAATATACTGAAGTACTTCACTTATTGTGAATGATAGTAAAAAAAGGCAAAGAATGTAATTTAATGCAATGTAATGAATAACCCTAAAGGTTAACTGTCATGGTCAGAACAGAATAGCAGACAAGCGCAGATACTGATAAAAACAAAGTATGTTTATTATAATAATAAACAGATGTAATCAGGGTCGATACAGAAATAAGGGTAATCACCGGTAGACAGAGCAATGAAGACAAAACCATACCATAAACGAGAGACAGTCCAGAGTTCATACACAAACAATCCAGTATCAGAGATAATCCAAGAGGCGGTGGTGAAAGTACAGTCCAGGTCATACACAAACAATCCAATATCAAAGGCAGAGGCAAGAATCGGCGTTGAGAAACAAAAAGCAAGGTCATACACAAAGTAAACTGAGACAAGAGATAAGTAAGGCTTTGTACGAGGATAACCTACAATACGCGGCGTGGTAGTCTGTTTGGCGTGCACCTTTATAGTACCAGTAATCAGTATTCGGGACTTCCTGGAGGAAGCAGGTGAGGTGTCACGTGATCCGGTGAGTGCGTGATGTCAGCGAGTGGTGCATTCTGGGTAGTGTAGTTGTTAACCTGAGAACCTCCGTTAGAGCTTGGTGTGGAAGGGACAGAGGAGCTAACAGCACCAGACGTGACAGTACCTCCCCCCAAGGGAGTCGGAACGGAGCCGGAACGGGGACGACCACGACGACGTCCACCCGACGGGCAGGGAGTACCGGCGGGAGGACCAGGCGTAGCCTCAGAGGTGACGGGCAGGCGGGGGTTGCGAGACTGGGAACCCCTACGTACCAGAGCCGAAGAAGAGAGTGAGCGCTTGGGACGCCCACGGGGTCTAGGAGCAGGCTTACTAGGGTGACGGGCATGAAATTCGGCCAGTAGAGCAGGATCCAGCACGTCACCGGCGGCAACCCAGCAACGCTCCTCAGGGCCGTAACCCTCCCAGTCTATGAGGTACTGGAGCACACCGCCACGCCTGCGTGAATCCAACACCTCTCGAACCGCATAGGTAGATGAATCCTCCCCCTCCACTTCCGTGGGCGGCACGTCATCTGGAACACCCTCAGCAAGCGGACCTGGGACAAGAGGCTTGAGCAGAGAAACATGGAACGAGTTATGCACCCTGTACTGAGCAGGCAACTCAATCTTATAAGTCACCTCGTTAACCTGAGACAACACCTTAAATGGGCCAATATACTTAGGCAGCAGTTTCCTACAGGCCCCCTCAAACCTCAAGTCCCGGGTCGACAACCACACCCTGTCTCCGGGTTGGTATTGGGGGGTGGTACCACGGTGTCTGTCGGACTGCTCCTTATATTTCCGTAAAACCTCCGAGATTTGCTGATGCGTCTCCTCCCACACCTGTTCACTCCGCTTCATCCAGTCGTCGACAGCGGGGATCTCAGTGGACGACGCTGTCCACGGAGCTAACGGAGGCTGGTAACCCAGAATGCACTGGAAAGGAGTGAGACCAGACGTGGAGTTAATCAGGGAATTCTGAGCTATTTCAGCCCAAATCAAATACTGAGACCATTCAGAAGCATGCTTGAAACAGTACAATCTTAAAAACTTTCCCAACTCTTGGTTAACTCTCTCACATTGACCATTACTAGTGGGATGAAACCCAGAAGTGAGACTCACGTGTACACCCAAATGTTCAAAAAACGATTTCCATACCCGAGAAGTAAATTGAGGACCTCTATCTGACAAAATGTCCTCAGGGACCCCATAATGTCTGAAAATGTGTGTGTATATAGCTTGGGCGGTCTGAAGAGCAGTAGGAAGAGCAGGAAAAGGGATAAACTTAACTCCCCTAGAAAATCTGTCTACAACAGTAAGGATAGTAGTGTAACCTTCAGATTCAGGTAAATCTGTAACAAAATCTACAGCAATATGTGACCATGGTCGTTCTGGAACAGGCAGAGGACATAGCTTACCGGCTGGAAGGGTTTTGGGTGTTTTGCATTGTGCACAGACTGAACATGAAACTACGAAAGTCTGAACGTCAGCTCGCATGGTTTCCCACCAATACCGAGCTGAGATTAGTTGTAGGGTGCGTGTAACACCTGGATGACCGGAAGTAAGGGCAGCATGTGCCCAGCCAATGAGCTGATCGCGAAACTGCTCAGGTACATAAATCTTGTGAGGAGGGCAACCCTCCGGAGGTTGTGTGTTAGCTTGACTCTGCTGAATGAGGTCATCAAGTTCCCATCTAATAGCTGCTACTTTAACAGTGGGTGGCAGAATGTGTTCGGGTTCGGAAGCGTGACATGTGTCGTCTGGAGAACTAAAAACACGGGATAAGGCATCAGCCTTAGTATTGCCTGGGTTGCCTGGACGAAACGAGATCGAAAAATTTAATCGGGAGAAAAACAGTGACCAACGAGCTTGACGGGGGTTTAGACGTTTAGCAGTACGGAGATACTCTAGGTTCTTGTGATCAGTAAGAACGGTGAATGGATGTGCAGCACCTTCCAGCCAGTGACGCCACTCCTCAAGAGCTAGTTTGACAGCCAGCAGCTCTCTATCCCCTATCCCATAAATACGCTCCGCTGGTGACAGTTTCTGTGAGAAAAAGGCTATGGGATGTAGTGTAGGCGGTGAACCGCTGCGTTGGGAAAGAACTGCTCTTATGCTAGTATTAGAAGCAACGACTTCAACTACAAAGGGTAGGTCAGGATTAGGATGCGTGAGAACGGGCCAGCTACACTGAAAAAAGAGAATTGTTGGACCAACTTAAAAAAATTACTTCAATTGGTAACACATAAATAAATTAAGTTTTTACAAATTAAGTAAACAAGTTAGATCAACACAATTCCTTTAAGTTAGCTCAACGTAATTATTTGATTACTTTCAAGTTGACAGTTTTCATTATCTCAACTTAAATTTAAGGCAAATCAACTTAAATTATCCAGTTTATCCAACTTAATTACGTGCTTCATAATTTTAAAGTACAATGTAAAACATTTCAAGTTGTTTAAACTCAGCAATATAAGTTCTCCTGCTGCCTTAAAAGGCTGAGTTAACTCAATGTGGTATTCTCAACATATTTGGTACTTTATTATTTAACTGCAAATACTGACAGTATAACACTGGAGTAAACTCAGCAAAGAGTGAACTCTGTAGCTCAAAGCCAGCATACTGTGATCACTAGAAACACAGAATAAAGTTAATGTGCTCTTACAGCCCACAAACACTGAGGCCTGGCAATCAACATATATATTATAATATTGCACGCCTAGGATAAGGTAGCTTTGGGCAACAGACAACACAAAGATGGTAAGTAAGGAAGAGGCCACACCCAATATGCAGATATATGGTGCCAGGAGCCTATAGGAAAGCTGTATGAACCAACACTCTAGAAAGAGCATTGACACAGGTAGTGACTAAAAGTTGGTTCAAATCACATTTTTTCATTGGTTCAACCAACATTTTTAAGTTTTCAGGTTGAAGTTCTCTGAACTCATTTTATTGAGTTATACTGGCCGATAAGTTCACTCCACTTAATAATATTAGTTTCCACTGACTAAAACACAGAATCACTTTTTAGAGTGTAGTTACACCTTCAACTTCACTAGACATTTCCAAAAAATCAGAATACTCTGGGGGAATAATGGAGAAATCAGAAACTACAGGGCTCTCCACCGAAGTGGACTGAATGATTAAACCATCCAAAGCTAAACAGTTCTTGTGACAATGAGAAGACCAAACCGTGATATCCCCATCGCGCCAGGAGACGGTGGGGTCATGGGTCTTGAGCCATGGCATGCCCAGGATAACTGGATGCTCCATGCAGGGAAGCACGAAAAGTGGCAGTTCCTCGAAATGAAGAGCGCTGGCTTGCAGGGTGATGGGTAATGTCTGTAGCGTGACCGGTTTGGAGCGAACCATCTTCCCGTCAACAGCATGGATGGACAGGGGGCGTAGAAGTTCACGGGTGGGCACTTTATGCTCCTTAACCAGGTCCAGACTGATGAAGTTCCCTTCCGACCCGGAGTCTATAAGCGCTGGGACAGAGAGCATACAATCAGGCAACATAATATTCACAGGTAACGAGAAACATGTTGAACAAAGCATTGTGTTTGCAATACGCACCACGTTAGCACTCCACGCGCTGTCCCAGGGTAGGAGCTTTCACAGGTCGGGTCAGGAGACCACACTCAGCCTTGAAATGTCCGACCTCCCCGCAATAAAGGCACAAACGAAGCCGGATCCGGCGCTGTCGCTCCTCTGAAGTTAGCCGGGTTTTCTGGATGTCCATAGGCTCTGGGGCAGACAGCGCAGCTTTTTCTGGCACGAGGGTGCGGCGCAGAATCACAGGAGTGTGCTGAGTGAGAGAGCTGGTCTTGGGGCGGCGTAAGAGAAGTTGATCCAAACGGATCGACAGTGAGATGAGCTCATCCAAAGTTAGCGAATCATCACTGCAGGCTAACTCCCTCTGTATGTCTGGGTTGAGTCCGCCTCTGAACACGTTAATCAAAGCTGCATTATTCCAGCCACTACCAGCTGCAAGAGTGCGGAACTCCAAAGCATAGGAAGCCACCAACTTCTGACCTTGCTTCAGAGCTAGCAAAAGTTCCCCATTAGACTGTCCATAACGAGAATGATCAAAAACCGTGCGAAACATAGCCAAAAAATCAGTGTAGCTAGCCCCAGAAACTTCCTCCCAAACAGCTGTAGCCCACTCAAGTGCCTTACCAGAAAGCCGGGAGATAATAAAACCGATCTTAGCATTATCGGTTGTGGGCGGTGAATTACTGAAAAACACGGAGCATTGCAAAAGAAAACCGCTGCATTTTTCTGGATCCCCATCAAAAATCTCCGGTTTAGATACAGAAAAACCAGGCACAGAGGATGTAGCGTTGGGCAAACTGGGGGCAGCTAATGGGCTAGGGCTAGGCACAGTTAAGCCTCTGAGGTGAGCTAGCAGCTCCGAAAACTGCTGCTGCTGTGTAGCTTGTTGGCTGGCTAGCTCAGAAAGCTGTTGCTGCTGTGTAGCTTGTTGGCTAGCTAGCTCAGAAATAGCTTGGGTCACACCAGCGAGCGTTTGCTGGTGCTGACCGAGTAGCCTCCCTTGGTTGGCTAGACCAGATTTAATAGCCTCAGTATCCGCTATCTGATTTAGTTCGGCCGCGTATTCTGTCATGGTCAGAACAGAATAGCAGACAAGCGCAGATACTGATAAAAACAAAGTATGTTTATTATAATAATAAACAGATGTAATCAGGGTCGATACAGAAATAAGGGTAATCACCGGTAGACAGAGCAATGAAGACAAAACCATACCATAAACGAGAGACAGTCCAGAGTTCATACACAAACAATCCAGTATCAGAGATAATCCAAGAGGCGGTGGTGAAAGTACAGTCCAGGTCATACACAAACAATCCAATATCAAAGGCAGAGGCAAGAATCGGCGTCGAGAAACAAAAAGCAAGGTCATACACAAAGTAAACTGAGACAAGAGATAAGTAAGGCTTTGTACGAGGATAACCTACAATACGCGGCGTGGTAGTCTGTTTGGCGTGCACCTTTATAGTACCAGTAATCAGTATTCGGGACTTCCTGGAGGAAGCAGGTGAGGTGTCACGTGATCAGGTGAGTGCGTGATGTCAGCGGGTGGTGCATTCTGGGTAGTGTAGTTGTTAACCTGAGAACCTCCGTTAGAGCTTGGTGTGGAAGGGACAGAGGAGCTAACAGCACCAGACGTGACATTAACCCCAATCTATTGAATTTAAAAATATGTTTATTCTCATTAAAAGTTATTGTTTTTGAGTTACTATGTTACTATAATTTGTGTAATAAACTGTTTTTATAAATTATAAGGTAATGTTTTGTTATTCAGTGTTTTTTTTTAACAACATACTGAAGCGACAGAAAGTGAGCAACGCTGTTTTACTTTATTTAAATCTATTTATTTTATCACAAGTTTTTTAACTCTCTCTGTAGTTTTATCACAGTTAGATTATGCTCCTGCTCAGCTCACACACGGGGTGCGACGGCTGTCTGCGGCTAAGCCAGAAAATTTTAGAGCTTGAAGGAAGAATCTCTGTCCTTTATCAAATAAAAGAAGACGAGGACATTATAGACTCTATGTTGGCGCCAACGCAGGTGATTACTTCCGGGCTGGATGGCAGTATTTCTCGTGCGGCTGCTGCAACAGGCGAGATTGAGGAGTCTTGGCCTGTACTGGAGGATAAACCCAAAGCGTGGGAAGTTTGCTGCTCGACGCCGCGGCTGGCTGAGCCGTGGTCCGCTGCTGGTGGGGGCTTGCGTGGACCAACACCACACTGCTGTTTTCTATTCCATCTCAGGTGCTTAAGTCTCGGACATTACACTGAAGCTTCCTGCTCTTCTAAAGAAACATCCCCCTCTGTACAGAAAATAGTCTTACACGTTGGATGCAATGATATTACTTTTGTTTTTCAGAACTGATGAAAAAATACTTAACAGCTTTACTGTCTCCTCTAAAAGACTGTGGAAAGTCCGTTTTTATCTCTGGCCCAATACCATCCATAGGCAGAGGTGCAGAGGACATTTTAGTCGTATTTTAAATCTTCACAACTAGCTTCAACAAACCTGCCTCAAAATGGAATTGACTTTTATTGACAATTTTAATCTCTTCTGGAACCGGCCATCACTCTACAGATTCGATGGACTGCATCCAAGTAGGCTTGGGTCACAGATTTTAGGTCATAACATGTTTTATTTTGTTCTTATCCTTAGATGATTGTGTTACTGATGACTTTTTATTAAATATCCCAGTAGCTACTGGTTTTAGACCTAGGACCAGCTTTTTAAGTAAGAGCGCAAGACGAAACAACAACGAGGAAAGTTTAATGGTTTTATTAACAAAAACAATCTAATTGACTTTGATCCTCTACCTATGCCTTTTTATTCTCAACCAAAACGTTCTATTGAATATATAAATGATTCTGTATTTTTTTTTTAAAGAAAGGGTCTTGGAATAATTCATTTAAATATTAGAAGCTTACTGCAAGAAAATAAGATGGATCAACTGAAAGTTCTTTTTGAACAGTATGATCCTGACATAATAGTCCTAACAGAAACTTGGCTTAGGCATGCCATAAATGACTGAGATGTAGTTTTAAATAATTTTACCCTTTTTTAGGATTGATAGAAAATCTAGAGGAGGTGGTGTAGCTGTTTTTATAAGAGTGAATCTCCAACCAAAATTATTATGTGCGGTTACTAAAGACAAATGCTATGAACTGCTATCTTTGAAAGTATTTTGGGGGAAAAATTACTCTTTTATATTGGTTGGGATTTACAGGCTTTACTAACTAAGGGATTTACTAACTGGCTTTCTAATGCATCCGATCATCTTAAGGAAATATGTGGCAATCTTAACATTACTCATTTAATCACTGAACCAACTCACCCTAACCTAAAAGACCCCTCCAAGTCTAGTCTGATTGATTAAAATTTATCCAACATTATAGATAAAATTACTTCCTCAGGAGTTTTTGATCTTGGATTTAGTGACCACTGCCTGATCGCATGCATAAGAAACTGCTCCAGAAAAAAAAACAGGCTCTCGGATGGTGGTTAGAAGAAATTTTAAACACTTTAATGAACAAGCTTTTCTCTCTGATTTAGCAATGAGTGATATTCACCTTACTCTCAGTATCTCAGATGTAGATGTAGCTCTAGATCGCTTTTTTTCCAGTGAAATCTCCTCATTGCTTAAACAGAGAAATAAAGCTTGGAGTGTTGCAAGAGGCACAAAGACTGAAGAGAACTGACTAGCTTTTAAACAACTGAAAAATAAATGTACTTCTGCAATTAGAAATGCCAAATCCAACTAGATTGCAGTTCCTACAGAAACTGCAAGTGTGATTGCAGTGCTGGCTGGTATCTTCTATGGTGTTGCTAAGTGGTTGCTAAGTGGTTGCAAAGGTGTTGCTAAAGTGTTGCTAGGTGGTTGCCAAGGTGTTACTAGGTGGTTGCTAGGGTGTTGCTAGGTGGTTGCTAAGGTGTTGCTAGGGTATCCGTGCTGGTTGCTAAGGTGTTGCTAGTTGGTTGCTAAGGTGTTGCTATGGTATCTGGGGTGGTAGCTATGGTGTTGCTAGGTGGTTGCTAAGGTGTTGCTATGGTATCTGGGGTGGTCTCTAAGGTGTTGCTGGGTGGTTGCTAAGGTGTTGCTATGGTATCTGGGGTGGTTTCTAAGGTGTTGCTAGGTGGTTGCAAAGGTGTTGCTATGGTATCCGGGGGTGGTTGCTATGGTGTTGCTAAGTGGTTGGTAGGTCGTTCCTAAGCAGTTGCTAGGTGGTTGCTAAGGTGTTGCTTTGGTATATGTGGTGGTTGCTATGGTGTTGCTAGGTGGTTACTAGGTGATGTATATGCATAAATGAGATTAAGTCCAATCGGACTTACGTTTTTCGTAAAAACTTTGTAAATGTGCGTTTTTTTGCCCATTGAAATGTGGAATGGGGAGAACTTTGCACTTACTGCAATCACACTAATTATTATCTCAGTCTATTATCTTTACTAACTCCTGTTAGTGTTTCTGGAAAACAGTAAACTCACTCAAAAACAATACTTCCAGCATACCATCCAAAATCCTAGTTGATGACCACGAAATATCTGACAAGAAAGAGCTCTGTCATGTTTTTAATGTTCATTTTGGTACAGCTGGTCATATATTTAAGAATGCAAACATAAACATGCCTATGATTGAGTGTTGCATTTACCTCTACTGCGAACCAGAACCATGGTGTTTTCACACTCCAAACCATCTCCCCATGCATAGTGTCTAATGCTCTTGCTACTATTAACCCTGGAAAAATGACGGGTGCGGATGGTTTGGATCCCTACTTCCTGCGTCTTGCAACCTCAGTTATTTTAGAGCATATTACCTATATTTTCAACCATTCTATTTTATCTGGCAGAATTCCCAGTATCTGGAAAACAGCTAATGTAGCTATGGTGCATAAAGCTACATAAAGCTACAAATCTGCATAAAGGTGGAGAGGTGGCAGATATAAATAATTATAGACCCATCTCAAAACTTTCATGTTTAGCAAAAAACTTTTGAATCTTTACTAAACAGACAAATTTCTTATTGAAAACTCTATCTTGTTTAATTTCCAGTCTGGTTTTAGAGAAAGGCACAGTACCATCTCTGCAAGCACACTGGTTTTAAATGACCTGTACACTGCCTTAGACAGGAAGAAGCACTGTGCTGCCATTTTTGTTGACCTAACAAAAGCTTTTGATACTGTTGACCAGTCTTCTTCTGGCACACCTGCAAAAGATTAATTACCTTTTAGATAGAAAACAATGTGTGATTCTGTGTAACCATAAATAAAATTTACTGCCATTGACAAAGGCATATAACATATTTAACATATATATATATAAATGATCTTGCTGCCTCTTCCTCAGACTGCAAAGTGCACCTTTATGCAGATGATTCAATTTTATACTGTTCAGCTGATTCCGTTCATGCAGCAATTGAAAGGCTTCAGTGTTCATTTATTGCTTTGCAGACTACTTTATACAATCATAAATTGGTTTTAAATGCTAAGAAAACTAAGTTTATGTTGTTCTCCAGATCTCCAAATATGAATTTTAATACCTTGACTATTAGAACCCTGACAGGATCCAACATTGAGCGAGTCACAGAGTATAAGTATCTTGGCATCTGGCTGGATGAAAAACTCTCATTTAAAACTCATATAATTTAAGTTATTAAGTGCAGACAGAGACTGGGTTTTCTTTATCGCAAAAAAAATTGTCTGCCTATGTTTGCTCGAAAAAGAGTGGTAGAGGCCACTTTACTGTCAGTGTTGGACTACGCTGATATAATTTATAGACAGG
This sequence comes from Astyanax mexicanus, assembly GCF_023375975.1. NCBI lineage: Eukaryota > Metazoa > Chordata > Actinopteri > Characiformes > Acestrorhamphidae > Astyanax > Astyanax mexicanus. The sequence continues at coordinate 10,723,933 of NC_064420.1, read as the reverse complement.
CGTCCGCCAGTGCCCTGAAACCTCGGGACTCTCTAAGGTTCATTACTGGTGACCCTTACACTACTCACCACTGCAGACTGTACCAAAAAGTAGGCTGGTCCTCACTAGCAGCTAGACAGGAAACACACTGGCTTATATATATTTATAACTTTATATATTTATAAATCATTTTAAACTTTTAATATCTAACCACCTTCAGACAGCCTGTAACTGTTTTAGTTGAGTTTTTCTTTTACCTTGTAATTTATTTAATAATTTTGTTTTTTTATTAATCTAATTTTATGTTTTACCTTTTTATTTTTTTTGTTACTGCTTTTACTTTTGACCTTTACGTTTTTATTTCATTTATTTTCTTCCTTTTATGTTTTGTTATATCTTTTTTACTTATTATTATTTATTTTAGTTCCGTCATTTACATTTTTATAATTGTGGTTATTTTAGTCCTTTATTTTTTATGTTTTATTTTTATTTTTTCTGTGCTTAAATGTTATTATTCTACAAATGTATCTTTGTTTTATTGCTCTACATTTTAGCCTGTTTGCATTTTAGCCTTATTTTGAATTATTTTATTTTTTTCTTAGTTAAATCTTGTTTGCTTGTTTTTATAATTTAAACTTAATTTTCAATCCCTGTAACTTTATGTAAGCTCGGCTACATTGAAAATGAGGGTTACCCTGAATGGATTTACAGGGTGAAAATAAAGGTTGATTGATTAATTGATTGATTGAAGTACTTGACTTATGGTGAATGATAGAACAAAAAAAGGCAAACATAAACAAACAAACGTTATCTTATAAATATTTTTTTTATGAAATGTCCCATAGCTAACTCAAATTCAGTATGTTCACATTTTATACAAATCAGTACTGAGCTCTAAAAACTCGTGATGGATGAGTTCTAGTGAGTGGGTTGGGTAATTGCATGGCCTTTTATATATATTTGGCAGTACTTCACCAGTAATAAAGAGGGAATTGTTCATGACTACTTTAGGGTCCACAAACATGATATATTACTTATGAAGTTTCAGTAATAAATGCTTAACATATAATGCATTTACAGTCACTTTCAGTCATGTTTATATAACTTATTAATTAATACAAATACACTGAGGAAAAATAATATAATACACTTATATATAAAAGCAAGTTAATGGATGTGCTATTTTACCTTTTACCAATGTAACAGCCTCAGATGTCTTGTTGCTTTTACAAATAAATAGGACATAACAATAAAACAATAAAAAGTATTAAACTATTCTTCTTGGAATTAGCAGTAAGTCAGGGATGTAAATACAGGGATGTATTTACAGTAGTAATAGAAGTGCCAGCATTCTGGAAAAGATGACAGGATGGACATGCATGTGTCTGTGTTGTATACTCAAAAATATAAGTGTATTTTTGTATGTATGATTTTAAATGTTATCATTCTATGAAATATAAAAGGATGGAACTAAAAAAACAAACAATGTGCATTAAGAGGGCAGATGTTTTATAGAATTATATGAGGAAGGGAATGTGGGATGTCAAATGGAAACCACATGCTTAATTAACATATTAATTACTGGTATATTCATATAGTGTACAAAGCCTTCATTCATTCATTCATTCATTCATACACACATTAGTTAATGGTGAGGAATTTAACTTTGCAGTTATTAATATGTGATTAATTGATTTGTTCCTGATCAATGCCTCCTTACTTACTGATGAGTTTTATCTTAATGAATGCCTTAATTAATGTCATGTCATGTACTATTATTTTAAAGTGTTACCAAAAACTGAAACTTGTGTTTAATTGTGTTGTCTTAATTGTTTTTAAATTAGTTAAATTAGATTATCTGAAATCTGATTTAAGACTGCCAAACATGCAAAAAAAAAAAAAAACAAGGACAACAGTCCCACCAAGAACTCATTCTACCTCGACTACAGCCTACTTTGGAATATAGCTACAGTCTGAGGTCTGAATGCCTTCAATTTGCATGCTGATAATTAGTATGGTATGATCTTTCAGCAGCTTAGTGTAAAGAGAGAAGCTTTAGAACTTTAGTAATCAAACCTATGTATTTTAGGTAGAAGGGGACAATTTTGTAAATTGGATGTTTTCTTCAACTGTTCCTTTTTATTTCCAGCTTATCTGATGGCCTCTTACTGTTGCTACCTGTCTTTCGTTTTTGTTAAAAGTGCTGCGGTGCTTAGCTTGGCAGGTCTATGATGCAATGTGGACTCTGTGTCTATTTTTAAAGGGGCTATGTGAGGAGTGGTGTGGAAACACGCTGTGTCCCTGGCTGTTACTCTCGGGACGCTGGCTGCCCCTTCACCTCCAGACGAGTCAATGTTTGACTGTGCTGCACTATTTATGTCACGACAGACTATCAGAGCCAGCCCAGCCTCAAGATCGCACCTACATGCAGCTCCAGCTTGCTAAAAGTGTGTGTGTGTCTCTTATGTAATGCCTCAACTAGATTAACACCCTTCTTAGATTAATGCTCCCTCTCTTTCTTTGTTTCGCAGTTTCTCTCCCTTTTTATCTACATCCTCTTTTTTTGCTTTCAATCATCGCCATTTTTTTTACTTCAGCTCTATGTCTCTTTCTTCCTCTTTTCATGCTCATTCCCTCTTCATCTCTCATTTTCCCTTACCCTCTGTATCTTGACCCCTCCATCACTCTTCTTCATTTTGTTGTTTTTCTCAAGACCTCAGTCTCAAGTCTCATTGTTCTTTGTCCTCTCAATTTTTCTTTCTCCCATTTTTCTCTTTCTCCCTTGTCTTCTACGCTCCTTCATCTCACCATCTATCTGCTTTCTCTTTTTTTTTTGCTTTCTTAATTTTCTTCAATAAATTTTGCTATCACTTTTCTTTCTCTATTGTCTCATTATCTCTCTATTACTTTTCTCCCATCTCCTATCCCTTCATCTCTCCACCTCCCTTCTTCCATCTCTTCTTCCTCCTGATTTTCTCTCATCACCCTTTCACTCTTTATCCTCTTTTTCCCTTCATCTCCCCATCTATTTGCTCTCACTTATTCCTTTTTTTTTCTTCTTCTACCCACCTCTCTCTTTCCATCTCCTTCACCCAGACTCTTACTTCTCTTCTTTCAAACATTGCTTAGGCAGTTTCACTTAAAAAGTGGACTTGTGTGCAGTGCTTTGGACACCAGCTGCATTGGTATGTTATTTTTTATTATTATAATTATAATATTATAACATAATATGTTTATTTACAATATGATTATGTAATAGTTTACCTTATGGCCAGTGCAGCATAACCAGGGGATGTGGCAAATGTCATGGGACATGATACTAGTCCCTGTCCCATAACATATGGCATGTCAGAGTAACTATGATCTGAAGTCTAAAAAGTTGGATAAAAATTTGCTAAAGTGATATGCTCTCTTCTATGATCTTATGCACCATCCACATCACACCACAGACCCAGGTATTCCTACTGAACCACTGTAACACACGATAGCAGCTCTTTCCTCCAGAAACAAAAAGATGAAAAATGGAGTTTGCAGTAGATCAGTGAGGCAATGAAGCAACCTTGAGGCCCATAACCGGACCACCGTGTTACAAGCCCCTTTAGAGAAAAGCTCTCCAGCTGCTCTCAATATAACTGCCTTTTCTATTTCACAGTACCATACTGTGATAAATGAATGACTCATTTGTTTTTCTCTTCTATTTCTATGTAATTATGTATTTACACAATTAAGTATACAGCAATTTAGCCTGCATTTACTTTCCACTATCATCAGATTATTTTTACTGTTTATTTTAGTGTCTATGAGGAAAATGTGACAAGATCAATTATTTAAGTTATTCACACTGCAAAATAAAATTGCATGCACACAGTAACTTGATAATAACTAGGTACGCATGCCAATATTAAAATCATATCAGTAAAGGTAGGTACACCATGTGTAAATGTTTGTGAACACCCCTTCTAATTTAGCTACTTTAATGTACATTGCATCCCCTAATGACACAGATGTGAAAATACACATACACACACACACACACACACACACACACACACACACACACACACACATCTAGTTCCTACAAATATGTACTCCTCTCACTTTCAATTCTGGCTCCTCAAACCCTTTTAAAAGAGTCACTCCTTTTCAGGAATTAATTTTGAGAAGAGTGAATATGGTACCACTTTAAAATAAGACTACCTTTATAAAGGTTTTATAAATGTTTACAGTTAGTTTATTAACCATTAATAAACTAATTGTAAACCATTTATAAACCCTATATAAAGGTAGTCTTATTTTAAAGTGGTACTGAATATTTTCCTCTTTTTCTCACAGTCCAATTAGCTCAAACTGGAGGAGAAGACGACAGCCTCCACGTGGCCTCCTCTGCGAGTAGTGAGAAATGGTGCAAGACCAACTCATGAAACTAATGTCGCCAAAGAATCTTCGAACTAGCAGACCAAGGTACAAGTCAAGGTCACAACCAAGTAACATCCTCATCAAGACGGCCGGACACCCCCACCGTCGAAAACCAGGGTCTGACAGTGTTCCAACTCAACGTCGAGGGCCTGACCATCGCCAAACTCAAAGTCATCAGACACCTCGCTGATTCCAACAAAGTGGCGGTTATTCTCCTGCAAGAGACACACTGGGTTTCTGATGACAACCTCAAGCTGCCTGGGTTCCTCCTTATTGGATCCATCTACAGTAAGAATCATGGAATGGCAACTTTTGTCCGGAAAGGATTAAGCTGGTCTGCCATCAGCCAAGCTCCATCTGGCTGCAACATTGAGTGGCTGGTCACAAAAATCCAAGAAACATTTGTTGTGAATGTATATAAGCCTCCCCAAAAGCGCTGACGGCATCATCACTTCCACCTGTGCCTGCTCTCACTTGCCTTTGACTCAGAAATTTGGTTCCCAAAAATTATTCTTTCCCTCCTCTATTTCTGCAGTCCTTCTAGCGGTCCAGACCTATTTTACTCTAAAAACACGTCTGTATTTAGAGACCTTATCAACCAGGTGGGTTTTATACACAAGCCGCTAACTGCCGCATCCTTGGACGCCGCTAGCTGTCACACGTTATATGCCGTTAAAAACTGCCGCATATACTATACCGCTAACTGCCACCCCCTTAAAGGGCCGCTAACTGCCATATAGGTACTATTCTTTTCTCAAGAAAGAGCTGCTTGAGGACCGGTGGAGGGAATTTAATATTACAGTTTTCTCAAAAACTGATTTTTTGTCACTTACCACCAAGGTTCTTATTAAATCCCGTCAGATCGGCGGATGGATATCTGCCCCCCTTCACCCCCACGGTACTGTCCCTTTGTCTGTGGGCTTTCCTTGTTTTGGGTCCGGTCTCACCGGAGAGCGTCCTCGATGAGAGGGACCTTTCTCCGTCCGTCGATCAACTCTGGGATCCTGTCTCGTGACGCCAGTTTGTGGTGGAAATACCTGTGACGATTAATAAAGACAAATATTAAGTTCTGAGTCGTGTCAAATGAGTAACAAGTTTTTATTAATGCAAATTATTGAGAGTACAATCAGTCATGAAATCATCACGCTCTGAAGGTGTTATTTATCCCCGCTTCGCCATATCCTGAAAACGTAAACCATATATGGACATAGGGTTTCCGCCCGCAACTGCATCCTTCAAAACTCCCTTCTATCCCAAGACAGAAACTCCCTTCTGTTCCCAGACAGAGTTGCTTCTCGTCTAAAATGTCAGCATAACCTCTTCACGTTCACATCCTGGTGTTTACCCAAAATGGTTATCAGACAAGATTTCTCTGCTAGTCAGCACGTACACAAATGTCAGAATAACCTAAAGAGTAACTCTGCAAACGAATTAATATGAGTGAATTACCACTGTGAATAATAAGTGTGATTAAGCACATCTAATAAAATAACCATGCATAAAATTGATCACATCTAGTGAAATAAATATGCATAAAATGAGATCACATCTAGTGAAATAAATATGCATAAAATGAGATCACATCTAGTGAAATGAACATGCATAAAATGAGATCACATCTAGTGAAATGAACATGCATAAAATGAGATCACATCTAGTGAAATGAACATGCATAAAATGAGATCACATCTAGTGAAATGAACATGCATAAAATGATTACGTTTGTCATAATAACATGATTATAAGGGTGATAATGAAATTTCCCATGTCACCGCACATCTCAAAATGGTGAAGTTCTGAGTAAGTGGGCTTCTAACATTGAAGCACTGTTGCTCTTTGACCCAAAAGAGTCCCCAAGCTTCTTCTCTGCACAATGGAACTCTTATACCAACCCAGACCTGGCCTTCGCCATATGCCGCAGCAATGACATAAAACCTGAGAGATGGGTCTTGGACAGGTTCCCTCGCTCACACCACTGGCCATCCATCATCAAAATACCTTCGTTGGTACAGCCGGTAGCTGGCAAACCGGTCAGGAG